>NC_092094.1:57446738-57811883 GCF_045679555.1 Salvelinus alpinus
AAGATATATGAATGAGTGATGGTACAGAACGGCATAGGTAAGATGCAGTAGATGGTACAGAGTACAGTATATACATATGAGATGAGTAATGTAGGGTATGTAAACATTATATTAAGTGGCATTGTTTAAAGTGGCTAGTGGTACATTTTTACATTTGAATGGGTTAGTACCCAGATTGCAGTTCATTCGGCTTCCACTAGATGTCTTTAGACATTGTTTCAGGCTTGTTTTCTGAAAAATGAAGAAGAATGAGACCTTTCTGTCAGTGGACTGAGGAAGCATGCAGTGCTGGTTTGCGCACGTGACCGTGTGCACGCCCTTCGTTGTTTTTCCTTTCTATTGAATACGCTATTGTCCTGTTGAAATATTATCGATTATTTGGACTATTGACAACCTGAGGATTAATTATAAACATCGTTTGACATGTTTCGACGAACTTTACCAGTACTATTAGGATGTATTCGTCTGCATGTTTTGACCGCCTTTGAGCCAGTGGATTACTGATCAAAACGCACCAACAAAACAGAGTTTTTGGGATATAAAGAGGGACTTTATCGAACAAAACAAACATTTATTGTGTAGCTGGGACTCTTGTGACTGCAACCAGATGAAGATCTTCAAAGGTAAGTGATACATTTTATCCCTATTTCGGACTTTCGTGACTCCTCTACTTGGTTGGAAAATGTTTGTATGCTTTTGTAAGCGGGGTGCTGTCCTCAGATAATCACATGGTATGCTTTCGCCGTAAAGCATTTTTGAAATCTGACAAAGCGGCTGGATTAACCAGAAGTTCATCTTTAAGCCGATGTATAACACTTGTATTTTTATGAATGTTCATTATGACTTTCTGTATTTTGGATTTAGCGCTCTGCAATTTCACCAGATGTTGCCTGCGCCAGAGAGGTTAAGAATGCAAAGTAGAGTGTCACGACTGTTGAAAGCAGAGGACCAAGGTGCAGCGTAGTAAGCGTACATTTTCTTTATTGAATAAAAATGAAGCCGAACAAAAACAACAAACACTACAAAAATAAACCGTGAAGCTACAGGCTATGTGCCCTAAACAAAAGTCAACTTCCCACAAACACAGGTGGAAAAAAGAGCTACCTAAGTATGGTTCCCAATCAGAGACAACGATAGACAGCTGTCCCTGATTGAGATCCATACCCGGCCAAAACATAGAAATAGAAAATCATAGAAACACAAAACATAGAATGCCCACCCCAACTCACGCCCTGACCAAACAAAAATAGAGACATAAAAAGGATCTCTAAGGTCAGGGCGTGACACAGAGCTTTATTATAGACAGACTTCTCCCCATCCTAGCTACTGTTGTATCAATGTACTTTGATCATGACAGTTTACAATCCAGGGTTCCTCCAAGCAGTTTATTCTCCTCAACTTCCTCAATTTCCACATTATTAATTACAAGATTTAGTGGAGGTTTAGGGTTTAGTCAATGATTTGTCCCAAATACAATGCTTTTAGTTTTAGAAATATTTAGGACTAACTTATTCCTTGCCATCCATTCTGAAACTAACTGCAGTTCTTTATTAAGTGTTGCTGTCATTTCAGTCGCTGTAGCAGCTGACGTGTATAGTGTTGAGTCATTCACATACAGTGGGGAGAACAAGTATTTGATACACTGCCGATTTTGCAGGTTTTCCTACTTACAAAGCATGTAGAGGTCTGTAATTTTTATCATAGGTACACTTCAACTATGAGAGACGGAATCTAAAACAAAAATCCAGAAAATCACATTGTATGATTTTTAAGTAATTAATTTGCATTTTATTGCATGACATAAGTATTTGATACATCAGAAAAGCAGAACTTAATATTTGGTACAGAAACCTTTGTTTGCAATTACAGAGATCATACGTTTCCTGTAGTTCTTGACTAGGTTTGCACACACTGCAGCAGGGATTTTGGCCCACTCCTCCCTACAGATCTTCTCCAGATCCTTCAGGTTTCGGGGCTGTCGCTGGGCAATACGGACTTTCAGCTCCCTCCAAAGATTTTCTATTGGGTTCAGGTCTGGAGACTGGCTAGGCCACTCCAGGACCTTGAGATGCTTCTTACGGAGCCACTCCTTAGTTGCCATGGCTGTGTGCTTCGTGTCGTTGTCATGCTGGAAGACCCAGCCACGACCCATCTTCAATGCTCTTACTGAGGGAAGGAGGTTGTTGGCCAAGATCTCGCGATACATGGCCCCATCCATCCTCCCCTCAATACGGTGCAGTCGTCCTGTCCCCTTTGCAGAAAAGCATCCCCAAAGAATGATGTTTCCACCTCCATGCTTCACGGTTGGGATGGTGTTCTTGGGGTTGTACTCATACTTCTTCTTCCTCCAAACACGGCGAGTGGAGTTAGACCAAAAAGCTCTATTTTTGTCTCATCAGACCACATGACCTTCTCCCATTCCTCCTCTGGATCATCCAGATGGTCATTGGCAAACTTCAGACGGGCCTGGACATGCACTGGCTTAAGCAGGGGGACCTTGCGTGCGCTGCAGGATTTTAATCCATGACGGCGTACTGTGTTACTAATGGTTTTCTTTGAGACTGTGGTCCCAGCTCTCTTCAGGTCATTGACCAGGTCCTGCCGTGTAGTTCTGGGCTGATCCCTCACCTTCCTCATGATCATTGATGCCCCACGAGGTGAAATCTTGCATGGAGCCCCAGACCGAGGGTGATTGACCGTCATCTTGAACTTCTTCCATTTTCTAATAATTGCGCCAACAGTTGTTTCCTTCTCACCAAGCTGCTTGCCTATGATCCTGTAGCCCATCCCAGCCTTGTGCAGGTCTACAATTTTATCCCTGATGTCCTTACACAGCTCTCTGGTCTTGGCTATTGTGGAGAGGTTGGAATCTGTTTGATTGAGTGTGTGGACAGGTGTCTTTTATACAGGTAACGAGTTCAAACAGGTGCAGTTAATACAGGTAATGAGTGGAGAACAGGAGGGCTTCTTAAAGAAAAACTAACAGGTCTGTGAGAGCCGGAATTCTTACTGGTTGGTAGGTGATCAAATACTTATGTCATGCAATAAAATGCAAATTAATTATTTAAAAATCATACAATGTGATTTTCTGGATTTTTGTTTTAGATTCCGTCTCTCACAGTTGAAGTGTACCTATGATAAAAATGACAGACCTCTACATGCTTTGTAAGTAGGAAAACCTGCAAAATCGGCAGTGTATCAAATACTTGTTCTCCCCACTGTACATAGACACACTGGCTTTACTCGGAACCAGTGGCATGTCATGAGTTAAGATTGAAAAAAGTAAGGGGCCTAGACAGCTGCCCTGGGGGATTCCTGATTCTACCTGGATGTTGTTGGAGAGACTTTCATTAAAGAACACCCTCTGTGTTCTGTTAGGCAGGTAACTCTTTATCCACAATATAGCAGGGGGTGTAAAATCATAACACATAAGTTTTTTCAGCAACAGACTGTGATCGATAATGTCAAAAGCTGCACTGAAGTCTAACAAAACAGCCTCAAAAATAATTTTATCATCAATATCTCTCAGCCAATCAATCATTTGTGTAAGTGCATTGCTTGTTGAATGTCCTTCCCTATAAGCATGCTGAAAGTCTGTTGTCAATTTGTTTACTGTAAAATAGCATTGTATCTGGTCAAACACAGGCTGATTGGTCGGCTTTACTATTCTTAGGTAGGGTAATAGCTTTTGCTTCCCTCCAGGCCTGAGGGCACACACTTTCTAGTAGGCTAAAATTGAAGATATGGAAAATAGGAGAGGCAATGTCGTCCGCTATTATCCTCAGTAATTTTGCATTCAAGTTGTCAGACCCCGGTGGCTTGTCATTGTGGATTATCAACAATAATTTGTTCACCTCTTCCACACTTCCACAAAATTACAATGCTTGTCTTTCATCATTTGGTAGGATATACTTGGATGTGTAGTGTCAGCATTTGTTGCTGGCATGTCATGCCTAAATTTGCTAATTGTCCAGGCTGTGCCAAGGCAGTTGATTGACTAGAGCAGGGAGAGGTAGCTGGAGGGGCATCCACAGCTCTGGAGGGGCATCCACAGCTATGGAGGGAACACCCAAGCACCCAAGTCCGGACGCGGGGGAAGGAGGCAGACGCGGTGAGAACAATTCTTCTCCTTCTTTCTGGTTCCAACACGCATCCATTTATAATCACCTGGAGTCGAGCAAACATTTTCTGCTTCAAGCTATTAGAGGGATGCAGTGGTGAAAATGATCTTAGTCCAGGAAGGTCCCATTATGGTCCTGTTGGATGTTTTGATAGGAAGCATTTAAAGATATCAATAGTCTGATAAAATCCTCATTCATTTCAAGGCGCTTGGTCGAATGTTTTATTTCTTCATGAAGAGCAATAATCCTTTCTTTAGCTGCATTATGTTCAATACATTTTTCAGAAATGAAGGTATCCAAATCAAATAAAATGGTATTGGTCACATACACGTGTTAGGCAGATGTTGTTGCGGGTATTGCGAAATGCTTGTGCTTCTAGTTCTGACAGTGCAGCAATATCTAACAAGTAATATCTAACAATTTCACAACATCTACCCTATACACACAAATCTAAGTAGGAATGGAATTAAGAATATATAAATATATGGACGAGCAATGTCAGAGTGGTATAGACTAAGATACAGAAGATAGTATAGAATACAGAATATACATATGAGATGAGTAATGCAAGGTATGTAAACGTTATTAAAGTGACATTATTAAAGTGACTAGTGTTAAATTTTTAAAGTGGCCAATGATTTCAAGTATGTGTATGAAGGCAGCAGCCTCTCTGTGCTAGTGATGGCTATCTTACAGTCTGATGACCTTGCGGTATAAGCTATTTTTCAGCCTCTCGGTCCCTGCTTTGATGCACTTGTATTGACCTCGCCTTCTGGATGATAGCGGGGTGAACAGACTGTGGCTATGGTGATTGTTGTCCTTGATCATTTTGGCCTTCTTGTGATATCGGGTGCTGTAGGTGTCCTGGAGGGCAGATAGTTTGCCCCTGGTGATGTGTTGTGCAGACATCACCACCATTTGGAGAGCCCTGCGGTTGTGGGAGGTGTAGTTGCCGTACCAGACGGTGATACAACCCGACAGGATGCTCTCAGTTGTGCATCTGTAAAAGTTTGAGGGTTTTAGATGGCAAGCCATTGGTCCTTTCCCCGTGACAACAGCGAACATGTTGCAGATTATACATTTAATAGCACGCAAGTCCTCAGCAGATTCAAAATAGTTTTCACTGCTGCACTGCGACAGTCCAAGAGAACAAACATTTCCCGGTCCAACTGTGTTGTTGTCTGCCTCTCGCTGAATGTGAACAGTGACAGAGAAGCACAGAGGGGCGGGTGATGTCTGGGTCGCCGGCTGTTCCTTGCTATGCTCTGGCCTGGCTGCGTGTTAGTTTTTGGTGTAGCCTCTCGGAGCTGTGTCGGGTGTGTCCCAAGTGTACTGGAAACGGCTTGGCCTCCGACCACAAGGCACGACAGAGGGTAGTGCGTACGGCCCAGTACATCACTGTGGCCAAGCTTCCTGCCATCCAGGAACTCTATACCAGGCGGTGTCAGAGGAAGGCCCTAAAAATTGTCAGACTCCAGCCACCCTAGTCACAGACTGTTCTCTCTGCTACCGCACGGCAAGCTGTACCGGAGCGCCAAGTCTAGGTCCAAAAGACTACTTTACAGCTTTTACCCCCAAGCCATAAGACTCTTGAACAGCTAATCAAAAGGCTACCCAGGCTATTTGTATTAAAACTGGCCGTCTTTAGACTAGTTGATCTGGAGCATCAGCATTTGTGGGTTCGATTACAGGCTCAAAATGGCCAGAAACAAAGATCTTTCTTCTGAAACTCGTTAGTCTATTCTTGTTCTGAGAAATGAAGGCTATGCCATGCAAGAAATTGCCAAGAAACTGAAGATCTCCAACATCGCTGTGTACAACTCCCTTGACAGAACAGCGCAAACTGGCTCTAACCAGAATAGAAAGAGTGGGAGGCCCCGGTGCACAACTGACAACTGACAAGTACATTAGAGTGTGTAGTTTGAGAAACAGACGCCTCACAAGTCCTCAACTGGCAGCTTCATTAAATAGTGCCCGCAAAACACCAGTCTCAACGTCAACAGTGAAGAGGCGACTCCGGGATGCTGGCCTTCTAGCCTGAGTTCCTCTGTCCAGTGTCTGTGTTCTTTTGCCCATTTTAATCGTTTATTTGTATTGGCCAGTCAGATATGGCTTTTTCTTTGCAACTCTGCCTAGAAGGCCAGCATCCCGGAGTCGCCTCTTCACTGTTGACGTTGAGACTGGTGTTTTTCGGGTACTATTTAATGAAGCAATTAGCATTCTCATGATAAATTATGAACTTGGATTAGCTTCACAACATGCCATTGGAACACAGGAGTGATGGTTGCTGATAATGGGCCTCTGTATGCCTATGTAGATATTCCATAAACAATCTGCAATTTACAACATCAACAATGTCTACACTGTATTTCTGATTAATTTGATGTTATTTTAATGGACAATTTTTTTAGTTTTTCTTTCAAAAACAAGGACATTTCTAAGTGACCCCAAACTTTTGAATGGTAGTGTATGCATAGTCACTTTAACACTACCTACATATTACCTCAATTACCTCGACTAAACAGTGCCCCCCCACATTGACCAGTACCCCCTGTTTATAGCCTCACTATTGTTATTTTACTGCTGCTCTCTAATTTTCTTTTTTACAAATCCATTTTTTACTTAAAACTTATTTTTCTTAAAACTGCAATGTTGGTTAAGAGCATTTCACTGTAATGTCTACACCTGTTGTATTCGGCGCATGTGACAAATGCAATTTGCCTCCCATAAATGTATTTCTTGCATTACAGGGGGAATAGGTGCCAAATTGAGTACTGGCTCAATTTGAGATTGATTGAGATCAAGATTACCACTCGGCACAACTACCACTTTGATCCTCCTTAGGGTTGCTCCTGGTGCCTGCTAGAGTCCCTCTGTCTCCCTGATTGGGTAGTACTGTTCCCGGAGAAAGTTTGATAGGAAATTGGCATTGCCTGCCATTGTTTTTGTTTGAGCTTCTATGAGCTTAGAAATATAATTACTAGAATGGAAAAACTGGATGCTGTACTTCCTTCCTTTTCTTCCTGGCATGGGGACACTCAATATGACCTCCGACCCACCCATATGTCCGCTTACCCATTGACTTGAATGGGAATACCCATTCTAGTAATTCTACTTCTATAACCAAACTACTGTATATTTACCAAACTACTGTGGTAAATATAAGCCCCAAATAACTGTGCTGTATCACTATCTGAATAGGATTAACAAGCCACAGACGACAGAGGTTGTGGATGAAACGGACTACATTACAATCATTGAAGAGGAACTGCTTGGTGTAGCAGTGGCCTTAAAGGGCATAGACACGAAAGGAGGTAAAGCCACCAGGTGCAAAGGTGTTTCATTTATTCACAGGTGAGCAGCCGGTGACAAGTCATAAACGAAAACAAATTGACACACAAGCAGAAAATCAACAAGAACAGCCTCATATCCAGTTTGCACAGACAGTTTGGGGTTCAGCAGCCAACAGCCAACTTTTTTTGCAGGCCATGCAAAAAAACGAACACATTTTGATGGAGATTTTTGTATTATGTTAATTAGATTGATGCATGGGTGAGGCAACAGACTCTTAATAACTGCTCACAAGTGAACCATGAAGGATATCGCTGCCGACCGTAGGTCTTCAGACCCTTTCAAGAGATGGAGTACTAACTGGAATGTTTTTTTTTGGTATTGAAATTCCTTTTTTGCTTCTGAGTCTCAGTTGGCAGCTAGCGTCACGGCTTGCTATTGAGACTCGGTTAGCCCACGCTGCAAGGCTAAGGCCTAGATTCAATCAGATCAATCATTAACCGGCGCTAGCCTACTCCTACATAGGTGATGTTTTGGCGGTGTCGGAGGTGGAACTGCGTTGGAGCTGTCAAATCGACGAAGCCACACCCATCGCATTCACGTTAGAAGTTCAGAACGAGAAAGTGTAGGCTATGTAGAAATAATGACCTTCAAATTGAAATTCATTAAACAAAATAATGAGATTTCTATCAGCTTAATCGAGGTGTAGATTACATCTCACTTTCCAGTATTCAAACGTAGGTCTGTATGGGATTTCTCTTATTAACTTCTCTAGGATAGGTGGAAATCATACATCTTTCATAAAATCACACATGAAAGACACCAAATTAAAGCTTCACATGTTGTGAATCCAGGCAACATGTCTGATTTCAAAAAGGATTTACGGGGAAAGCACACCAAACAATTATGTTAGCTCAGTACATAGCCACAGAAAAACACAGCCATTTTCCCAGCAAAAGATAGTAGTAACAAAAACCAGAAATAGAGATAAAATGAATCACTAACCTTTGAACATCCTCATCAGATGACAATCATATGACATCATGTTACACAATACATTTATGTTTTGTTCGATAATGTGCATATTTATATCCACAAATCTCGGTTTACATTGGCGCCATGTTCAGAAATGCCTCCAAAATATCCGGAGTAATTACAGAGAGCCATGTCAAATAACAGAAATACTCATCTTAAACTTTGATGAAGATACATGTTTTACATATAATTAAAGATACACTTGTTCCTAATGCAACCGCTGTGTCAGATTTTTTTTAAACTATACGTAAAAAGCACACCATGCAATAATCTGAAACGGCGCTCAGATGTAACAACATTTCTCCGCCATGTTGGAGTCAAAAGAAATACGAAATTACATCATAAATATTCCCTTACCTTTGATTATCTTCATCAGAATGCAGTGCCAGGAATCCTAGTTCCACAATAAATCGTTGTTTTGTTCGATAATGTCCATTACTTATGTCCAATTAGCTAATTTTGCTAGCATGTGTAGTACACGTGTCCAAACGCTCGCGCAGATGCAGGCAAACGTAGGACGAAAACTTCAAAAAGTTATTTTCCAGGTCGAATAAACTGGTCAAACTTAGTAGAGAATCAATCTTCAGGATGTTGTTATCATTTATATCCAATAAGGTTCCAACCGGATAATTATTTTCAGTCTCTATAAGTAATGGAAGGCAAGACGATATAATGAGGAAAGCGCGTGACCAAGAACTGGCAATCTGCCAGACCACTGACTCATTCCCCACCCATCCGGTCCCACAACACAGCATAAGCTTAATTCCACGTTCTACTGACTGTTGACATCTAGTGGAAGGCGTATGAAGTGCAAACAGATCCATATATTACAGGGAATTGAATAGATGATGACTTTAACAACGACCACTCTCAGAATTTTCACTTCCTGTTTGGATTTTTTCTCAGGTTTTTGACTGCCATATGAGTTCTGTTATACTCACAGACATCATTCAAACAGTTTTAGAAACTTCAGTGTGTTTTCTATCAAATAGTAATAATAATATGCATATATTAGCATGTGGGACAGAGTAGAAGGCAGTTCACTATGGGCACGAAATTCATCCAAAAGTGAAAATGCTGCCCCCTATACCAAAGAAGTTAATGCAACTCCGTGCAGCCAACGGAAATGTTCGCTTTAGGTATAAGGCCGGGAGCTGCTTGACGGTAATGTCTGCTTTAGTTATAATGTTAGGAGCCATTTGTGGATTTGACAGCTCTAACACAGTCCCACCTCCTACACCGTCAAAACATCAGCTAGGCAGATTTTGGCTAAAGCGGATCTGGTTGAACAGGACCCTAACTTGGCTAGCTAACTGAGAGGTAAGCTACAGTGCCATCAGAAAGTATTGGCACCCCTTGACTTTTCCACTTTTTGTAGTGTTACAGCCTGAATTTAAAATGGATTACTTTTAGATTTTTTGTCACTGGCCTACGCACAATACCCCATAATGTCAAAGTGTAATAGTTTAAAAAAAAAGTTTTGCAAATTAATAGACAAATGTAAGCGGAAATGTCTTGAGTCAATAACTATTCAACCCCTTTGTTATGGCAAGCCCTACATAACTTAATGAGTAGAAATGTGCTAAACAAGTCACATATTAAGTTGCATGGACTCAATAATAGTGGTTACCATATTGTTTTTATGACTTCCTCATCTCTATACCCCACACATTCAATTATCTGTAAGACCCCTCAGTCGAGCACCTCATTGAAAAAACAGATTCAACCACAATGACCAGGGAGGTTTTCCAATGACTCACAAAGAAGGGCACCTAATGGAAGATGGATAAAAATAAAATAAAAAAGCTGACATTGAATATCCCTTTGAGCATGGAGAAGTTTGGATGGTGTATCAATACACCCAGTCACTACAAAGATACAGGTGTCTTTCCTAACTCAGTTGCCAGAGAGGAAGGAAACCACTCAGAGATTTCACCATGAAGCCAATTGTCACAGTCGTGTGTATAGGTGGCAGGGAAGTCAGGCGCAGGAGAATCAAAACTTGGTGAAATGGAGTAGTTTAATAACTTAAAACACATAACTCCAAAACCATGTAATACAATGAAACAAAATGGGTACGAGGACCCGTCGCGCACCAAATACAGAAACACGTATACTGAACATAAAACAATCTCTGACAAAGACATGAGGGGAAACAGATGGTTAAATACCCAACAGGTAATGAATGGGATTGAAACCAGGTGTGTAGGAAGACGAGACAAAACCAATGGAAAATGAAAAATGGATCAATGATGGCTAGGAGACCGGTGACGTCGACCGCCGAGCACCGCCCGAACAAGGAGAGGCTTCGACTTCGGCAGAAGTAGTGACACCAATGGGGACTTCAAAACAGTTACAGTTTAATGGTTGTGATAGGATAAAACTGAGGATGGATCAACAACATTGTAGTTACTTTACAATACTAACCAAATTGACAGAGTAAAAATAAGGAAGCCTGTATTGCATAAAAATATTCCAAAACATGTATCATGTTTGCAACAAGGCACTAAAGTACTACTACAACTACTTTTTGTCCTAAATACACTCTCCATATTTTCAAGCATAGTGGTGGCTGCATCATGTATTGCTTGTAATCTAAGGACTGGGGAGTTTTTTAAGGATAAAAAAATCAACAGAATGGCGCTAAGCACAGGCAAAAGCCTAGAGGAAATTCTGGATCAATCTGCTTTCCACCAGACACTGGGAAATTAATTCAACTTTCAGCAGGACAATAACCTAAAACACAAGGCCAAATGTACACTGGAGTTGCTTACCAAAAGACAATGAATTTTTCTGAGTGGCAGAGTTACAGTTTTGACTTAAATCTACGTCGATGAGAATGGGGGCATGCTCAGTCCTCTTTTTCCTGTAGTCCACAATCATCTCCTTTGTCTTGATTGTGTTGAGGGAGAGGTTGTTGTCACACGGCCAGGTCTCTGACCTCCTCCCAGGCAAGTCAGTAAAGAACAAATTCTTATTTACAATGATGGCCTACCCAGGACTATCCTGCACGACGCTGGGCCAATTGTGCACCGCCCTATGGGTCTCACAATCACATCTGGATGTGATACAGCCTGGATTCAAACCAGGGACTGTAGTGACACCTCGTGCACTGAGATGCAGTGCCTTAAACCACTGCGCCACTCGGGAGATCAGTAATACAGTCCAGTTACAGCTTTGAAAAAGATAATATAACCAGCCAGTTGCACAGGTGAAAGGATTTGCCGTATTCCTAAAAAAGTACCAGTGCATGAACAATTGTAAAGAATTAATTGTATAGAATTTTTGGGGGAAATATATCTATGACAGGGTATAAAGACAGTTATTTATTTTTTGTATGAACACTGTATTGTTCCCTTACACCTGTGCCTTTACAAATGAATCAATCTCGTCTTCTCTTTATGTTTCAGGTCCACAGTCAGCACACAGCTTCAGGGCTTTGTGTGAGCAAGCCCCACAAACAAATCGGTTGCACTGCACACAGTTTTCATGCCGTATTGACACTGTGTCTTCTTTTTCCAGAGTGGGAGCTGTGTTGCGTCGGGAACAGGGAGAGCAGAGCATGCGGCGGGATACGGTTCTACCAAGAACCATTTTGATAAGAGGAATCCTTTTTGGAAGACAAGGGTTATTTGTGAGGCAAAGGGTTCTTCTACCTAGAACTGTTAACATCCTAAAAAACATTTTTGGAAGAAAGTGTTTTTTGATTATTATTTGGAAGGCAGGAAGGATTCTAAATAGAACCATATATAATACTTACTATTGCAGGGAGATTTTCTGAGTTGTTTGTTTTACTTTAATATCTATGTTTTTGCATGTACATTGACTGATTGATACATTTTATGCTACACAAAGAACTAACATACCGTTTTCTAAACTAATCCAATCTGTTAGTAATTTCATTTATTGCACCTGTTACTGAGATGGTTGTTCCAGTTTAGATGATTGAGGTAGTCTCACTATCCAATCTTTCCTGCCCTGGCAGTCATTCTGAATACAGGTTGCGGGTGATTAACAATTCTACTTGTTGGATATCCTAACTCTGGCTAGATTCAAATAGGAATTACACATCACTTTGCAAGCTAGCATAATGTGACTTGCAGGCCTGAATGCCACTGTGATAAGGTATAAATAACTAGGCCCTCAAAGAAATTGTTATACAGTATATGTAATCATAAATAATTCAAATCTTAAGGCTAATAAGGCCGGTGAAAGATAAAATGGTTCTCGGTAGAACCCTTCATAGAGGGTTCTAGGAAGAACTCTCCAAAGATAAAATGGTTCTTGGTAGAACCCTTCATAGAAGGTTCTAGGCAGAACAATTCATAAAGTGTTCTAGGCAGAACTCTTCATAGAGGGTTGTAGATAGAACCATATACAGGGGGTACTTTGAAGAACCCTATCTAGCGGACATGAGTCAGTTATGGTTACATGATGAGGTAACCCTGCCTGCGAACTTCAAAAACCAGTGTCTGCCCTCAGCCCAATAGGGAATTTCCACTTGGTCAAATGTTCTAAGATGTTGATTGCTTCCATGAAAGACCTGAGTTTGTATCCAGCGTGTTGCACCTACATAGGGGGTTCAAGATAAAAACCCTCTGCAAAGGGTTCTACCCAGCACCAAAAAGGGTTCCGCTATGGGAACAAACCGAAGAACCCTGTATGGTTCTACTTAGCACCTTTTTTTTAAGAGTGTACCAAAAATCCATGCTTTTTCCACCGTATGCCCCTTGGACATACAAGCGTGCAATAAATGCTTTGAGTTCATCCATAGACATGTCCCACATACTGTTTCGTTGTCTGTGCGCATGAGCGAGAGTACAATCACTGATGTGCAGCAACATCCGCATGGCATTTAAACAAAGAAAACTGTTGAGTGCACTGGCAATTAGTCTCTTTGCGTGAGCTGTAGGGCCTGCTCTCTCATTACAATATTGTTCTAAATTCAATCATCCTCTTCACCCTCATCATTCAGTTCATTCAAACCCAAACACCCTCATCCTCATCATTCAGTTCTTTCAAATTCAATTGTGAAGTCAAATGCACAATTATCAGTTTCTATCACCCATTCATCCATTGACCACATTCATTCAGTAAGGAGAGTGACGCATTAGCACCTAGGTGCCAACGCCCTATGGCACATTGGTCTTGGCCCCTTAAATTAGTAATAGCTGTAAACATTCTGTCAACTGAACAATGTAAAATATAAATAGGGAAGGAACTTTTTTGGGGGGTAGATTCACAACATCAGAAGGTCAGTGGCAATTGGCCTCCGGCAGTTTTAGTGTTAACTAGACCATCTGGCTAGCCTCACGGCACTGCGGACGTGGGAGAATACCAACCCGAAGTCGAACTGCCCTCACACGGTTCCCTTCAGCTAGCACTATGCAATCTACAGCATACCTTAGCCAACGAGGCATCTAATGTGCTAGCTCACGCCTGTCAAGGCTAATTCGCAGCAATGCTGAAAAGCCCACCCCGCATCCCCCCCGCTCATTTAGTACAGCTTAGTACACCCAACATTCACAAATTTTGTTGGCTAAACTGACCAGCTACTGGTCAAATAAGACTCTCAAGAGCAAATAAACAACGCTATTCACACGGTTGTCTTTGACAACGTCGTACTTGCTAGCTAGGCTATACGCCAACTAGGTGAACACTAGCTAGCTAACACCAAACGCCTCATGGCTAAGCATCGAC
This sequence comes from Salvelinus alpinus, assembly GCF_045679555.1. Classification (NCBI taxonomy): domain Eukaryota; kingdom Metazoa; phylum Chordata; class Actinopteri; order Salmoniformes; family Salmonidae; genus Salvelinus; species Salvelinus alpinus. The sequence continues at coordinate 57,460,886 of NC_092094.1, forward strand.
TAGCCAAGCATAACCTGGTTAAGCAATGCATCCCCCCGGAGTTATTATGGCCCCTGCAATGGAAAACTAACATGCTCATACAGCTCTCTAACGAGTCTTGCAAGTGTTGTAAGGTTTTATTGAGTACCGGCCTGTGTTAAACCTAGGCCATGCTACTAGTTCTCACGGCTAACACCAGCTACAGTAGCTAACTAGTCTGGCTATTTCTAGTTTTGCTAGTTTAGCTCTTGTATTTAGTTTGTGTAGGGGGGTAAAGAGGGCGTTTTGCTTCTGACTGCTTTGTGCCAGCTATCACAATCAAGCCAGTTCTGGTGTTCCCGCCAGAGGGCGCTGTTTACTCTGTATGACAAGGCAGGGTAACCCTAATCATTCCGCTCCCCAGTTCTACAGGAGCACAGGTTTCCAGGGCTCACTGCATTTTTTCCACTACATGGCAAAGACGACTTGGCTCTGTTATGGAGAACACTCGCCATTGAACTAGAGATCAGTCTGTATAGTAAGGGCCTAGCTCTAACCATAAAAAACAGCCTCAGACCATTATTCCTCCTCCACCAAACTTTACAGTTGGGGCAGGTAGCATTCTCCTGGCATCCGCCAAACCCAGATATGTGCATCATTCATCACTCCATAGAACGCGTTTCCACTGCTCCAGAGTCAAATGGCGGTGAGCTTTCCACCAAGCTTGGCATTGATCATGGTGATCATAGGCTTGTGTGCGACTGCTCGGCCATGGAAACCCATTTCATGAATCTACCGACGAACAGTTGTTGTGCTGACTTTGCTTCCAGAAGCAGTTTGGAACTTGGTAGTGAGTTATGCAACCGAGGACAGACAATTTTTAGCACACGCTTCAGCACTCGGCGGTCCCGTTCTGTGAGCTTGTGTGGCCTTCGCGGCTGAGACGTTGTTGCTACTAGACGTTTCCACTTCACAATAACAGCACAGTCGACCGGGGCAGCTCTAGCAGGGCAGAAATGTGATGAACTGACATGTTGGAAAGGTGGCATCCTATGATGGTGCTACGTTGAAAGTCGTTGAGCTCTTGGCTGTGTGCTCGAATTTATACACCTGTCAGCAATGGGTGTGGCTGAAATAGCCTAATCCTCTAATTTGAAGGGGTGTCCACATACTTTTGTATATATAGTGTATCTTTGATCTTGACAACCCTCCTCCATGGAGCACGGCCAATACATACCAGTTGAGTCGCTGTCCTGCTGCCAATAGCCAGGGAAAATACAACGCGCCATATTCAAATAAAATGATATAAAAATCTAACTTTCATTAACTTCTTGAGGGCAGGGGGCAGCATTTTCACTTTCGGATAAATAGCATGCCCAAATTCAACCGCCTGCTACTCATCCCCAGAATATAAGATATGCATACGAGTGTAGCTTAATTTGATATCTTACATGTGTGATTTAATGAAAGTTTGATTTTTATATCATTTTATTTGAATATGGCGCGCTGTATTTTCCCTGGCTATTGGCCGGTGGGACGATTGCGTCCCACCTGCCCAAGAGAGGTTAAATCACACATGTAAGATACCAAATTAAAGCTACACTCGTTGTGAATCCAGCCAACATGTCAGATTTCAAAAAGGCTTTTCGGCGAAAGCATAAGATGCTATTATCTGATGATAGCACAACAGTAAACAAAGAGAGTAGCATATTTCAACACTGCAGGCACGACACAAAACACAGAAATAAAATATAAATCATGCCTTACCTTTGACGAAATTATTTTGTTGGCACTCCAATATGTCCCATAAACATCACAAATGGTCCTTTTGTTCGATTAATTCCGTCGATATATATCCAAAATGTCAATTTATTTGGCGCGTTTCATCCAGAAAAACACAGCTACCAACTTGCGAAACGTCACTACAAAATATATCAAAAGTTACATGTAAACTTTACCAAAACATTTCAAACTACTTTTGTAATACAACGTTAGGTATTTTTAAACGTTAATAATCGATAAATTTGAAGACGGGATGATCTGTGTTCAATACAAAAAGAAAACAAACTGACGCAACATTTTTGGTAACGTGCCTCTCTCTCAACTAATTTACTTCATGTGCCCCTCATTTACGATTGCCTTACTTCTTCATTACACAAAGGAATAACCTCAACCAATTTACAAGGACTGGTGACATCCAGTGGAAGCGGTAGGAACTGCAAACAAATCCCTTAGAAATCTGGTGTCTCAATGAAACCTCATTGAAAAGACAGTGACCTCAATTTTTTTTAAATTCTGAATGGTCTGTCCTCTGGGTTTTGCCTGCTACATAAGTTCTGTTATTCTCACAGACATGATTCAAACAGTTTTAGAAACTTCAGAGTGTTTTCTATCCAAATCTACTAATAACATGCATATCTTATATTCTGGGGATGAGTAGCAGGCAGTTGAATTCGGGCATGCTATTTATCCAAAAGTGAAAATGCTGCCCCATGCCCTGAAGAAGTTTTAAAATTAAACCCTTTATGACCATACATTATACATTTAATAAGGCCTTTAGTTATGACCTAGCTTTCCCCCAAAATTGTGATCAGAAAATCCTGTCTCCTGGGCCATATCAGACCTGCAAGTCACAGTATGCTGGCTTTTGAAGTAATTTGTTATGCCTATTGGAATCCAGCCATAGTGAGGCACTTCTTCTTACCCACAATACGCATTCAGAAAGGTAAATAACTTGTCAAACAAAACTACCTAAACCCATTACCACAGCAATGGGTGCAACACGTCCAACCACTTACAGATTGTATTAGTTTATAAATGTTTTAGTTATTTATCTTAGATCAACTAATCAATCAATTTGCATGCAGAAAAATAGATATTAAAATAAACTATTCTAAAAATCAACCTGTGTCAAAGCATGCTGGTATATGATGTGGCCCCTCCAATGTGGCCCCTCCAACGTATTTTTCAGTCATAGAGTTAACAGAAATTAACTCAATACAGTCGAGTAACAACAACACCACCTGGTGTTGATTCCACTGTGATTCAAATATCACTAAATGTATTCACTGCAGGTGGCGTCAATTTCAATCCGACTGGTGTCAATCCCACTTGACTCAACACTCAACACAGATATAACATGTTTTACCTCAACTCTGAAATTTTAAGACCTGCCAATTTGCTGTGTGGGTGAGGCCATATGTTTCCCTCCTCATCTTCGAGCCCCTCGATGACCAGTGATTTTCCGGTCGGCAGTTACAACCCTGCTTATGACCAGTCCTGGCAGCTATCGTCATACTGGGCTTATACCCTGGCAAATGAAGTAAGAAAAGAGACAGGCCAGCTCCTTATGCAGTCTCTCTGTTTTACAGTTGGAGCGTTTTTACATGGATGAGTGGTGTGACTATACAGATTGTTCCTTCATACACTCTCTGTTTTCCCATGGCCCTATGCTCCTTGCAGGATCTTTTGGACAGAGAGGTTAATCGATTTTAAAGGACAACTCCACCACTTTTAACATTTGTATTGTTATTATGATGTCTATTGAATATTTAGTGATTAGTAAAACTGGAAATTGCTTCTCTGTGACGTTTTCATGTAGGATCCCTGGGATGACTAATATAAAAAATTATGGACAGTCATTTTCAGCGATCTATATAACCCACCTGTAGTTTTCTGATAATATTGGAACTCCCTGCTATATGATGCTCTGCTTGTCTTTGTCTAAAAACATCTGTAAGTATTTTAAGTAGACACTCAAAAACCTACAAAATTATATTTATAACCAACTTGCTCCAATATTTGTATTTTGTTCAAGGATCAAACTCCATTGATTACATTTGTCAAAACCACTCCCACCATCACCGAGTGAAGTTGCAGCTATGACAGCCCTTGTGCCCTTTCCAAATAACCAATCATAGAGATATAATATTTCTCCATCTTTTGCTTTACTACTTCCCTTAGCGTCCCTAAGTGTATGTGTGGACTGTACTCTACCAGCCACTGTTTGCGCCTGCAGTTTGCCCAGGTTTTTTTCAAGTTAATGTACCTAACGGCATCTTTGAACCAGGTAGATTCTTTTCCATTGTCACACCTTAGAGCCTATGGCATTTCGCCAGTTGCCTTCCCTAGAAGTGTGTCCCCGTCGTTGTACAGTACTTGTGGTTCGCATCTACCGGGATTGTAGGAGAGCTCGGGCAAGGGTGTCATGCTCTTCGCATATTGGGCAGCAACTTTCTCTTTTCTAAGATATCTTGTCAGATCATGGGGACCTTTATATTGGTTTATAATGGCGAGGATGATAGCCTTCAGGGGGGCATGTTTTAGGGGACATATCTCATTCAACTAATATTGTATTGGGATTCCCATCACTATTTTAAAGAGGTTTTTCCCCATTGGGTTGCCTCTGCTGTGTGTACTCCCTTATTTTCGGGACCTCTGAGGGATGCTGATTTTGCGACTTCCCTGGCTTCGGAGAGCATGTTTTGCAATGCAGGAGTTGGCCATATCCCCATATGTGATGCACTGAAACTAGTATTTGAAAGAGAACTTAAGGTTACTTGTGTAACCCCGGTTCTCTGATAATATGAGTGAGACATCTCACAGCATTCCCCTGCTAGCAAGAAAGTGAGGCCTGCTTGAGAATAACCAGTGGCTCCTTTTAAGTAAGAGAGGGTCTCACCTCATTCGCCACTTGCGAAAGTATTAACTCCTCTTGGCATTTTTCTTATTTTTTTGCCTTACAACCTGGAATTAAAATGTATTTTTTGAAGGTTTGTGTCATTTGATTTACACAACATGCACTTTGAAGATGCAAAATAATTTTTATTGTGAAACAAACGAGAAATAAGACAAAAAAACTGAAATCTTGAGCGTGCATAACTATTCACCCCCCCCAAAGTCAATACTTTGTTAGAGCCACCTTTTGCAGGAATTACAGCTGCAAGTCTCTTGGGGTATGTCTCCTTAAACTAGCCACTGGGATTTTGCCCATTCTTTAAAGCAAAACTGTTCCAGCTCCTTCAAGTTGGATGGGTTCTGCTGGTGTACAGCAATCTTTAAGTCATACCACAGATTCTCAATTGGATTGAGGTCTGGGCTTTGACCTGGCCATTCCAAGACATTTAAATGTTTCCCCTTAAACCACTCGAGTGTTGCTTTAGCAGTATGCTTAGGGTCATTGTCCTGCTGGAAGGTGAACCTCCGTTCCAGTCTCAAATCTCTGGAAGACTGAAACAGGTTTCCCTCAAGAATTTCTCTGTATTTAGCACCATCGATCATTTCTTCAATTCTGACCAGTTTCCCAGTCCCTGCCGATGAAAAACAACACCACAGCATGATGCTGCCACCACCTTGCTTCACTGTAGGGATGGTGTCTTGGGGTGATGAGAGGTGTTGTGCAGACATAGTGTTTTCCTTGACTAAAAGCTCAATTTTAGTCTCATATGACCAGAGTAACTTCTTTCATATGTTTGGGGAGTCTCCCGCGTGCCTTCCTTATTTTTTCGTCAAGCAATGGCTTTTTTCTGGCCACTCTTCCATAAAGCCCAGCTCTGTGGAGTGTACGGCTTAAAGTGGTCCTATGGACCGATGCTCCAATCTCCGCTATGGAGCTTTGCAGCTCCTTCAGGGTTATCTTTGGTCTCTTTGTTGCCTCTCTGATTAATGCCCTCCTTTCCTGGAGTTTTGGTGGGTGGCCCTCTCTTGGCAGGTTTGTTGTGGTGTCTTATTCTTTCGAATTTTTTTGTAATGGATTTAATGTTGCTCCGTGGGATGTTCGACGTTTCGGGTATTTTTTTCTGATCTGTACTTCTCCACAACTTTGTCCCTGACCTGTTTGAAGAGCTCCTTCATCTTCACAGTAGTGCTTGCTTGGTGGTGCCCCTTGCTTAGTGGTGTTGCAGACTCTGGGGCCTTTCAGAACAGGTGTATATATTCTGAGATCATGTGACAGATCATATGACACTTAGATTGCACACAGGAAGACTTTATTTAACTAATTATGTGACTTCTGAAGGTAATTAGTTGCACCAGATCTTATTTAGGGGCTTCATAGAAAAGGGGGTGAATACATATGCACGCACCACTTTTCCGTTTTTTATTGTTTTGAATGTTTTTAAATAAGTTATATTTATAATTTCATTTCACCAATTTGGACTATTTTGTGTATGTCCATTACATGAAATCCAAATCTATTTAAATTACAGGTTGTAATGCAACAAAATAGGAAAAACACCAAGGGGGATGAATACTTTTGCTAGGCACTGTACCTTTCTGTCTCCAACAGACACTTTTGATAGGTACTTCCGAGAGTAGGCGGTCCTTGGCGAACCCTCTGTGGTACATCTCACTCACTCTTACTGACACTTAGCGTGATATATTGTTGTCTCTAACTTTTTGCCCTTCATCCTGTTGTCTGTGCCTAACAATGTTTGTACCATGTTGTGTTGTTGTCATGTTGTGTTGCTACAATGTTGTTTTGTTGTTGTCTTAGGTCTCTCTATAGGTAGTGTTGTGGTGTCTGTCTTGTATTTTTGTGTGTTTTGTCCTACTTTTTTTGGGGGGGGGGCAGACCCCATTCCCACAAGAGGCCTTTTGCCACTTGATAGGCCGACATTGTAAATAATATTTTTTTCTTCATTGACTTGCCTAGTTAAATGAAGGTGAAATATTATCAGAGAACCGAGGTTATGCAAGTAAGCTTAAGGAAACATTCACTGTCTGGTCATGGGGCGACGCACAATTGGCATAGCGTCGTCCGGGTTAGGGAGGGTTTGGCCGGTAGGGAGGGTTTGGCCGGTAGGGATATCCTTGTCTCAGTATGTAAAAAAAAAAAATGTAATAAAATGTATGCACTCTACTGTAAGCCGCTCTGGATAAGAGTGTCTGCTCTTGGCCGGTAGGGATATCCTTGTCTCAGTATGTAAAAAATGTAATAAAATGTATGCACTCTACTGTAAGTCGCTCTGGATAAGAGCGTCTGCTAAATGACTAAAATGTAAATGTAAATGGTCATAACCTGGGCTAGACAATGGCCATGTCATACACCATTATATCTCCAAAGTCCAAGAGAACCAGTGCATTACCCAGGGCCTTTCTGACAGATTGAGGAAGTTTTATTCTTGTGCACAGGTGGTTAGCCTTCATCCCTTCACCCCCTCCTGTTCACCCCATGAGTCCCTCGTCAGAAATTAAAACGCCTTGCTGAGGGTGTGAAATAAAGATTATGGCCTTGAAAAGCCCCAAGCAGCTGGCCTTCCCATAAGGAGCCATATGGACCACTGGGAGCCAGGGCTATTTTGGCAATCTGTCCTGTTGAACATGCTAGGTTAAATTAAAGTTCAGCTTGCTGTCTGAGTAGGAGGAGACCACAGCACTTATTTCCATGCCTTCCCTCCGGAACTCACTGGAATCCTGCCTGTAGCCATAGCAACTGGCAAGGTCTACTGTGCGCTTCTTTCTGCCGAATAGCCATAGGCACTTTTATTGGAGACTACTTACTCACTTCTGCATCTTTTGTCTCGCTTGGTCCTTTTTACATACTGAATTCAATTTCTGTGAGGGAGTTATTTTAGCGGTGTCGAGAATGTCTAGCCTGCAGTCAAAATAAATAGTTTGTGACTTTTTTGTTTTTGCCATGTGTAATGCATTTATAATGACCTACATATGTATTTTATCACATACTGTACATGGAGTATAAGACTGGCTATAAGCACTCATATCCAGCTCATAGCCCATTTACTAGTCACGCCTGTTCCCGCTCTCCCTCTCTGGCGCTCGAGGGTGCAAGGCTGCCCTTCATTACACACACCTGTCACCATCATTACACTCAGCTGCGCAATATTGGACTCACCTGGACTCCATTACTTTGTTGATTACCCCCTCTATATTTGTCTGCTCCTCAGTTTGTTCTCTGTGTCAGCATTGATGCCGTTATTTCTCCCCGGTCCAGATGCTGTTTCTGTTCTGTTTCATGTCCGTTGTTTATTAAATGTTCACTCCCTGTACCTGCTTCTCGTCTCCAGTGTCGATCCTCACAATACTAGCCTTTGAACTGTATAATGCCAATGTTTATTACCTACAGGTAGTTCCAAGAGAATTTTACCAGACCTCCATGGTTTACTTAATAACACCATAGATAGACACTCTTCTTCAAAGTCGCCTATATAGCCTACATTTAATGATTGATGGAACGTTTGATGCTAACGTGGTATACGTTACCTTTCCCAATGCAACATTATATAATCTGCTACGGCTCTGGTTGTAACCACAGATAGGATGTTCAGAGTTTCAGTGTGTAAAGGCCTTTGCAGAATGTACGTCGGATTCAGTCTTTTATGCTTATCCCGTCACACTGTGCAATGTTACCAAATTCAAATCTTGACATTCTCCTGGCCAGATTGTGCGATGTGCTTCAATTATGTCATCACATTCTACGATTGGCTTGCGAAGCTACGTCAGCTGACATAGGCTACGTCAACTGCAGCGGTGTATTTGATCTGTGCATGCACCAGCACTAGCAGCGCAAGCCTCACTTTATTCTGTATGCAGGAGTGAAGTTTAGAAAACTGAAAGTATTGGTTTTTGAAATAGTTTTAAAGTACAATCTTTATATGTCCAAACTCAGAATCAAATAGGCTTCCCCAAAATAACATGGTCGCTGTGGTAGAACGTTTATTTTGATTGGCGATTTTGGCAATTTTGTGCATTAACAAAATCCCATCAGGTAGCCTGATGTAAACAAGATGATTAAGGAAATCGTTCTTCTTGCACAGCATGTAGGCTAAACGTTTAAATCAAACAATTATTTTAATCTGACTATTCTGTGCATACTCAGTGCCATCCGTGTTCCTATTGGTCAGTCACCGGGATTGGCTCTCAACACCAGCCACACTACACGATAAAGTCCCCAAAAATATGACACTGATTGAACTTTGTTGGAGCCTGCACGTAGTGGTACTTAAATTGGCAGACCTAGACCCTGTCAAACTGAACTAGCCAAGACGTCCGACAATCGTTTATGACCTAAGAATTTGCCCACAATGTGGAAATGTTGTTGTGGGATAATATGGCTAAAATCGTACAGTCTGCAAAGGCGTTAAAGGGGTCACATTTTTCACTCCTGGGAAGGGAGCACTCACCAAGAGTAATGTGCACTTTGGCCCATCTCCCTGTCTCCAACAAGTCTTGCTTAGTCATCTCCCATGCCACTACCATGCACTGCCAATGCCAATACCCTGTGCCAACATGACATGGTGACTTTCCCATCCACTCCAACACGGCTTCATCCCACTGCTAACGCAGCAGACAGCTCGGCATGCCAGAGCCTCTAATGATAATAGCATGGAAGTGGTCGTAGTTTGACATAATGAGATGTGCTGTGATAGGGTTTGTCTTCTACATGCATGGCGAAAGCCATATGTTCTAAATGAGGAGTTATAGCGATGACTCATACAAGGTACAATGTGTGTGTGTGTGACCTGGTTGTTAGGTGCTTGTGACCTGGTTTGAAGTTCAGTACGTGAAATAGAAAAGTACTTTATGGAAAATCATCTAGAATATGATGTAAAATTAGGTAAATGTATGGAAAAGGGGATAGAGAGATGACACTAACGTTAATGACAGTGTGCTAGATACTTTGCGGTAAAAGGTCACCCTCACACATTATTTTTCCTGTTCTATTCTTACACCTAGATTTTTTATGACTGTAATGGCCTGTGAAGGATCTGTCAAAGTAATACTATGAGCTTGGAATTGACAAAGTGGTCCTTTTAAGGTCATGGGCAAGACACATTGACTTGGAAATTAAATTAGAATTCAGGACAAACATCTTAGACCATATGTGACCTGCCATCTTTGAAACTATGACAAGGGTGCTGGTTCCACATTCCAATTAGTGCCCCTAATACCTGTGCATTTACATGATATATACCGTAAATTGGAAGGTAGAGTAAGTCAAGTGTAAGTACACATTGTTAGTACAGTATTACCAATTAGGGATAACTGTAAGGTCAGTATTTCAAAAAAGATTAATTATGAAACACCCAACTTGTAACTATGTAGTGTGGTTCATAATGCGTTTGAGCCAATCAATTGTGTTGTGACAAGGTAGGGTGGTATACAGAAGATAGCTTTATTTGGTAAAATACCAAGTGCATATTATGGCAAGAACAGCTCAAATAAGCAAAACAAAATGACAGTCCATCATTACTTTAAGCCATGAAGGTCAGTCAATACGGATAATTTCAAGAACTTTGAACATTTCTTCTAGTGCAGTCGCGGTGGTGAAAATGGCTCCTGGGGACTGCCACAGGAAAGGAAGACCCAGAGTTACCTCTGCTGCAGAGGATAAGTTCATTAGAGTTACCAGCCTCAGAAATTGAGCCCCAAATAAATGCTTCACAGAGTTCAAGTAACAGACACATCTTAACATCAACTGTTCACAGGAGACTGCGTGAATCAGGCCTTCATGGTCAAATTGCTCCAAAGAAACCATAAATAAAGGACTTCAATGAGAAGAAAATACTTTCTTGGGCCAAGAAACATGAGGAACGGACATTAGAATGTGGAAATCTGTCCTTTGGTCTGATGAGTCCAAATTTGAGATTTTTGTTTCCAACCGCTGTGTCTTTGTGAGACGCAGAGTAGGTGAACGGATGATTTCCGCATGTGGGGTTCCCACCGCGAAGCATAGAGGAGGAGGTGTGATGGTGTGGGGGTGCTTAGCTGTTTGACACTGTCTGTGATTTATTTAGAATTCAAGGCACACTGAACCAGCATGGCTACCACAGCATTCTGCAGCGATACGCCATCCCATCCGTTTTGCGCTTAGTGGGACTATTATTTGTTTTTCAACAGGACAATAACCCAACACACCTCCAGGCTGTGTAAGGGCTATTTGACCAAGAAGGAGAGTGATGGAGTGCTGCATCAGATGACCTGGCCTCCACAATCAACAGACCTCAACCCAATTGAGATGGTTTGGGATGAGTTGGACCGCAGAGTGAACGAAAAGAAGCCAACAAGTGCTCAACATATGTGGGAACTCCTTCAAGACTGTTGTAAAATTATTCCTGGTGAAGTGAACGCCAAGAGTGTGCAAAGCTATCATCAAAGCAAAGGGTGTGTACTTTGAAGAATCTAAAATATAAAGTATGTTTTGATTTGTTTTACACTTTTGTGTTTACTACATGATGTGTTATTTCAGAGTTTTGATGTCTTCACTATTGTTCTACAATGTAGAAAATAGTAATATAAAGAAAAACCCTTGAATGAGTTGGTGTGTCCAAACGTTTGACTGGTACTGTATGTACAATTTGATATGTACAGTTGAAGTCAGAAGTTTACATGCACCTTAGCCGAATACATTTAAACTTTTTCACATTTCCTGACATTTAATCCTAGTAAGAATTCCATGTTTTCGGGCAGTTAAGATCACCACTATATTTTAAGAATGTGAAATGTCAGAATAATGGTAGAGAGGGATTTATTTCAGCTTTTATTTCTTTCATCACATTCCCAGTGGGTCAGAAGTTTACATACACTCAATTAGTATTTGGTAGCATTGCCTTTAAATTATTTAACTTGGGTCAAACATTTCGGGTAGCCTTCCACAAGCTTCCCACAAAAAGTTGGGTGAATTTTGGCCCATTCTTCCTGACAGAGCTGGTTTGTAGGCCTCCTTGCTCACACACACTTTTTCAGTTCTGCCCACAAATTCTCTATAGGATAGAGGTCAGGGCTTTGTGATGGCCACTCCAATACCTTGACTTTGTTGTCCTTAAGCCATTTTGCCACAACTTTGGAAGTCTGCTTGGGGTCATTGTCCATTGGGAAGACCAATTTGAGACCAAGCATTTTCCTGACTGATATCTTGAGATGTTGCTTCAACATATCCACATAATTTTCCAGCCTCATGATGCCATCTATTTTGTGAAGTGCACCAGTCCCTTCTGCAGCAAAGCACCCCCACAACGTGATGCTGCCACCCCCGTGCTTCACGGTTGGGATGGAGTTCTTCGGCATGCAAGCCACCCCCTTTTTCTTCCAAACATAACGATGGTCATTATGGCCAAACAGTTCTATTTTTGTTTCATCAGACCAGAGGACATTTCTCCAGAAAGTATAATATTTGTCCCATGTGCAGTTGCAAACCATAGTCTGGCTTTTTTTATGGCGGTTTTGGAGCAGTGGCTTCTTCCTTGCTGAGCGGCTTTTCAGGTTATGTCAATATAGGACTCGTTTTACTGTGGAAAAAATAATTTTGTACCTGTTTCCTCCAGCATCTTCACAAGGTCCTTTGCTATTGTTCTGGGATTGATTTGCACTTTTTGCACCAAAGTACGTTCATCTCTAGGAGACAGAACACGTCTCCTTCCTAAGCGGTATGACGGCTGCGTGGTCCCATGGTGTTTATACTTGAGTACTATTGTTTGTAACAGATGAACGTGGTACCTTTAGGCGTTTGGAAATTGCGACCCAAAGATGAACCAGACTTGCGGAGGACTACAATTGGTCTTGGCTGAATTCTTTTGATTTTCCCATTATTTCAAGCAAAGAGGCACTGAGTTTGAAGGTAGGCCTTGAAATACGTCCACAGGTACACCTCCAATTGACGTCAATTAGCCTATCAGAAGCTTCTAAAGCTATGACATAATTTTCTTGAATTTTCCAAGTTGTTTAAAAGCACAATCAATTTAGTGAATGTAAACTTCTGGCCCACTGGAATTGTGTTACAGTGAATTAATCTGTCTGTAAACAATTGTTGGAAAAATGACTTGTGTCATGCACAAAGTAGACTTGCCAAAACTATAGTTAAGGCTAAGGGGGAGTATCTGTCACGCCCTGACCTTAGTTATCTTTGGTTAGGTCAGGGTGTGACGAGGGTGGTATGTGTGTTTTTGTCTTGTCTAAGGTTTTGGTCTATGTGATGTTGCATGTCTTCACTCGTGTCATTTAGCGTTCACGTTCGTTTTGTATTAGTTTGTTAAGTGTTCTTCGTTATAATTAAAGAAGATGTATTCACATCACGCTGCGCTTTGGTCTCCTTCCTACGACGAACGTGACAGTATCCTGAATTTCCAGATGACTGACGTGCCCAAAGTAAACTTCCTGTTACTCAGACCCAGAAGCTAGGATATGCATATCATTTATATAATTGGATAGAAAACACTCTGAAGTTTCTAAAACTGTTGACATGTCTGCGAGTATAACAGAATTGATTTGGCAGGCGAAAACCCGAGGGAAAATCCATCCGGAAATGTTTTTCTTTTGGAGGTCACAGGCAGGCCTATGAGATATACAAAAAATAGCTCCCAGATTGCTTCCACTAGATGTCAACAGTCTTTAGACAAGGTTTCAAGCTTGTTTCTTGAAAAACAAACAAGTACTTGTAAGGTGTTCTCATCAGGAAAGGTATGCTTTTGGCACGCTTGAATTAGTGCGCGCTCTTTGTTATTTTCCATTCTATTGAACATCGTTCTTTCTGTCTGAAATTGTATCGTTTATTTACGTATTAGGCTAACTGAGGATTGATTAGAAACATTGTTTGACTTGTTTGGACGAAGTTTACCGGTAGCTTTTTGAATTCCTTTGTTTGAATGTTGAAGGAGTGGATTACTGAAATCAATGGTGCCAACTAAACTGACTTTTTGGATATACTGAAGGACTTTATCAAACAAAACAAACATTCATTGTGTAGCTGGGACCCTTGGGATTGCAAACATAGGAAGATCTTTAAAGGTAAGTGATTTATTTTATTGCTATTTGTGATTTTTGTGAACCCTGTGCTGGTTGAAAAAGTATTTTGATGTGGGACGCTGTCCTCAGGCAATCGCATGGTATGCTTTCGCCGTATAGCCTTTTTGAAAGCTGACAAAGCGGTTGGATTAACAAGAAGTTAAGCATTTAAATTATGTATTACACTTGTATGTTCATGAATGTTTAATATTACGATTTTCTTATTTTGAATTTGGTGCTCTGCAATTTCACCGGATGTTGTCGCAGGTGGACCGCTAGCGGTCTGCAATCTCTAAGAGGTTTTAACAAATAATGTGTGGAGTGGTTGAAAAATGACTTTTAATGACTCCAACCTAAGTGTATGTAAACTTCCGACTTCAACTGTATGTGTTTTATTTTCAATACATTTTCAAACATTTCTATAAACATGTTTTCACTTTGTCATTATGGGGTATTGTGTGTAAATGGCTGAGAAAAAAAGTTATTTAAAACTTCAATGGGATAGGGGGCAGTATTTCACGTCCGGATGAAAAGCGTGCATAAAGTAAACTGCCTGTTTCTCAGGCCCAAAAGCAAGCATATGCATATAATTGGATTTAGATAGAAAACACTCTAAAGTTTCTAAAACTGTTAAAATTATGTCTGTGAGTATAACATAACTTATTTGGCCCCGAGGACAAACCATCCAGGATGCACATTTGTGGCCTGCTGGAGGTCATTTTGCAGGGCTCTGGTAGTGCTCCTCCTTGCACAAATGCGGAGGTAGCGATCCTGTTGCTGGGTTGTTGCCCTCCTACAGCCTCCTCCACGTCTCCTGATGTACTGGCCTGTCTCCTGGTAGCGCCTCCATGCTCTGGACACTACGCTGACAGACACAGCAAACCTCTTGCCACAGCTCGCATTGATGTGCCATCCTGGATGAGCTGCACTACCTGAGCCACTTGTGTGGGTTGTAGACTCCGTCTCATGCTACCACTAGAGTGAAAGCACCGCCAGCATTCAAAAGTGACCAAAACATCAGCCAGGAAGCATAGGAACTGAGAAGTGGTCTGTGGTCACCACCTGCAGAACCACTCCTTTATTGGGGGTGTCTTGCTAATTGCCTATAATTGCCACCTTTTGTCTATTCCATTTGCACAACAGCATGTGAAATTTATTGTCAATCAGTGTTGCTTCCTAAGTGGACAGTTTGATTTCACAGAAGTGTGATTGACTTGGAGTTACATTGTGTTGTTTAAGTGTTCCCTTTATTTTTTTGAGCAGTGTATTTCACAGCAGTTTAGATTGTGCAATCATTCTCTACACTCTGAGTGATTGTTTTGTCACAAACTGAAATTAGATGAACTATTAGAATTTTAGCAATCAGGAAATCGAGGACAGATTCCTGCATAATGCACCTTTAATCAAATACCCCCAATGACTGCTTCCTTGTTGAGATTCAATTGGCACATACACATTTGGGCTCAGTTGCCATCTTAGAACAACAGCAATTAGCAAACAGTCAGTGGTTGAATTTGATTAATGTTTATTGAAATAGTATGTGACTACCTCATGAAGCTGGTTGAGAGAATGTCAATAGTTTTTAAAGCTGTCAAGGCAAAGGGTGGCTAGTTTGAAGAATCTAACATATTAAAGATTTTGATATGTTTAACACTTATTTGGTTACTACATGATTCCATATGTGTTATTTCAAAGTTTTGATGTCTTCACTTTTATTTTACAATGTAGAAAATAGGTCAAATAAAGAAAAGCCCTTCAAATCACCACTCTGACAGACCTACAGAGTTATTTGGCTGAGATAGGAGAACCTACCAGAAGCAAAATCAATAGTCTTTACAGCTCTTCACCAATATGGGCTTAATGGGAGAGTGGCCAGAAGTTTGCAAAAAGGCATGTGAAAGACTCAGCGCATGAGGCAAAGACGTGTTCTGAAAAATGGAACTCTTTGGCCTGAATGCAAAGCACTATGTCTGGAGAAAACCAGGCACAGCTCATCACCGTCTATAACCATCCCTACCGTGAAGCATGGTGGTGGCAGCATCATGCTATGGGGATGCTTTTCAGTGGCAGGGACTGGGAGACTGGTAAAGAAACAGTGAATGGAGCCAAATATGGGCAAATCCTTAATGAGAATATGCTTCAGAGTGCAAACGACCGTAGACTGGGACAAAGATTTGCATTCCAACAGGACAATGACCCCAAGCATACAGCCAAAGCAATGCTGGAATGGCATCAGAACAAGAATGTGAAAGTCCTTGAGTGGTCCAGCCAAAGCCCAGACAAGAATCAAATTGAAAATCTGTAGAAAGACTTGGAGATTGCTGTTCACAGCCTCTCCCCATCCAACTTAACATAGTTTAAAATCCCCAAATCCAGATGTGCAAAGCTGATACAGCCACCAAAGATGCTTCTAAAAAGTATTGACTCAGGGGTGTAAATACTTAAATAAATGAGATGTGTCTGATTTACAATACCTATGTGGCCTAATTTCTAAAAACATGTCATTATTGGCTATTGTGTGTAGATGGGTAAGGAAAATATGTATTTTAATTCATTTTTAATTCAGGCTGTAACACAACACAATGTGGAATAAGTAAAGGGGTATTAATACTTTCTAAAGGTACTGTACAAGGTGGGTGTTTCATAATTGTAATTTTTTTAAGTATTGACCTTGGGCAAATCGATGACGTCGGAGCAAGATTCCACGAAGCCTGGTCTCGGCTTCATGTCGTTGGTGAAATTCAGAAGATTCCTTCACCATAGAGTGGAGATTAGTCCGCTAAGGTGAAAGTATTCCGACCCCTTCACTTTTTCCACATTTTGTTACGTTAGTCTTATTCTAAAATATATATTTTTTTATCCTCAGCAATCTAAACACAATACCCCATAATAACAAAGCAAGAACAGGCTTTTAGACAAGTTTGCCAATTTATACAAAATTATGAACAGAATTTACATAAGTATTCAGACCCTTTGCTATGAGACTCAATTTTTTATTTATTTTTTAATCAATTTTAGAATAAGGTTGTAAACTAACAAAATGTGGAAAAAGTCAAGGGGTCTGAATACTTTCCGAAAGCGCTGTATGTATTAACAAGTGGATTATTTTGCTTTTCACTCGTAGTCACTTAGTAAGCCTACCCGACCAAAAGCCTGTGACTTGTCTTAATCAATCAATGTGATTTTGTTTCACTGAATCTCCCTCTGTAGGCTATATTTAGTTAATTCTCCGGCTGGGCATATAGGTGGAGGTGGTATAGCTCGTCTGTTCGTTTGCTCATCTATCACTGATCAGACATTTTTATTTAACCTTTATTTAACTAGGCAAGTCAGTTAAAAACAAATTCTTATTTACAATGACGGCCTACCCAAACCCTAACCAGGAATACGCTAAACCAATTGTCCTATGGGACTCCCATTTATGGCCGGTAGTGATAAATCAAGTGTAGGTCTATTATTTTTATAGTATAGGCAACTCCAAAATCCCGCAGAGGTTGTGAAATATGAACACGTGACTCACATGCTTTTGAAAATATAGATTGCTATTACACTAAACAAAAATATAAACGCAACATGCAACCATTTTAAAAGATTTTAATGAGCTACAGTTCATATAAGGAAATCAGTCAATTGAAATACATTCATGAGGCTTTAATCTATGGATTTCACATGACTGGGATTACAGATATGCATCTGTTGGTCACAGATAGCTTAACAAATAGGTAGGGGTGTGGATCGTAAAACCAGTCAGTATCTGGTGTGACCATGCAGCGCAAAACATCGCCTTCGCATAGAGTTGATCAGGCTGTTTATTATGTCCTGTGCAATGTTGTCCCAATCCTCTTCAATGGCTGTACAACATTGCTGGATAGGCTCTGGAGCAACGAACCGCCCTTGCTGTCTCTGCCTGGCCGGTTCCCCTCCACTGGGATTCTCTACCGCTAACCCTATTACAGGGGCTGAGTCACTGGCTTACTGGTGCTCTTTCATGCCGTCCCTAGGAGGGGTGCGTCACTTGAGTGGGTTGAGTTACTGACGTGATCTTCCTGTCTGGGTTGGCGCCCCCCCTTGGTTTGTGCTGTGGTGGAGATCTTTGTGGGCTATACTCGGCCTTGTCTCAGGATTGTAAGTTGGTGGTTGAAGATATCCCTCTAGTGGTGCGGGGGCTGTGCTTTGGCAAAGTGGGTGGGGTTATATCCTTCCTGTTTGGCCCTGTCCGGGGGTATCATCGGATGGGGCCACAGTGTCTCCTGACCCCTCCTGTCTCAGCCTCCAGTATTTATGCTGCAGTAGTTTGTGTCGGGGGGCTAGGGCCAGTTGGTTATATCTGGAGTACTTCTCCTGTCTTATCCAGTGTCCTGTGTGAATTTAAGTATGCTCTCTCTAATTCTCTCCTTCTCTCTTTCTTTCTCTCTCTCGGAGGACCTGAGCCCTAGGACCATACGTTAGGACTACTGGGCATGATGACTCCTTGCTGTCCCCAGTCCACCTGGCCTTGCTGTTGTTCCAGTTTCAACTGTTCTGCCTGCAGTTATGGAACCCCTACCTGTCCCAGACCTGCTGTTTTCAACTCTTAATGATCGGCTATGAAAAGCCAACTGACATTTATTCCTGATTATTATTTGACCATGCTTGTCATTTATGAACATTTTGAACATCTTGGCTCTCTCTAATTCTCTCCTTCTCTCTTTCTTTCTCTCTCTCGGAGGAACTGAGCCCTAGGACCATACGTCAGGACTACCGGGCATGATGACTCCTTGCTGTCCCCAGTCCACCTGGCCTTGCTGCTGTCCCAGTTTCAACTGTTCTGCCTGCGGTTATGGAACCCCTACCTGTCCCAGACCTGCTGTTTTCAACTCTTAATTATCGGCTATGAAAAGCCAACTGACATTTATTCCTGATTATTATTTGACCATGCTTGTCATTTATGAACATTTTGAACATGTTCTGTTATAATCTCCACCCGGCACAGCCAGAAGAGGACTGGCCACCCCTCATAGCCTGGTTCCTCTCTAGGTTTCTTCCTAGGTTTTGGCCTTTCTAGGGAGTTTTTCCTAGCCACCGTACTTCTACACCTGCATTGCTTGCTGTTTGGGGTTTTAGGCTGGGTTTCTGTACAGCACTTCGAGATATTAGCTGATGTACGAAGGGCTACATAAAATAAACTTGATTGATTGATTGATATTGGAGGGAACTGAAACACACTGTCGTACAAGTCGATCCAGAGCATCCCAAACATGCTCAATGGGTGACATGTCTGCTGAGTTTGCAGGCCATGTAAGAACTGTGACATTTTCAGCTTCCAGGAATTGTGTATAGATCCTTGCGACATGGAGCTGTGCATTATCATGCTGAAACATTAGGTTATCGTGTCTGATGAATGGCACGACAATGGGTCTCAGGACCTCGTCACGGTATCTCTGTGCATTCAAATTGCCATTGATAAAATGCAATTGTCTTCATCGTCTGTAGCTATGCCTGCCCGTACCATAACCCCACCATTCCTGCAGTCAGCATGCCAATTGCACACACCCCCTCAAAATTTGAGACATATGTGCCATTGTGTTGTGTGACAAAACTGCACATTTTAGAATGACAAGACATTCCTGACCGGATGGCGCCGATAGATATTGTCGCCCTGTTCATGGCTTCTAAGCAATTTTGCAGGGTTTTGTTATTTCTCACCTATTTCCAGATTTCTTAATTCCATTATTTTACTTTTTGTATTGTTGTGTATTGTTAGATATTACTGCACTGTTGGTGTGACAAGATTGCGTTTAGAGGTAGGTGAAGGAGTCAGGAGCAGGAGAGCAGAGATGTCCAAGATGCGTTATTTAATGGAGAAGTCCACAAACATACAGGTAAGGTACAATACCAAAACTAAACCCTCGACAACAGAGAAACCTGTTTCTCACGAAATGAGGAAAAAAAAACAACGCTCCTAAATTTATACACACAGTATAAATACGTGAAAACAAAATAGGCACAACCTTAACGAGCAACATCACACGAATAATCCCGCCCAAACCTAGGCAGGCAACAGGGGTAATTATGGCAAATGAAACCAGGTGTGAAAGAACCAAAGACAAAACAAACAGAAAATGATCGGTGATGGCTAGTAGGCCGGCGACGCCGACCGACGAGCACCGCCCGAATAGGGAGAGGAACTACCTTCGGTGGAAGTCGTGACAGTTGGAGCTAGGAACACAAGCATTTCGCTACACCCGCAATAACATCTGCTAAATATGTGTATGCGGCCAATAAAATGTTATTTATTTTACTGTATAGGCTGCACAGCTTCGAAGCAACCAAGAGTTTGTACATTTTGCTGGACTCTTGGTTGCATAAAATGTGGGAATTGGAGACAAAAATATACAATTTTACATTATTGCTGGCTTCACCCCCCAAAAAATGTATTTATTAGAGCAATACACATATGCATTGTCACGGCCGTCAAAAGAAGGGGACCAAGGTGCAGCGTCGTGAGCGTACATATTTTTATTGAATAAAAGATGACGCCGAACAAAACAATAAACACTACAAAAACAAACCGTGAAGCTAAAGGCTATGTGCCCTAAACAAAGTTATCTTTCCACAAAGACCAGTGGAAAAAAGGGCTACCTAAGTATGGTTCTCAATCAGAGACAACGATAGACAGCTGCTTATGATTGAGAACCACACCCGGCCAAACACAAAGAAATAGAAAACATAGAAATAAAGAAACTAGAATGCCCACGCTAGTCACACCCTGGCCTAACCAAAATAGAGAATAAAAACCTCTATGGCCAGGGCGTGACAGTACCCCCCCCCCAAAGGTGCGGACTCCGGCCGCAAAACCTGACTCTAAAGGGGAGGGTCCGGGTGGGCTTCCTTTATGGCGGCGGCTCTGGTGCGGGACCTAGACCCCCCTTCGCCTCTGGCTCCCCCCACTTTGGTGGCGCCTCTGGTGCGGGGACCCTCGCCGCCGACCCCGGACTGGGCACCCTCGTTGCGGGCTCCGGACTGGTAACGCTTGTTGCGGGCCCAAGACTGGTAACCCTCGTTGCGGGCCCCGGACTGGGAACCCTCGTTGCGGGCCCCGGACTGGCAACCCTCGTTGCAGGCCCCGGACTGGCAACCCTCGATGGAGGCTCCCGACTGGAGGCCGTCGCTGGAGGCTCCGGACTGGAGACCGTCGCTGGAGGCTCCGGACTGGGGACCGTCGCTGGAGGCTCCGGGCTGGAGGCCGTCGCTGGAGGCTCCGGGCTGGAGGCCGTCGCTGGAGGCTCCGGACTGGAGACCTTCGCTGGAGACTCCGGACTGGCCCGTGGAGCAGGCACCGGACTCACCAGGCTGGGGAGACCTACTGGAGGCCTGGTCCGTGGAGGAGGCACAGGATGAACCAGGCTGGGGAGACCTACTGGAGGCCTGGTCCTTGGAGGAGGCACAGGTTGAACCGGGCTGTAGGGGAGCACTGGATCTCTGGTGCTTAGCACTTGCACCTCTCCTCTTGGCTGCATGCCCACTTTAGCCCGGCACGTGTGGGGAGCTGAAACAGGCCGCACTGGCTTCTCCTGGCGAACTGGGGAAACCGTGCGTAGAGCCGGCGCAGGAGTCACCAGGCTGTGGAGGCGCACTGGAGTTCTGGAGCGCCAAGCTGGCACAAGACGTGCAGGGCTGGGGAGGCGCACAGGAGGCTTAGTGCGTGGGGCTGGCACAGTCTTCACCAGACGGCTAGCACGCACCTCAGGACGAGTATGGAGAGCTGACTCAGGTGACATCAACCTGAGGACACGCTCCGTAGGGCGAATGTCGTGCCTCATGCACCAACACAGCAGCTCTCTCATAGCTCTCTCCTCCAATCTCCCCATAAACTCCTTCACTGTCTCTGCTTCACTACCTTCGCTCCCCTCCAAGTTCACCCCGACTGGCTCTGGTTCCATCCTCGGCTCCGCCGACCGTCCCGTGTGCCCCAACCCCCCCATAAAATTGGGCTCTGCCTCTGCTGGCCACGCTGCTTGGTCCTTTGTTGGTGGGAAGTTCTGTCACGGGTGTTGAAAGAGGAGGACCAAGGTGCAGCGTGGTGAGCGTGCATACTTCTATTGAATAAAAGATGACGCCGAACAAAACAATAAACACTACAAAAACAAACCGTGAAGCTAAAGGCTATGTGCCCTAAACAAAGTCATCTTCCCACAAAGACTGGTGGAAAAAAGGGCTACCTAAGTATGGTTCTCAATCAGAGACAACGATAGACAGCTGCCTCTGATTGAGAACCACACCCGGCCAAACACAAAGAAATAGAAAACATAGAAAGAAAGAAACTAGAATGCCCACCCTAGTCACACCCTGGCCTAACCAAAATAGAGAATAAAAACCTCTCTATGGCCAGGGCGTGACAAGCATATGCTTTCAGATAGCTATTGAAAATGTAAACGGCCTAATCTGCATTCTTCAGAGGTTGTTCTGAAGTTATAATGAAGAGCTAAGTCACTACTATTAGCTTTTTTATTATTATTATTGTTGTGAATTGTGTTAGAATAACAATAATATTAAAAGGCAAAGGTCATTATATTGACTTTTTACAATTTTACATTAGAAAGACAATGTCTACTAATGACTATTTTCCATTAAGACATTTCCATAGTTTAGTTGACACAATGTGAGTGGACCACGACCAACTGCTGAAGAGATGGAGAGAGGACGTACAGGTGTGGAACTATTACAACTACCTTGCAACTACATCACTACAAATCCATTCAACACAATGATTAACTTCTCTGGGATATGTGGGAGAGTAGCGTCCTACTTGGCCAAAATCCAGAAAAAATGTAGCGCGCCAAATTCAAATATATTACTATAAAAATCAATCTTTCATGAAATCACACATGAAAGACACCAAATTAAAGCTTCACATGTTGTGAATCCAGCCAACATGTCTGATTTCAAAAAGGATTTACGGCGAAAGCACACCAAACGATTATGTTAGCTCAGTACATAGCCACAGAAAAACACAGCCATTTTCCCAGCAAAAGATAGGAGTCACAAAAAGCAGAAATAGAGATAAAATTAATCACTAACCTTTGATGATCTTCATCAGATGACACTCATAGGACATTATGTTACACAATACATTTATGTTTTGTTCGATAATGTGCATATTTCTATCCACAAATCTCGGTTTACATTGGCGCCATGTTCAGAAATGCCTCCAAAATATCCGGAGAAATTGCAGAGAGCCACGTCAAATAACAGAAATACTCATCATAAACTTTGATGAAAGATACATGTTTTACATATAATTAAAGATACACTTGTTCTTAATGCAACCACTGTGTCAGATTTCAAAAAAACTTTCCCTAAAAAGCATACCAATGCAATAATCTGAGACGGCGCTCAAACATAACAACATTTCTCCGCCATGTTGGAGTCAACAGAAATACGAAATTACATCATAAATATTCCCTTACCTTTGATCATCTTCATCAGAATGCACTCCCAGGAATCCTAGTTCCACAATAAATCGTTGTTTTGTTCGATAATGTCCATTACTTATGTCTAAGTAGCTACTTTTGCTAGCATGTTTAGTGCACATGTCCAAACGCTCGCGCAAATGCAGGCGAACTCGGACGAAAACTTCAAAAAGTTATATAACAGGTCGAATAAACTGGTCGAACTAAGTAGAGAATCAATCTTCGGGATGTTGTTATCATATACTGTATATCCAATAACGTTCCAACCGGAGCATTCCTTCATGTCTGCAGAAGTTATGGAACGCAAGGCGATATCATGAGGAAAGCGCGTGACCAGGAACTGGCAATCTGCCAGACCACTGACTCATTCCCCTCCCATCCGGCCCCACAACACAGCATAAGCTTCATTCCACGTTCTACAGACTGTTGACATCTAGTGGGAGGCGTAGGAAGTGCAAACAGATCCATATCTTACAGGGAATTGAATTGGCGATGAGTTGAACATTGACCAGTCTCAGAATTCTCACTTCTGCCATATGCCTGACATATGAGTTATGTTATACTCACAGACATCATTCAAACAGTTTTAGAAACTTCAGAATGTTTTATATCCAATAGTAATAATAATATGCATATATTACATCTGGGACAGAGTAGGAGGCAGTTCACTATGGGCACGCAATTCATCCAAAAGTGAAAATGCTGCCCCCTATCATAAAGAAGTTAAAGGATGAGCTTTTTCTGTTCATGTGTATTAACACAGCAAACACCAATGTATAGTGCATTCGAAAAGTACTCAGACCACTTGACTTTTTACAATTTTGTTTAGGTCACAGCCTTATTCTAAAATTGATTGAATCAATCTACACACAATACCCCCTAAATCAGTCCCTCCAGGATTCTGCGATCACATAATTCAATACAAAATCAACCAATCAGCACATATTATGCGAGAGCTCGCATTTTTGACCAATTACTGCACTGTTACCGTGGAAAATGGCCCAATCCAACGAGACGTCAACAGTTTTTTGCCCCTGGCCTGTCAGCGTATTCACGTGTGAAGGAGATGGGTGATTGTTGATGGCTGACATACAGTACAATGAACAGAAATACATTTAATTTGCCAACAAAAATAATAGCTAAAAACTGTGCGAAACAATTTCCAAATGCTTTTGGAACCAAGAGAAAGTCAATAGTCAATTCGAATCAGATAAGCAACAGTTCCCACAGCAGTGGCAGATCACCATGACTGAAGTGGTAGCAGGGAAGACTGAGGCAAGCGCTGAAATAATCAAGGTGAGTGGCGTTTTACTCACTGAGTGCAATTTGTCAGCTTTGCTGTTTTTAAACTCTCTGTAAAACTTAATACGAATCACGAAAGCACAATCTTTCTGGTCATACTGTTTCAAAAGTACATATCAACCACAATACTCTATTTATACATTTTCTGTTCTTTATCTCCCTTATGACCCTTTCAGAAAAAAAATCACAATCAAGTATTTTTAAGACAATTTATGATAAAGAAATATCGATCCTCAAATTGAAATCGATTGATCAGCTTTGAATCTTTTTTTTGAGAGAGAGCGTGTAAGTGGGAATGGGAGGTACATCTCGTGTTGATAGTAAGCACCAAGCCTGATGGAGAAGAGGTTTGTGTGAGTGGATAATGACAGAGCTGTTTGTTCAGGAAAAGAAACACAATTGAGCACTTTAGATGTTTCTAATTGTTTTCTATTATGTATTCTGCGTAAAATTGTTCTAAAACTGAGCACATGAGTTTTTATTGCTTTATATGAAATTAACGTGAAAAAAATGCAAAATGTATCGCAGAATTGCAGAAAAGCTGCCTCAAAATCAAGGCTGCAGAAATCCCCCCAAAATGGATCGAAATCCAGGAGGGACTGAGAAATGACGAAGCAAAAACAGGTTTTTAAAAATGTTTGCTAATTTATTCAAAATAAAAAACTTATGACATTTACATAAGTATTCAGACCCTTTACTCAGTACTTTGTTGAAGCACCTTTGGCAGCGATTACAGCCTCAAGTCTTCTTGGGTATGAAGCTACACGCTTGGCACACCTGTATTTGGGGAGTTTCTCCCATTCTGCAGATCCTCTCAAGCTCTGTCAGGTTGAATGGACAGCGTCACTACACAGCTATTTTCAGGTCTCTCCAGAGATGTTAGATCGGGTTCAAGTCCGGACTCTGGCTGGGCCTGTCATGGACATTCGGAGACTTGTCCCAAAGCAACTCATGCGTTGTCTTTGCTGTGTGCTTAGGGTCGTTGTCCTGTTGGAAGGTGAACCTTCGCCCCTGTCTGCAGTTTTGAGCACTCTGGAGCAGATTTTCATCTAGGATCTCTCTGTACTTTGATACGTTCATCTTTCCCTCGACCCTGACTAGTCTCCCAGTCCCTGCCGCTGAAAAACATCCCCACAGCATGATGCTGCCACCACCATGCTTTCCGTAGGGATGATGCCAGGTTTCCGCCAGACATGACGCTTGGCATTCAGGACAAAGAGTTCAATCTTTGTTTCATCAGACCAGACAATCTTGTTTCTCTTGGTCTGAGTCCTTTTAGCTGCCTTTTGGAAATCTCCAAGCAGGCTGTCATGTGCCTTTTACTGAGGAGTGGTTTCCGTCTGGCCACTCTACCATAAAGGCCTGATTGGTGGAGTGCTACAGAGATGGTTGTCCTTCTGTAAGGTTCTCCCATCTCCACAGAGGAACTCTGGAGCTCTGTCAGAGTGACCATCGGGTTCTTGGTCACCTCCCTGACCAAGGCCCTTCACCCTTGATTATTCAGTGTGGCCGGGCGTACAGCTCTAGGAAGAGTTTTAGTGGTTCCAAACGTCTTCCATTTAAAAAGGAACTAGGTAACTGTGTTCTTGGTGACCTCAATGCTGCAGAAATAAAAAAATATCTCAGCCTCGACTCAGTCCTGTCTCGGAGCTCTACAGACAATTCCTTCGACCTCATGGCTTGATTTTTGCTCTGGCATGTCAACTGTGGGACCTTATAAAGACAGGTGTATGTATGCCTTTCCAAATCATTTCCAATCAATTGAATTTACCACAGGTGGACTCCAATCAAGTTGTAGAAACATCTCAAGGATGACCAATGGTAACAGGATACACCTGAGCTCAATTTCGAGTCTCAAAGCAAGGGTCTGAATACTTATGTAAATAAGGTATTTCTGTTTATTATTATAAATACATTTGCAAAAAATTCAAACCTTTTTTTTCTCTTTTTCATTATGGGGTATTGTCTGTAGATTGATGAGAAATATGTTTTATTTAATACATTTTAGAATAAGGCTGTAACATAACAAAAATGTGGAAAAAGTGAAGGGGTTGGAATACTTTCTTTATTATGTAAAAAACTATTTATATACACAGGGATAAATAGTATATTTTTTAACTGTAGTCTACTTTATTATTATTGCAAATTATGGTGGAAAATAAGTATTTGGTCACCTACAAACATGCAAGATTTCTGGCTCTCACAGACCTGTAACTTCTTCTTAAGAGGCTCCTCTGTCCTCCACTCGTTACCTGTATTAATGGCACCTGTTTGAACTTGTTATCAGTATAAAAGACACCTGTCCACAACCTCAAACAGTCACACTCCAAACTCCACTATGGCCAAGACCAAAGAGCTGTCAAAGGACACCAGAAACAAAATTGTAGACCTGCACCAGGCTGGGAAGACTGATTCTGCAAAAGGTAAGCAGCTTGATTTGAAGAAATCAACTGTGGGAGCAATTATTAGGAAATGGAAGACATACAAGACCACTGATAATCTCCCTCGATCTGGGGCTCCACGCAAGATCTCACCCCGTGGGGTCAAAATGATCACAAGAACGGTGAGCAAAAATCCCAGAACCACACGGGGGGACCTAGTGAGTGACCTGCAGAGAGCTGGGACCAAAGTAACAAAGCCTACCATCAGTAACACACTACGCCGCCAGGGACTCAAATCCTGCAGTGCCAGACGTGTCCCCCTGCTTAAGCCAGTACATGTCCAGGCCCGTCTGAAGTTTGCTAGAGAGCATTTGGATGATCCAGAAGAAGATTGGGAGAATGTCATATGGTCAGATGAAACCAAAATAGAACTTTTTGGTAAAAACTCAACTCGTCGTGTTTGGAGGACAAAGAATGCTGAGTTGCATCCAAAGAACACCATATCTACTGTGAAGCATGGTGGTGGAAACATCATGCTTTGGGGCTGTTTTTCTGCAAAGGGACCAGGACGACTGATCCGTGTAAAGGAAAGAATGAATGGGGCCATGTATCGTGAGTTTTAGAGTGAAAACCTCCTTCCATCAGCAAGGGCATTGAAGATGAAATGTGGCTGGGTCTTTCAGCATGACAATGATCCCAAACACACCACCCGGGCAACGAAGGAGTGGCTTCGTAAGAAGCATTTCAAGGTCCTGGAGTGGCCTAGCCAGTCTCCAGATCTCAACCCCATAGAAAATCTTTGGAGGGAGTTGAAAGTCCGTGTTGCCCAGCAACAGCCCCAAAACATCACTGCTCTAGAGGAGATCTGCATGGAGGAATGGGCCAAAATACCAGCAACAGTGTGTGAAAACCTTGTGAAGACTTACAGAAAACGTTTGACCTCTGTCATTGCCAACAAAGGGTATATAACAAAGTATTGAGATAAACTTTTGTTATTGACCAAATACTTATTTTCCACCATAATTTGCAAATAAATTAATAAACAATCCTACAATGGGCCTCCCGGGTGGCGCAGTGGTCTAGGGCACTGCATCGCAGCGCTAGCTGCACCACCAGAGTCTCTGGGTTCGCGCCCAGGCTCTGTCGCAGCCGGCCGCGACCGGGAGGTCCGTGGGGCGACGCACAATTGGCCTAGCGTCGTCTGGGTTAGGGAGGGTTTGGCCGGTAGGGATATCCTTGTCTCATCGCGCTCCAGCGACTCCTGTGGCGGGCCGGGCGCAGTGCGCGCTAACCGAGGGGGCCAGGTGCACGGTGTTTCCTCCGACACATTGGTTTGGCTGGCTTCCGGGTTGGAGGCGCGCTGTGTTAAGAAGCAGTGCGGCTTGGTTGGGTTGTGCTTCGGAGGACGCATGGCTTTCGACCTTCGTCTCTCCCGAGCCCGTACGGGAGTTGTAGCGATGAGACAAGATAGTAATTACTAGTGATTGGATACCATGAAAATTGGGGAGAAAAGGGGGTAAAATAAAAAAATCCTACAATGTGATTTTCTGGATTTTTCCCCCTCATTTTGTCTGTCATAGTTGAAGTGTACCTATGATGAAAATTACAGGCCTCTCTCATCTTTTTAAGTGGGAGAACTTGCACAATTGGTGGCTGACTAAATACTTTTTTGCCCCACTGTATATATTGTGGGTTTAATGTATAAGGTGAAATGGTGCTGAAATAGTGGAGGCAATGCTCCTGTTGTCTTTGTGCTTTTTTTTTTCTACTTGCGGTGACTCCATGGTTCTAAATCAGTAGTTGTTTAGCAAATTATCAAAAAAACATTAATTAACTTGCTTGAACATGCTGCAGGTGATAACTGTTTGTTACATGCAATATTTGTGCACTTCACCAGACAGATGGTGTTCTCTGGTTTTGTGATGAAACAAGTGTTTGTGCAGTTGAATTTATTCCTCTACTGTGTGAATGTTGTATTTTTGTTGTCACGGCTTTATTGTATATCACGATTGCGTATGAACGAATGGGTTATAGAGCAAACAACGCAATTATCCCAACATTGGTTGTAATATGGCTTTTTGATTGGTTTGGCTTGACTTCCTCAGTGATTCTTACCCACCCACCACTACTGCGAAGAACTTCAAGCTCTCGACCCGTTCCACTACAGCCACATTGATGTGGATGGTGGCGTGCCCGGCCCTCTGTGTCCTGTAGTCCACTATCAGCTCCCGTTGTCTTGCTGAAGTTGAGGGAGAGGTTGTTGTCCTGGCACAGAGACGGGAGGACAGCGACACAGAGTAAGCCCAAAACAAAGCCCATATTTTTTTTGGGGGGAGGCACAAGGGGTGGTTGGCGGAGCCGAGGAATGAGCCAGAGACCGTCAGGGAGTCGAAGCAGGAACTTAATGAAAGATTCCGGAGAGAGGTGGTGGCGATGAGAGTGCTGCAGAGCGGGCGTGCTGAGGAGCGTGACACCAGTCCGGTGTCATCTGCACCAGTTTCACGCATCTGGCCTCCAGTGTGCCTCCCCAGTCCGGTACGCCCTGTGTCTCCTCCTCGCACTCGCCCTGAAGTACGTGTCCCCAGTCCGGTACGTCCTGTGCCTGCTCCCCGTACTCGCCCTGATGTACGCCTCCACAGCCCAGTACGTCCTGTGCTAGCTCCCCACACTCGCCGTGCGAAGTGTGTCATTGTTCCGGTACAAGTTGTGCCGGTTTTACGCACCAGGTCTCCAGTGTGTCTCCAAAGCCCAGTATAGCCTGTGCTAGCTCCCCGCACTCACCGTGCAGAGTGTGTCATCGTTCCGGCACCATCTCTGCCAGCACTACGCACCAGGTCTCCAGTGCGCCTCCACAGCCCAGTACGTCCTGTGCCTCCTCTTCGCACTCGCCCTGAAGTACGTGTCCCCAGTCCGGTACGTCCTGTGCCTGCTCCCCGTACTCGCCCTGAAGTACGTGTCCCCAGTCCGGTACGTCCTGTGCCTTCTCCCCGTACTCACCCTGATGTACGCCTCCACAGCCCATTACGTCCTGTGCTAGCTCCCCGCACTCGCCGTGCGAAGTGTGTCATTGTTCCGATACAAGTTGTGCCGGTTCTACGCACCAGGTCTCCAGTGCGCCTCCACAGCCCAGTACGTCCTGTGCTAGCTACCCGCACTCACCGTGTGGAGTGTGTCATCATTCCGGCACCATCTGTGCCAGCTCTACGCACCAGGTCTCCAGTGCGCCTCCCCAGTCCAGAGCTTCAGGCGACGGTTCCCAGCCCAGAGCGTAAGGTGACGGTCCCCAGTCCAGAGCTTCAGGCGACGGTCCCCAGTCCAGAGCTTCCGGCGACGAGTCCCAGTCCAGAGCTTCCGGCGACGGTTCACAGTCCGGAACCTCCTGCGACGGTCCACGGTCCGGAACCTTCTGCGACGATCCACGGGCCGGAACCTCCTGCGACGATCCACGGTCCGGAACCTCCTGCGACGATCCACGGTTCGGAACCTCCTTCGACGATCCACGGTCTGGAACCTCCTGCGACGGTCCAAGGTCCGGAACCTCCAGCTCCATGGCAGGAGCCTTCCTCTGCGCCAATGTCCAGTCCAGGCACGGCGTCCAGTCCCGCTCCAAGGCCTGAGCCTTCCTCTGCGCCGGTGCCCAGTCCAGGCACAGCGGTAAACTCAGCTCAACGGCCGGAGCCTTCTTCGGCACCGACGCCCAGTCCAGGCACGGCGTTCTACCCGGCTCCGCGGCCGGACCCGTGCTCTGGGCGGGGGCAAAGACCCGCACCGGTGCCGCCACCGACACTAGTCAACCCCCTACCCTCCCCAGTTGGTTTCAGGTTTTGCGGCCGGAGTCCGCACCTTTGAGGAGGGGGGTACTGTCACGCCCTGACCATAGAGAGCCTTGTTATTCTCTCTTTTGTTTAGGTTGGGGTGTGACTAGGTGGGGTGTTCCAATCTAGGTTAAGTATTTCTATGTTGGCCTGGTATGGTTCCCAATCAGAGACAGCTGTTTATCGTTGTCTCTGATTGGGGATAATATTTAGGCAGCCATTTCCCCACTGGTTTTTGTGGGATCTTGTTTTTGTTTAGTTGCCTGTGAGCACTGCATTTGCTGCACGTTTCGTTTACTGTTTATTGTTTTTGTGAGTTTCATCTGAATAAACATGTGGAACTCCAGGTACGCTGCACATTGGTCCGTTAATTCTACAAACGATCGTGACACAGTGGCTCGGAAAAACTCCCTAGAAAGGCAGGAACCCAGGAAGAAACAGGCCTTTTGTCCTGTAGCCCATCCCAGCCTTGTGCAGGTCTACAATTTTATCCCTGCTGTCCTTACACAGCTCTCTGGTCTTGGCCATTGTGGAGAGGTTGGAGTCTGTTTGATTGAGTGTGTGGACAGGTGTCTTTTATACAGGTAACGAGTTCAAACAGGTGCAGTTAATACAGGTAATGAGTGGAGAACAGGAGGGCTTCTTAAAGAAAAAGTAACAGGTCTGTGAGAGCCGGAATTCTTACTGGTTGGTAGGTGATCAAATACTTATGTCATGCAATAAAATGCAAATTAATTACTTAAAAATCATACAATGTGATTTTCTGGGTTTTTGTTTTAGATTCCGTCTCTCACAGTTGAAGTGTACCTATGATAAAAATGACAGACCTCTACATGCTTTGTAAGTAGGAAAACCTGCAAAATCGGCAGTGTATCAAATACTTGTTCTCCCCACTGTATGTATGCACAATACAATTCTAGCGATTATGAACTTTGTTGCAAGCATGTTTAACTGCTGTCATGATTACTGAAATAATCGTACGATGCAAGGGATAGTTTGTGTTCTTGACTAGATATATAATAATAAGACTATGGAGTGCAAAAATACTAGTGCGCATGGTTTTGATTCCCAACCTCAAAACCAGAAAACAAGAAGAGCTAGGTAATTAGTCTCCCTTTCCCTTGGACTTTTCCGATCCTTAACTGCACATGGTAAACTGTACTCCAGAGAGTAGCGTTTCACTGCCCTCTCATTAAAGCTGAACCAAAGTAGGGATACTGTGAAGTGTGGACTCTAAGGACCAGAGGCTGTTTCTAACCTAAAGCTTCTCTCTCCTCTGAAGTTTATTTAGATACAGAATGTCATTTTCTTCAATGAAATGCTCTCGAAGGGGGATTTTTTTAATTCTTTGTCATTTTAAAAGGGTGAGCACATGGGTAGGCTATTTTCAAAGGGATTTAAAGATTGAATCGCTTTAATGGCTTGAAGACAAATCTAACCCACCAAAAGCTTGAGTGCAATCGGCAACAGGGCGAGTCGGCATCAGCGACATTAGGGCTACCAGCCGATAGGGGACCCCTGGCCCAAATAATATGTATTTTATTTTTATTGTTTAGGAATTCAGTTGGGTCTCAACTTACTATTGAGAGTAAGAATAGTAGAATAAACCAGGTGCATTTTCGAAATGTGGTTGTGCATTAGCAGTTATATCGTTCACTGACAGTCACTCAATTAGCCATGTCATCTTCAAAAGGGTTGATTGGTAGTCTAGCCAGCTATCTAAACATGTAACAATAATGTAAAAATCATGTAACAATCATGGCTATGTCTCAAGGAGCCCTGGCCCCCATTGATTTTGTTAGTCATTTTCAATCAGATATAATATTAACATGCCATAAGTCATGGCAAAATTAGTTGCAGGAATTGCAGGAAATTGTCTTTAAATCTGCAAAACTGTCACCAACCCATGGCAAAGTTGGTAGAAATGCATGATATTTGTTATAAATTAAAAAAGTTTCTCTGCCCCATGGCAAAATGTGTAGAATTGCAGGAAATGAAAATGTATCACTTTGCTACGTGGTGGGGGGACCCCCCCCCCCCCCAATCAAATCTTGCTTAGGGACCCCAAAAGGCTAGGGCCAGCCCTGGCAATCACTGTAATGTCACAAGAGCCACAGCATTAGGATGCATCATTCACAATAGTCTCACTTGGAGTGGTATCTCTTGAGGAGCCATGCCTGCAGAAATGAAGAAAGAGAAACAGTGTAGCCTGAGGGCAAACTCCTGTCCAAATCCTCCACCAAGCACAAAGCAAGATAATTAGAAAATAATGCATTGATGCTGAAAATGAAGCACAGAGGAAACTTCAGGGAATCACCAGCAATTATCAGTTGGTCCTGTGCATTCATTGCCTTCTTAATGAATCCACACTGTAAGAATTATCACCACAGAGAGGTTGATTTACAGACAATTTAATTTCAGTCTTTTAGCAGACTTTCTTATCCAGAGCGACTTACAGGTGCGAAAGCAGCAATTTTCGGACTTTTTCATACTGCTAATTTCCATGGTGTTTACAGTCAGCTGATACCAATATTATCGTTTCATTGGTAATATGGGCTCTAATCTTCCACATTGTTAACTATTAAACATGTATAGAGTCCATTAAAGGACAATTCCATTCACTGTTCAGTCATGTTTTATCTGAAAATGATTCTATGACAGGTAAAGAAGTCTGAAGTTAAATATCCCTTCTAGAGTATCACTTCAGCTGAAGCGGCATTGTGTTCAGCAAATTTGGTCATACCATGGAGCATTTAGCTATTTGATTTAGAATTTTAGGACCCCTGTCGGTAAAAAGAATATATGTAAAAATGATTACATAGAATTTGGCCTTACTGCTATTAGCCCATAGAAACACATTTAATAACACATTCATGACAAAGAATAAAATGGGGCATTCATTTTAGTTTCTAGCCCAAACCGTTTGGACAATTTTCGGGATGTCTCCTAGTCGGACAAACAATGCTGTAGCTCTGCCACGTTCCTCCACAAATGCGGAAGGCCAACATCGTGTCAATAAAAACATTTTCCGAAGACAATCAGGGTACCAATAATTACGTCTAATACTCCAGATGTATGTCCTTCAACCAATTATTTAAACAATTGCATACAGAATAAGTTAATAAGGATAATTTAGCTGCTAATGGCAGTCTGCAGTACCCTGGTCAGCCTTCAACTTGAGTTATTCAATGAGATGGAGCAGTCAGTTCCTGGAGTAGCTCAAACTACGCATGTCAAGATATCCTGACTGGTTGCATCACAGAGGGTAGTGCGTACGGCCCAGTACATCACTGGGGCCAAGTTTCCTGCCATCCAGGACCTCTATATCAGGCGGTGTCAGAGGAAGGCCCTAAAAATTGTCAAAGACTCCAGCCACCCTAGTCATAGACTGTTCTCTCAGCTACCGCACGGCAAGCGGTACCGGAGCGCCAAGTCTAGGTCCAAAGACTTCTTAACAGTTTCTACCCCCAAGCCATAAGACTCCTGAACAGCTAATCAAATGGCTACCAAGACTATTTGCATTGCCCACCCCCCCTTTTTTACGCTGCTGCTACTCTGTTTATTATGTATGCATAGTCACTTTAACTCTACCTACATGTACATATTACCTCAATTACTTGGACTAACCAGTGCCCCTGCACATTTTCTTAACTGCATTGTTGGTTTTAAGGGCTTGTAAGAAAGCATTTCACTGTAAACCTGTTGTATTCGGCGCATTTTACAAATAACATTTGATGTGATGTTATGTCTCCATGAGACGCCATCTTAACCAATTTGATTTGGCTTCAATGCTCTATTGCAGTGGTTCCCAACCAAGGACCCCTGGGGGAACTTGGCCTATCCATGGGGAGTACTTGAGAAGACTCATTAAACCATAGGTTTACTGGTAAAATGCACACTCAAATCCTATTTTGTTAATTGTTTACAAGCAAATGAGTGAATGTGCTAGAAAGCTAAACAGCTAGCTAGCTAGTTGACTGCTGTGGCTAGCCAAAAAGGACTCGTTTTGAAAGTTGGATCCTCTTATCCTTTTGAGGATTTAAAAAGTCTTCTTACACTATGATGTTGAACATTCAAAGCAACAGGAAAATATACATGGCAGGCATTGTCGCCTTAGCTTGCTACATAACTTTTGAGTGATAGGAAGCCCGAGCACCACCACCAATCAGCCTACACCACTGCGAACACACCCGCAAAGATTATGACAACTAGTATAGCCATATCTGCAAATGACTGCTGTCTGAAAACACACAAATACGACTTGGTCACTTGTAACTTGCTGTTTGGACAGTTAGTATTCAAATAGGGATAAAACATACAAAATAAATTGATTTGAGCATCAAGGCCTGCAGTGTGAACAAGGCTTAAGTATCCCGAATTACAAAGAGAGCATCTCTAACTCCCTGGCAAAGGCCTCTCTGTTTTCAGAACACATTCTTTATGGGGATTCATTGCCCTATGCGAAAGCTACTGTCACTCTGATAGTGTTGAAGCCGCCTAATATTGTTCAAGCAGGTGTTTAAATAGAGGCCCTCTTGGAGACTGGTGGGATTAACAGCTGTTTTTTCATTGCTTCGTGGAGAAGAGAGTGCTTAAAGCAACAGTGTTACACAAATTTATGCTGTACTTTCTAGGAATGGATGCCCCAATGGTGTATTTCTCTGTAGTAAGAGTATAAATTGGTGAATATACTGTATGTATGCTATTAAATATATATGTGTATATGTCCCTGTCCAATTTTCAGGATCAGTCTCTGATATTATTTATTCAGCCAAAACCGATATTAAGACAGCTTTCTAATTGAATTATATTGCAACAAAGACAAGTTTGTAAAATGTTTATGAACATCTGAATTTTGACTTGCCCCATCTCTTATTCCTCAACCTATGTCCTCTTGTTGTGCCAGTGTTAAAGTAACCATTTTACCAACTTATTTATTGCTCAAAGTCTTTGGACCTTAAAGCCCCCTCTGGGTGTCAGGGCTAAGTTATCCTCATACACAAACTAGATGGTGGCAGAAATGGGATTTCATGGCTTTAGCATGGTTTGTATGACTGTGCATGTTCAGTCTGTGATTTCTTGAAACGTATGGGTCAAAATGGGTGAAGGGCGATGATTGATGCATCCACTGCTTGTTCTATTACCCTTTCTCTCCCCAAGCGGTGCACATTGATTTTCTGAGATGTGGTTGAGAATCACAATCAGTCTTGGGCAGAACTAGAGGGCACGTCATGTGGTAGAAATGAAGACTTCCCTACTCTAAACCCACACTGTATAGATAATCATGTTTTTACGGTAATTTCCTGGCAGCCATTTACCTGTAAGTCACTATAAAAAAGGCACAGTATGTTTCCGTAAATTCCAAATAAACATTGGTTTAACCTTATCAGTCCCGAGACACAAGCAAAAATTGGCTTTTCATTTATCTGTTTGACCAGCCCTTATTTTCAGGACAACCAGGGCTACAAGTAGAACACAACATTCCTGAGTTTTATTGACCTTTTTTTTTTTTTAAAGAGCAAAAACTAAAACCTCATAAAATAATTTTTATTAATGCTGTAAGTATAAACATGGTTTGCTCAGTGGGAAATTAATATCCAACTAGTCGGTGACAACTGTGTGGAGTTTGGAGTTTTGGGAAAGCAACTATGTGAGCTTATTATGTCCTGGACACACCTTACCTTCTAACGACTCTTGTGTAACTTGTGAGCGACATAGAGCAAAATGTGTGTGTTCGTGAGAGCCCCGGCTTTTCATAGATAGCTTTAAATAGTTTGCTGCTCAAACCATTCAGTCTGGGTATTTTTTCAAAAACGTCTGTAATGTTAAAAAGGGGTTAAAAGTCCTAAATCATGCCAGCGTGATGGTGGGACTCATAAAGGTAACAGTACATTACTGTTATCTTTACAGTAATGTACTGTTAAATCAACGTTTATTTGGAATTTACAATAACATTCAGTATCTTTTTTTTACAGTAAGTTACCGTAAAAACAACAGGATATTTTTTACAGTGCAGATCAGGAGGGGTCTCCAATGTATTTGTGCTCTCGAGTGGGGCAGTGGTCTAAGACACTGCATCTCAGTGTAAGAGGCATCACTGCAGTAGCTGGTTCGAATACAGGGTGCATCACATCCGGCTGTGATTGGGAGTCCCATAGGGCGGCACACAATTGGCCCAGCGTTGTCCGGGTTTGGCCGTCATTGTAAATACACATTTTATCTTAACTGACTTGCCTAGTTAAATTTAAAAATAAATACAGTGCCAAGGCCCAAGGCGAGGGATGGGCTACCTTCATTGAACCGAAGCTAAACTCCTGCCTTTTACCCCAAGGCTCTTTCTTGAGCAGATATTTGAATGATTTGGTATTCTCTGACTACATTTCTAAAGCATATCTAACAACCCCATGTCTGAGCCCTATATAGTAACCCCCTTATACATTATCTAATCAACTCCACACAGCAGTATCAGTAAAACAGCTCCAGTGACCACATTTAATAGTTATAAGTAATTCTATTAGCAGGGTGTCCAATTTATTTCCCAAGGCCTATTGTAGTCTCCAGTGGGTGTACAGTTTACAGCACAGAATGTGGGATCCAATGACACTACCATAACCATAGAAAATGAAATAATAAAATTGTCTTTCGGCATTAGATACCATAGGGGTTGTTTACATATGATCCTTGTGAAGGTCCAAGAGTAATGCCATTACGGACAACCCCAAAGCCTCCTTGTGATATATTAACCGGGAAAGGGCCGTGGCAGTCCTCTGAGGGATGCCGGGCCACTGCAGATCGGTGGTAGTTGTAGCCAGGGAAAGTGATAGTTTAGGGATTTTAAATAGGCCTCCTTGTCACGTTCCTGACCTGTTTTCCTTTGTTTTGTATTTGTTTTAGTTGGTCAGGGCGTGAGTTGGGTGGGTTGGTCTAGGTTTGATTTTCTATGTTGGGATTTTGTGTTCGG
The DNA here is from genome assembly GCF_045679555.1 of Salvelinus alpinus. Lineage (NCBI taxonomy): Eukaryota > Metazoa > Chordata > Actinopteri > Salmoniformes > Salmonidae > Salvelinus > Salvelinus alpinus. The sequence continues at coordinate 57,498,492 of NC_092094.1, forward strand.
CCTGGTATGATTCTCAATCAGAGACAGCTGTGAATCGTTGTCCCTGATTGAGAATCATACTAAGGCAGCCAGGGTTTCACTTGTGTTTTGTGGGTGTTTGTCTTCCGTGTCTGTGTCTATGCACCACACGGGACTGTTTCGGTTTGTTCGTTCGTTAGTTGTAGTCTGTACCTGTTCGTGCGTTCTTCATGTTATATGTAAGTTCTCATGTTTTAGGTCAGTCTACGTCGTTTTGTTGTTTTGTAATTTTCCAAGTGTTTTTCGTGTTCGTCTTCGTCTTTAAATAAATTCATGATGTATTCACAACCCGCTGCATTTTGGTCCAATCCCTAGTCCTCCTCTTCGTCTGAAGAGGAGGAGGACACCCGTTACACTCCTGGTGAGCACTGTGGCAGCCAACAGTGCAGCTGCATTTTACTCACTCTGCAGGGATGGAGAGAAGCTGAAGATAGCCATAGGCCCACAAGTCACTAATGTGATATCCAAGGATACCTGAATGAATGCATGAAGGTATACTACATATACATGTCTGTGATCTAATGTACAATGATAAGCATAATCACCCAGAAGGTATATCAGGTAAATTCAACAAGGATACTTCTACAATAATCTAATTTACTGTATGCCATTAGCTGTTCATTCTTAATGTGGATGTAACCAAAAATAGCTGTACAATTAAAGTATTTATTATACACAGAATATCACCCATGACAACACAAGCCTTTAGGAAAATTATTTTGAACACGAACATGTGGCTATGGTTGAGTGGGCGGATAATAAAAGACTACCTTTACAAATGTCTCTCAACTCAAGTTGTATTGATTGAAAAAATCATCAATAAAACCATTAAAAGTCCTATGTTTAACCTTATCTGGTGCGTCTGCTTTCATTTATGTTCATCCGACACGGTGTCAAATTGATTGAAGTGATATTTTCAACAACCAGTGCAGCTTTCCTAGTGGGCATATGGCTCAACCATTAATTATTAACCTTGTCACTGGAAATTGGGGTCAATTGAAATATAATTGAACTCAAGGTGGACTAACAGGTTGGTGTAACTATTCTGAGAGAATGTAGATTACCCCTTCTGGGTTTAGACAGATTAAGTACTGTAGGAGTCTTTGGAGCCAAGTAGATTGATGGGTAATGCAAATCTGAGTTTAAGCCAAGGGTCTTTGTCTGTTACAGGAGGTGTGAGGCAGGGATTAGTCGGTTAGTCACACGATGAATGTGGACCAAGTTAAAACGCAGAGGCATAATAGCCACCCATATGGATGTACTAATGTTCTATACGTTATAGTCCCATGGTGGGTGCCATGACCCACTTTCCTAGTCACCCTTCAAATGAACAAACAGTGCTTCGAACCACAGACCTATCATTACCTGCGGACCAGAAGAAATTGGCAGTGGGTCCCCGACCACCATGAGACAGTGCCACATAAGTCACACCGATTGAGGGTTTTACACTGATTGTATGTGCCAGTGGCTCTCTTGGTCACTTTGATTTCCCATCTGATTTTAGTAAGGGAAGAAGCATATTGAGCAATTTCCTTTGCTGACAGTGCCGTTTCTAGGCATAAGCTAAATAAGCGACCGCTAGGGGGCCCTCAACTCCGCTAAAAATGTATAGTCAGAAACACCCACATGCAGTTTTCTTCTTGTTATGTTCGTCACTGACAGTCACTCAATTAGCCCATGTCAGTATCATGGCCGAATTACTGAGCGGGCAGGGGCTGGGGACTGCCCAGGGGCTGCAACCTCCAGGTGGCCCCATTGAATTTTTTTGTCACTCTCACTCAGATATCATATGAACAAAATGTCATGGCAAAATGTGTATAATTGCAGGAAATTAGCTTTAAAACGGCAACATTTTCTCTCTGCCCCATGGCAAAATGAGTAGAATTGTATGAAATTTGTTTAAAAAAATGCAAAACAATTATCTGCCCCATGATTATTTTGTTTGCATTGCATAAAATTTGTTTTAAAACTGCAACATTTTCTCTATTCCCCATGGAAAAATGTGTAGAATGGCAGGACGTTAACTTTAAAGCAGGATTTTCTTCTTCTCTCCGACGCCAACAGGGGGCACACTAAAATGTTTTGCCTGCGATGGGGGGGGGGGCCCTTAACCAAATCTCATTTAGGGCCCCCAAAATGCTAGAAACGGCGCTGGTTGCTGAGATATGATCAAATGCATCGGGAGACAATGTGTCTGGCTCCCATAGAGGGAGTCTGTTTAATGTCAGGGGATTCGGTGGGGACAGTGTCTTGTTACCTAAGGCAAAGATTAGTGAAATGTTATTTTTTCACTTTCTTTGCCAGATACAACTGATAATTACATCAGGTATCACAGAAAAAGCATGGTAAAGCGATGGGAGCCTCCCTAGGGCTTTTTAATTAATCAATTTCTTTAATTGGTTGGTCTCCATTAAATCAATGCAGAGTTTTTTAAATGTTTTTATTCTACCTGTATTTAACTAGGCAAGTCAGTTAAGAATACATTACATATACATAGAATAGATATTTTCAATGACGGCTTAGGAACAGTGGGTTAACTGCCTTGTTCAGTGGCAGAACAACATATTTTTACATTGTCAGCTCAGGGATTCGATCTTGCAACCTTTCGGTTACTAGTCCAATGCTCTAATATGTAGGGAGCGTCTGTCCCTACATTTGTATGATCACTTAAGGGAAACCAATCACCTCTGTCCTTACATCGATCATATCGATTCATATTAAATTGGTCCTGTTCTTCTGTCAAGACAATGTTGAAATCAAACCGAAAGTACAAGAGCTTTGTGTATGATGTCAGAAATGGGAGGATTCCAACCGTCTACATAATAGTCATTGATCAAATTTTGTCTGAAAAGGCCAGCTGGTTGTGTAAGGTAATGCGCAGGTTCCTTGAAGTCAGGAAGGAAGAGATTGTTGAGCTGTCAACTGTGTAAGACACCTTGGAGTGTAGAGCCCTTTCCTGGATGGTAGAGCATCACAATCTTGTTAGTTTGACCTGGATCCATCCAGGCTGAAATGTATTGAAGGGAATCCAACCGGACTGAGATGAATTTCAGATATGCTCGAAAACAATGTCAAGAGGTTAAAGTATTTGATGTCATCTGCATCACAAAGGTGAAGCGAGGACAGGGCCTTTAATTGATCCCTGTTGGACTCCAGTCCTCTATGGAGTAATAGATCGGACTTACTCCCTACCACCTGGCAGAAGCTGTCAGGAAAAAAACAGTTAATGGCAAAGATGTCCGATTAATTTATCCATAACTCATTATCTACGAATGAGCTTGTAAATGAATGTAACATTTCAGTTGAGTTTTCTGGAAGGAAGGACCATTAGATCCACTTTCATTCTGACCATGATGCTAATCTGGCACCAGCCAATCCACAGGGGAACAGTGCAAGGTGGGAGAACAACAGACCCAGGCCAAACAGTGACACACTGGGCATTGATAATCTACACTGGTAGGTCAAAGCTGTCTTCCACTCTGAATTGAGTTGCTTTTGTTTTAAAGACCCCTTACACAGACTAGCATGACTAATGTAATTGTGAAATAAGAGTATCATAATATATTGACAATACATAATATTGAGATACATAATATATTGGCAAGTGTCACGTCAAAGTAGAAACTGAAATGTAATGATTGAGGTCCCAGAACAATCCCCATTTTACACACTAGTAAAATGTCATAAAATGAACTACAATACCCATCTATAGACGTCAAATGTTATGCCAGAGGTAGTGGACCTGTTTCACATTCTCACCTGCTACTACATGATTTCTACTGCTACAAAAACTGCAGGTGCTTGCAATCCTGTCCGCCTATATTCTTAGGATTTAATGCAACAGTTAAACAAAGCTCGCTCCTGACTCTTCAGCACACTTACAGTTAATGTCCCGTGGCAATTCTGCACAATTTGGGAGAGAAAGCAGAGGGACTTCTCCCGCTGGTGCTAATGCTATTGAAAAAGGCTCTGTAAACGATGACGCTGTGGTGGTCCTTGTTTACCCAGCTGCAAGGTGAGTTGAGCTGGGGCTTCCTCAGTATTCCTAGCACACTGTCGTGTGAGAGGAGGTGGATTAGAAGGCATTACAGGCTTTTCTCCTGCTCAGCTCGCCAAATCATATTCTTACCTCTCCCCCTGCCGACTGAAGACTGGGTGTCTGCCACAAACCAACACCAGAGACCCATTATTTATTAACATTTTAGATTTTTTTTTTACATCTGCTTTCGCAGCGGGATATGGATTTTGTGGGGAGATTAGTCTCATACTGTAGATATGAAGGGATTTTTACATGAGGGCACAGCTACACCAATAGAATGACTGCAGCCTTTATTCCACTTACCCTAGGGGCCACATTGTCGCCTGGCTCTCCTCTGTCCTTGGCACCTAATTCATTATTAGAGTGATTGATTGGCTTAAGTCCACACAACTTTATGAGATGCTGATTAAAACCCTTAACCTACAGACATTGAGGCTGTCATTCTCATCACCAGAGTTATATTCCCCAACACTGTATGGCATTCTATGAACTGGGACGATGAAAGCAACAAATACATTTATGGAAATGGCACCAGGAACAAATGTTTTAATATCAGGTATTTTTATATTCTAAACTCAATTAACAATAGTGTTGTTGATTTTACTGTAAAACTATTGCATACCTGAGTTAGAGATGTAGGTATAAATTGAGATGTAGCCTCTTTACTGATATAAGCCATTGATTTCATTTGATAAAGTATTATAAGCCAATCATATCACAACTCTAAAACTTCTGTTGACATATAAAAGTAAAATCTTCACCGTACATTTGTTTCTATCTCCGGTACCCTTCCACACACATTGTTAAATGTTCTATATCTATACTTGCTGGGCAATGAAGCGTGTTTTATATATGCATATCAAACGGATTCATGATTTTACAGTAACAATAAAAAGGGGGAGAAATTAAATTAGGGAAGAGTAGCACATGGGAACTGATGAGAAAATGATCGTCATCATGAAATTACTGTAATCAACAAGCACAGCAACAAAACGTGCATCCAATCAATTGTCAAAGCAGCAAATATAAAACACATACTTCATACAGCTCTTGTAATCAAATACAGAGGGCTCAGCACAGTAATAAATCCTCTTTCAGAAAGACAATTGCTTGACATCATAACAGATTCCATCATTTGAAAAATAAGCTTGTTTCTTTTCCATTTTCTAACAGTGTCTTGATAGCCCATAAAACGCTTCCCACTGTGGCTCATCATATGTCTTCCCCACTGCCACCTCTCTGACATGGAGCTGAGGATCTCCCAGAGCAGTAGGTCCTGAGGGACCAAGACAAAGTGTTCTTGGGCTAACCTTAGTTATGACTGTGCCCTCTGAGCACAGAAATCAAATAAATAAATGGTTACTTTTAATGAAGCCACCCAGCCAGCCTGCAGGAGACAGTCCTCCAAAGTGGTTTTTGTCATTTTTACATCTTTCTGATAGCCAGTTCTTGCCAATACATTTCTGTCTGGGTCATTGACCATGGACTGCACCCAGCTTGGGTGGTTCAAAGAAACCCTACTGAAAACTGTCAGCTTTTTTTCCATTGTGAAGAAAAACAATGGCATTCTATCCCCGCACTCTCCCTTTCATAATTTCTGATTTAGATCTCCAAATAGTTAAGCAAACCTAATTCACCTGCCACAATTCACTGTGCCACTCTTAATATTTCTGTCAGTTAATCATAGTTATTTTTTCGAATGATCAATTTATTGTATTTTTCTTCATTAAATGACTAAGTTGAGAACATATCCTAAAACAGTGACTAATTGAATTCCAGTCGAGTCTTAGTTCAGTTTCACAGAACTTCTCCTTGCCTGCTTTCCAGGAAATGAAATCTTCAATGTTTTTCTTTCATTTGAATTAAGACATGCTTGTCGGAGCATTGTTGGTGCCCTGTCCTATCCATTAGCCTACAAAAACATTATTGCGATGTCAAGCTCATCAAGTGCAAGACTGAATGGATATTCAAACACTCACTGTCGCTATGGCAACATCTGGTGGCATTTAGAAAACATGCAGTGCACCGCTTGGATGAATATTAAACTGTTTTATAAGCACTTACTTGCAGATTGCAATGATTTATACCTCATTGTTTTATTTTCAATATCAATTTTGCACCACTGTTAGAAAGTCCTGTTTTCTAAATGTGTCCGACAGATGGTTGTGTGATTGAATGAACAGTTTCAAATAGAATAGGTAAGAAGGACATTACCATACACAATGGATAAATATATTGACGAAACACAATTCAAATTGCAGCTAGTTTCACAAAATGTAAGGGAAAGAATATAGGTTGTCCAAGAAAATCTCCTGTCCCTAGTTAGTCTATAACTATGGTTTGGAGTTGTTCATGGTCAGGTCACATAGACATGTGCATGTCCATAGCAGAACCTCCTTTAATGTAGTTGAAGTCATTGCCATATTCTACTCGGAGAAGTATATTCTACGGCCTTCTAACTGCATTGTATTCTCAGCCAATCAGAATTAGACCTAAGAATGCCCTCCAACCACATCAACCAACACCAACCCATTTACCGTTCAATGTATCCATGCTTGACACTGATGTTTGACCTTCCTAGCATTTGCTTGAATGCTTTTGGAACCCTCTGAACATCACGAGGAGTACGTTTCTATCTCTGATCTGTCCTAACATATCTTAGTTGACGGAGCTAAAGAGTAACCAGGATCATGAGAGTTAGCTGAAGTGAAAGGTGTCAAAGCAGGCTTGCGTTTGATACCAAGACCTGGTCCTGGGGCTCTTGTGAAGATCAAAAGCATTTTGAACTTTACCCAGTACTGGGGCTGTTACGGTGACCATATTACCGGCAGTCACAAATCATGACCACAGTCAAATTCCACATGATGGTTTAGTCACGGTAACTAGGCTTCTTCAAATCTGCGCTCTGATGCTGCTGATGGTCATTAGAAGCCTACCAAACTTGCTAACTGACTAGTACTCATCACTCTATTTTCCCTTTAATCACTCTGACATCAATGCAAATATCATTGAAAATCAAATTAAACACTTCATGAGAGACCATGAGCTCATGTTGTGCAGCCTTCTATAGGTTATGCAATTTCATGACAAAACAGTTTTGATGGCCTACTACATTTATTTCTAATACTAAGCACATTGCTTCACATTGCTTAGCCTACCTGGCTGGCATGAAAATGAACCACGGGAAAAGTGTCCTTTTGTGTCACGTGTGCTCCCTCTCTGGCCTCTAGGCTCCAGGCTGCTCGTTATGGCGCACACCTGTCACCATCGTTACATATAGCAGCGCCTTATGACACTCACCTGGACTCCATCACCTCCTTGATGACCTGCCCAAAATAAAGTTGAAGTCGGAAGTTTACACTTAGGTTAGAGTCGTTAAAACTAGTTTTTCAACCACTCCACAAATTTCTTGTTAACAAACTATAGTTTTGGCAAGTCGGTTAGGACATCTACTTTGTGCATGTGTAACCGATGTGAAATGGCTAGCTAGTTAGCGGTGGTGCGCGCTAATAGCGTTTCAATCGGTGACGTCACTCGCTTTGAGCCCTTGAAGTAGTGGTTCCCCTTGCTCTGCAAGGGCCGCGGCTTTTGTGGAGCGATGGGTAACGATGCATCGTGAGTGACTGTTGTTTATGTGTGCAGAGGGTCCCTGGTTCGCGCCCGGGTCGGGGCGAGGGGACGGACTAAAGTTATACTGTTACATTGATGCTGTTGACCAGGATCACTGGTTGCTGCGGAAAAGGAGGAGCGAAAGAGGGGTGAGTGTAACCGATGTGAAATGGCTAGCTAGTTAGCGGTGGTGCGCGCTAATAGCGTTTTAATCGGTGACGTCACTCACTTTGAGACCTTGAAGTAGTGGTTCCCCTTGCTCTGCAAGGGCTGTGGCTTGTGTGGCGCGATCGGTAACGATGCTTCGTGTGTGACTGTGGTTGATGTGTGCAGAGGGTCCCTGGTTTGAGCCTAGGTTGGGGCGAGGAGAGGGACGGAAGCTAAACTGTTACACATGACACAAGTCATTTCCAAACAATTGTTTACAGAAAGATTATTTCACTTATAATTCACTGTATCACAATTCCAGTCAGTCAGAAGTTTACATACACTAAGTTGACTCTGCCTTTAAACAGCTTGGAAAATTCCAGAAACTGATGTCATGGCTTTAGAAGTTTCTGATAGGCTAATTGACATAATTTGAGTCAATTGGAGGTGTACCTGTGGATGTATTTCAAGGCCTACCTTCAAATTCAGTGCCTCTTTGCTTGACATCATGGGAAAATCTAAAGAAATCAGCCAAGACCTCAGAAAAAAATTGTAGACCTCCACAAGTCTGGTTCATCCTTGGGAGCAATTTCCAAACGCATGAAGGAACCACGTTCATCTGTACAAACAATAGTACGCAAGTATAAACACCATGGGACCACGCAGCTGTCATACTGCTCAGGAAGGAGATCCGTTCTGTCTCCGAGAGATGAACGTACTTTAGTGCGAAAAGTGCAGATCAATCCAGAACAACAGCAAAGGACCTTGTGAAGATGCTGGAGGAAACAGGTAAAAAAGTATCTACATACACAGTAAAACGAGTCCTATATCGACATAACCTAAAAAGCCACTCAGCAAGGAAGAAGCCACTGCTCCAAAACCGCCATATAAAACCCAGACTACGGTTTTGCAACTGCACATGGGGACAAAGATCGTACTTTTTGGAGAAACGTCCTATGGTCTGATAGAACTGTTTGGTCATAATGTCTATTGTTACGTTTGGAGAAAAGAGGGGGAGGCTTGCAAGACAAAGAATAACATCCCAACTGTGAAGCACGGGGGTGGAAGCATCATGTTGTGGGGGTGCTTTGCTGCAGGAGGGACTGGTGCATTTCACTAAATCCATGGCATCATGAGGGAGTAAAATGATGTGGATATATTGAAGTAAGATCTCAAGACATTCGTCAGGAAGTTAAAGCTTGGTCGCAAATGGGTCTTCCATAAGTAAAATGACCCCAAGCATACTTCCAATGGTGTGGCAAAATGGCTGAAGGACAACAAAGCCCTGACCTCAATCCTATGGAAAATTTGTGGGCAGGACTGAAAAAGTGTGTGCGAGCAAGGAGGCCTACAAACCTTACTCAGTTACACCAGTTCTGTCAGGAGGAATAGGACAAAATTCACCCAACTTATCATGTGGAGCTTGTGGAAGGCTACCAAAAATGTTTGACCCAAGTTAAACAATTTAAAGGCAATGCTACCAAATACTAATTGAGTATATCCTGTCTAGCCCCCACCACATTCCACTGAAAAGGCAGCGCGCGAAATTCAAAAAACATTTTTTTGAAATATTTAACTTTCACACATTAACAAGTCCAATACAGCAAATGAAAGATAAACATCTTGTGAATCCAGCCAACATGTCAGATTTTTTAAATGTTTTACAGCGAAAACACCACGGATATTTATGTTAGCTCACCACCAAATACAAAAAAGCACAGACATTTCTTTCACAGCACAGGTAGCTTGCACAAAACCCCCAAATAGAGATAGAATTAGTCACTAACCAAGAAACAACTTCATCAGATGACAGTGTTATAACATGTTATAAAATAAATCTATGTTTTGTTCGAAAAATGTGCATATTTCAGGTATAAATCATAGTTTTACATTGCAGCTACAATCACAAATATCACCAAAGCAGCTAGAACAATTACAGAGACCAACGTGAAATACCTAAATACTCATCATAAAACATTTATGAAAAATACATGGTGTACAGCAAATGAAAGGCAAACATCTTGTGAATCCAGCCAATATTTCAGATCTTTTAAGTGTTTTACAGCGAAAACACAATATTAGCTTACTACAATAGCCAACCACACAACCACACCGCAAAGGTAGCGCTAGCGAAAAAACCAGCAAAATATATAAATTTATTCACTAACCTTGACAAACTTCATCAGATGACAGTCCTATAACATCATATTACACAATACATATATGTTTTGTTCGAAAATGTGCATATTTAGCGGTGCAAATCGTGGTTTTACAATGTGAATACGTAGCCAAACAGCACAAAATTATCCGGATATATTTCTGACACTCACCTAATCTAATCAAAGACCTCATCATAAACTTTACTAAAAAATACATGTTGTACAGCAAATGAAAGATACACTTGTTCTTAATGCAATCGCCGTGTTAGAATTCTAAAAATACCTTTAGTACGACATACAGCTTACGTTATAGCGAGACAGTGCCTGCAATGAGAGCGGAAAATAGTACTAAACATTTTCCACAGAAATACGAAATAACATCATAAATGGTTCCTACTTTTGCTGAGCTTCCATCAGAATCTTGTACAAGGGGTCCTTTGTCCAGAATAATCGTTGTTTGGTTTTAGAATGTCCTTTTCTCCTGTCGAATTAGCAACCAAAGCTAGCCAAGTGGCGCGAAGCTGTCCATCTTCACCAAACGCAGAGAACGGAAAACGCCAAAACTCCCGATAGACTTTCAATAATCTGATAAAACTATATTGAAAAAACATACTTTACGATGATATTATCACATGTATCAAATAAAATCAAAGCCGGAGATATTAGCCGTCTATACCGAAAGCTTTTCAGAAGGCAATCCAGGGTTCCTTCCCGCGCCTTGCTGAACAAAGGAAATTTGGGGTCACGTCATTCCAAGAGCTCTTGTTCGACCTCAGATCAAGCTAGACACCCCATTCTACCTCTCACTGCCTCTTGACATCTAGTGGAAGGCGTATGAAGTAGGCCTTCCTATTTCAAGCAAATGAATAGGAAGGCCCTGGAACAGAGCCTCGATTTCAGATTTTTCACTTCCTGACAGGACGTTTGCTGCAAAATGAGTTCTGTTTTACTCACAGATATAATTCAAACGGTTTTAGAAACTTGAGAGTGTTTTCTATCCAATAGTAATAATAATATGCATATTGTACGAGCAAGAATTGAGTACGAGGCAGTTTAATTTGGGAACGATTATTTACAAAGTGAAAATAGCGCTCCCCTATCCCAAATAAGTTTTTAAGTAAACTTCTGACCCACAGGGAATGTGATGAAAATAAATAAAAGCTGAAATAAATCATTCTCTACTATTATTCTGACATCTCACATTCTTAAAATAAAGTGGTGATCCTAACTGACCTAAGACAGGGAATTTTTACTTGGATTAAATGTAAATTATTGTGAAAAACTGAGTGTAAATGTATTTGGTTAAGGTGTATGTAAACTTCCAACTTCAACTGTATGTCACTCCCTTTGGTTCCTTCCCCAGGCGTCGTTGTTTCTGTTTCTGTGTCATGTCTGTGCGTTGTTCGTGTTTTGTATTATGTTACGTTTATTTATTGAAACACTCACTCTCTGAACTTGCTTCCTGGCTCTCAGCGTACAACGTTACATTTTGGAACATTTATGCTTATAGTCTCCTGCCTTGTGCGCATTGCTGCGCTTACAATGTGAAGAAATAGCCTAACTGTAAAATGTTCTGATCTGTTGCATCAGCCTCATTGCTTATACAAAATGTTTTTGATGCAAGTGGTTGTATTAATTTGGAATCTATCGCATCCCACAACTGTCCTGGCGTATGTTTTGAAAATGTATTTCTCGCACATAAGGACAAGTGCTATGTGGGATAGTAGATTGACACAGGCTAGTGCTTTTGCGGTTCGTTAGGCCTACTCATCTCGATGGCTGACGAAAAGTAGCCTAAATGTGGACAGTTCTTCTAACATCTTCAATATGCTAGCAGTTACGCTAGCAGTTACGTCCGCGATGTTTCTGTCTTCCCTTTGGAAGCTAAGATGCCTGTGAGAAGGACCCAATCACGTGATGGTCATTGGCTATTAAGAATTGATATATCTGAGCGAGCCATATGAGTAGGAGGTGCTTCGGAACACGGCCCAAGGGCACAACGGAAACTGGCCGCAAGGCAATGATTTTTTTGGTGGGCATTATGGCCACACGAGGGGGATACCGTCGGGAAATTTGAGGCCTGGTGAGAATATTATCAAGTGCTTGTGAAATTATGAATGAGAGACTAAGTGTGAGTAGCCTGCGCAAGAAACAAAGCAGAGCTCATGCTTTTTGCATCATGCAGGCTTAGAATGTATTAAAAATCTTAACATATGTTTGTACAATGTTTGTATCACAACAAAAGTTGCATAAATAACTCTAAATTAAGCATATAGGAGGACCTATTTCTTTCCACTCAATACAGAATAGACACATGTGCACACTCCCTCGAAAATGGTTTGGAGAACATATTCTTTCTATTTTATTCAGCTATGTTCAAATGTATTTTTCATACTACTGTATAAAATAAAGAAAATAATGCTATGGAATTCTAAGCAAATATTGTCTGTTAAATGAACTAGTGTAGCCCACAGCCATAAGGCATAGCCAGATCAGGGCCTAACATAAGGACAACTTGGAGTATGCTATTCTGAAATAGACTACATTTTCTTCATATCATTTTCTTCTTTAGACCTGTCTAAAATAAATAATGGAATTATTGTGATGGTGTAGGCTATATTAAATGGGTTTATTAGACTTTTTAAAATGTAGATGTTCCAATGGTCTGCATCAGTGGCTTGTAGGCTATGCGTGGAAGCCAGGAGAGAAACATATTCATGTTAATGCATGTTCAATTACAGTGACACCGGCAGTTATTTGCTTGACAATCACCGGCTGACAATATGTCATGACTGTCACAGCCCTACCCAGTACCAGGACATACCAGGCTGTGACATTAATCTTTACCATTGGTCATCAGTCTCTCTGTCTCCAATCGATGAATGACAGGGGATGTATTTTCCGTTCCTCCATTTTTATGTGAGTGAGGTTAGTGAGAGTGAAGGGAGGATAGAGGGCACATGGATGGCCAGACTGTGCCGACACAGCATGACTGTAGCCAGTGGGTACCAGTGGGCGCCAGCTGGGCCGTGGGCATGGTGCCCGTCATCCCTTGGCTAATCAGAGGCGATCAGTAGGCAGCCAGCCCCCACTCGACAGACATGGGAAATGTAGGGCAGCGGATTCACAACAGCGCGTCTGCTGTCAACAGATCTTCCCCATAATATGGTATTATCATTCTTTATTGGACTCCAGTGTTGTGACTGATTGTGACTTCAATTTCTCCACTCAAAGAGGGCTGCTGTAGTCAGAGAAAGAGAGCGAGAGAGAGAGTGAGCTGATATCTTTTTGTTAACAATGAAAGTCTTACTTTTAATAGGCTAAGTAAAAGGAGATATGGTCTAATGTTAGTCCCTAAACAATGACATACAAGGTGACCGTACACACTGACTTCCTGCAGACTCCTACAAATGCCAGAAATGTTCCCTTCCCGTAGGTTTCCCTTGAGAAACAAGAGAATACCAATTGGATTGCACTTAATGCATCATTACCACTTTCCATATCATGACACCACCAACAGGGGATGATGTCCCAAAGATAGCCAAGTTATTGGTTCAATAACACATAAAGGCGACTACAGCTGTAGGCGTCTGGTTCACCGTTTGCACACTGGGGTAGCTAAATGTATATCACCATTGTGTTTGGCTTATTAGATGTAGATAAGAGTGATAACGTCTGTGCAAGCTTGTGTGGTCCTAGGCTAGGTATCAAATAACACCCTATTTCCATTTGGGATGCAGCCCTTGTGTAGTCCTAGTTATTGAATAAAACATGAATGTTTCCCATATGCTGTGTATATAGGGTGAAACCAAGTTTGCATTTCAGTGTTCAATACTCGGGGGGGAGGTGGCATAAAGGCGCAATTAGCTTGGAATACTGACAAACAAGCTGTGGCAGAGATATTCTTTATGGGCTTCGTCTTTGTCGCTTTCAACTCTTTTTAGGGAGAGATCTATTGGAGGTTATATCATTATGATAATTTATGTCAGTGCCCTTACAAAAAAGTCCTACATGAATAAGAAGTCCTGCAGGATATCCCACTGGGTTTTGGGGGCCACTTTCCTGTTAGACAATTTCTGCAGGAATCCTGTCCTTAAGGACTACCTACAGGAAATGTCCTACAGCAAAATGGGTCCAAAATCCTGTGGGATATCCTGTAGGTAAGATTCCTGCAGGTAATTGCACAAGATTTTCAGGGACATTTTCCTGTAGGAGAACCTGCAGGATTCCTTCCTCATCCTTCAAAGATAATTTAATGTAGGTGATGTTATTTATGAATATGCAAGGCTTATTTGAGAACGTCTTGTTCTGAAAGACGCCACATATAGTTTACAGTTGGCCAACATTGTTTGGATGATAGAGTTAATGAACATTTTAGTAATTTAGCAGATGATCTTGTCCAGAGCGACTTACAGTTGGTGAATGAGGAGCAGTTGTCGTCAACCTTCTTTTCAAAGTGGTTGAAAAAGTCATACACAGAGAGGTAGGAGGGAGGGGGGGGATTAAGGAGGGAGAAGCTGGAAAAGCGTTTCCTAGGGTTAGAGGCAGAATCTTGACATTTAGAGTGATAGGAAAGTGGCTTTAGCAGCGGATACAGAGGAAGAGAAGGTAGAGAGGAGGGAGTGAAAGGTTGATAGAGCCTCCAGAAGTTTAGTAATGGTTCAAAGATTAAACTATTACTGTGCATTCAGGGCTTTGTCTCTCATATATATACAGTGGGGCAAAAACGTATTTAGTCAGCCACCAATTGTGCAAGTTCTCCCACTTAAAAAGATGAGAGAGGCCTGTAATTTTCATCATAGGTACACTTCAACTATGACAGACAAAATGAGAAAAAACATTCCAGAAAATCACATTGTAGGATTTTTAATGAATTTATTTGCAAATTATTATGAAAATTACAGGCCTCTCATCTTTTTAAGTGGGAGAACTTGCACAATTGGTGGCTGACTAAATACTTTTTTGCCCCACTGTATATGCCTTCCAACCCTTATCATACGTATAACCATGAGCTCTTTTGGGGACAATTCCAGCTGTACACTCAACGCTTCAGATTGCCCTACAGTGGTAACCATATGCTGCAATGTCTTGTCTCTTTCTTAATGAGAGACAAAGCCCTGAATCCACAGTAATAGTTTAAACTTTGAACCATTACTAAACTTCTGGAGGCTCTATCAACCATTCACTCCCTCCTCTCTACCTTCTCTTCCTCTGTATCCGCTGCTAAAGCCACTTTCCTATCACTCTAAATGTCAAGTTTTCTGCCTCTAACTCCAGGAAATGCTTTTCCAGCTTCTCCTCACTCCTTAATCCACCACCCCCTCCCTCCTACCTCTCTGCGTATGACTTTGTCAACCACTTTGAAAAGAATGTTGACGACATCTGCTCCTCATTCACCAACTGTAAGTTGGCCCGACCAACCAGTGCTCCCGCACATGAGGATTGGAAGGCAAACACTGTAAACAAAGATTTGTTGATTCAATTTACAAAAGTTTGTTACCAGGCTGCCATAAAATTTCATGTCAAGTCCAATCCAGATTTCGTGTGGTCTTAATCTAAAAAGGTATTTCAACCTAGTAAAGTGGAACTGACAAATGTGGATGTAGTAACTTGAGTGAATTTGATACATTTAGTCAAATCAATGTTTGTTGTTATGCTAACATAGCTAACATTTGACAAATGCTTAAGTTGTGTCAACTTCCTATACCATTGAAACAACTACTTTGAAATGTACTAATTTCAGAACAGACTAATTTGAAGTGATAAAAATAGAGATTTCAGTGGGAAACATTATGCTCCAATCTAGGACAAAAAGGTTTCTCAACCGTTTTTACCCCCAAGCCTTATGACTCCTGAACAGGTAATCAAATGGCTACCCAGACTATCTGCATTGCGTGCCCCCCCCAACCCCTATTTTACACTGCTGCTACTCTCTGTTTATCATATATGCATAATCACTTTAACTATACATTCACGTACATACTACCTCAATTGGCCCGACCAACCAGTGCTCCCGCACATTGGCTATCTGCATTGTCTTCCGCCACCCACCACCCGCCAACCCCTCTTTTACGCTACTTCTACTGTCTGTTCATCATATATGCATAGTCACTTTAACCATATCTACATGTACATACTACCTCAATCAGCCTGACAAACCGGTGTCTATATCTAGCCTCCCTACTGTTTTTCACAGTCTTTATTTCTTTACTTACCTATTTTTCGCCTAATACCTTTTTTGCACTATTGGTTAGAGCCTGTAAGTAAGCATTTCACTGTAAGGTTGTATTCGGCGCATGTGACAAATAAACCTTGATTTGATTTGTCTGTTGCTCATGTTTGAGCTTTTTCGTTCACTCAGTCATTTCAACCAACCAATAGACCAATTTAACTACAGCAACATTCTCAGTAACAGTTAAATTAACTTTTTAACCTTTTACATGTGTTTATCTACTTTTGTTGAATGCACTAACTAAAGTCGCTCTGGATAAAAGCGCATGCTAAATTATCGAAATTTAATTGTAAAAATGTATGGTCGCAAAGCATGCTGTGTATTATTCTATTGAGCTACACCTCCAGAAAATAAGTCATCTTAACTTGACTTTTTGTCAACACCACTTATGTTGCTTCAGTTGATTTGAAATCATGGTTGTGCATTTCTAAGTTGAGTAAACGCATATTCTTTGGAAAACCATTTTACATTGGCTGAATCTCAATATCTTTTTTTCCAGTGTACAGATGCATGACACGCACTTATACACACACACAGACACACACACTGTGTGTCAACATATAAATATGCAATGGCCAATGAGCCACTCGGTATCCTCCAAGCACCAGCACAACCTCCTAGAAATGACTATGTGGCTGAGTGGAATTGACATAAATAAGGCAAGGCTCGCAGATCTCAAGGTTTGTCGACATCGATATGAGTCTATTTCCTTCCAACATGCGACTGAATTACGAGGAAAGGCCATGTATGGTTGAGTCAAATGTTCATGTATGCTATGGGTCCCAGGGGCCGGCCTGGGGAGAGGGAGAGAGAGACTGTCATCTATGAGATAATGGGGGAGAGGCACGTAGAACAATGGCTTCTGCTGATGCTGCTGTCAAACCTTTACTTCACTCTTGAATGATGGCCAAATGTGAGCAATAAGACCTATACAAGCTATGCTTGTGTTTGATGGACTTGTGGCTGGGGACAGTTCCAGTGATGAGGAAATGATCCACACAGGGACATCAAGCTTATGATGATGGGTGACCTCTGATGGGAGCCATTCCAAGTCGTGACCATTAAGCAGTTTGTTTGACCTCTAACCCACCTGTCATTTAAGTCATTTTGCCACAACTTTGGAAGTATGCTTGGGGTTATTGTCCATTTGGAAGACCCATTTGCGACCAAGCTTTAACTTCCTGACTGACGTCTTGAGATGTTGCTTCAATATATTCACATAATTTTCCTCCCTCATGATGTCATCTATTTTGTGAAGAGCACCAGTCCCTCCTGCAGCAAAGCACCCCCACAACATGATGCTGCCACCTCCGTGCTTCACGTTTGGGATGGTGTTCTTCGGCTTGCAAGGATCCCCCTTTTCCCTCCAAAGATAATGATGGTCATTATGGCCAAACGGTTCTATTTTTGTTTCATCAGACCAGAGGACATTTCTCCAAAAAGTACGATCTTTGTCCCCATGTGCAGTTGCAAACCATAGTCTGGCTTTTTTATGGCGGTTTTGGAGCAGTGGCTTCCTCCTTGCTGAGCGGCCTTTCAGGTTAAAAAGTTGTGGAGTTGTTGAAAAACAAGTTTTAATGACTCCAACCAGTATTTAAACTTCCAACTGTATGTATACACGTGTGCTTTTGAATACTAATTATCACGTGTGCCATCTTGCAAAGAGTGTTTCATCACATGTGGCATCTTACAATGAGTGTGAATATACTTATCTAAAGTTGGCATTATGTTCTCTTAGAAGTGTTTTGCATGCAAGGCTTGAGACTGGGCATTATTTATTGCTCTGCTTCTATTCAATTTGTGTGTCCTCTAGGCACAGGACAAATAACCCTTGGCACTTTGGTCTACTCTGTTTAGTGTCATTTATTTGACAGACCTGTGTTATGTTTTTGTTTAGTCCCAAGGACCTCACCTCGTGTATAAAGGTGGCGTAGTACCGTTTACAATGTGTCTGTGAACTTTCCCTCCGCTGCACGCTATAAACAAGGGCACACACGACAGCAACGCAATTGACATTGCATTCACCAATGAGACCACATCAGGCTGTAATTTCATAAAGTAGATTACCAAATTGTTGACTCATTTATACTTGCGTGTGTGTTGTAGTGTCCTTTAGTGCTAATTTATACTGTCGGGACTTAAACTTGTCATCGACATTTAGACTACAACACGTTTAAACTTTCTGTCCGGGAGAAGATTTGGTCAGTGCTATTAGTGATTTATTTAGTCCTTTATTTGTCAGGGATGCCATAGCACCAGATTTAGCTAGAAAGCAAATATTAATCTGTAGTCCCTGTAGTTTAACCTGTAGTGAGAGGGGTTTGTGTGTTTGTGTGGCAATGCAATGCCGTTTGGCTAACAGCACGATGGCAGTGCTTGCTGAGACTTGTAGTGCAGCTTATCGCTCGTGGTATGGAAGCAGGCCAAAATGAATTGACAACCCAAATTGTTGTACTGGCAAGATAGAAATGTGTCAAGGGCCAGATTTGTAGAAATACCTGTAAAAAGCAAAGTGCATCAAAGTAACTAGCCCTAATCATTTGGACCACCTTAAATTATTTCAGCATCAAACACTGTCAATTAGGCTAACGTTACATTGTTTGAAATAATGCAAAATACTCCAGCTTGAGCTACCAGCATGAGCTCTTCCCACGCTCAACGTTAGCAAGCTAGCTACACCAGCAAAATCATACCTTGTCAGAATATTATGGGAAGACACCTGAAAAAGTTACTAATAAGTTAGTACAAGATTTCTTCATTCTTGTGCACTGCAGGTCTAAGGCTGGCCGGCACATTGTCTGCAGGCTGCTTTCTAGTTGTCTAGTTCTCTCTCTCCACCTGAAATGCAATAAAGTTATGGAATAAAACACCCTGATAGCTAGCTAGCCTAGCTACATAACTAGCCAACCTAGCATTGCATCACACAGTACAACTCTTTTTACACAATACTAGCTACAGTTGAAGTCGGAAGTTAACATACACTTAGGTTGGAGTCATTAAAACTCATTTTTCAAACACTCCACAAATTTCTTGTAAACAAACTATAGTTTTGGCAAGTCGGTTAGGACATCTACTTTATGCATGACACAAGTCATTTTTCCAACAATTGTTTACAGACAGATTATTTCACTTATAATTCACAGTATCACAATTCCAGTGGGTCAGAAGTTTACATACACTAAGTTGACCGTGCCTTTAAACGGCTTGGACAATTTCAGAAAATGATGTCATGGGTTTAAAAGCTTCTGATAGGCTAATTGACATCATTTGAGTCAATTGGAGGTGTACCTGTGGATGTATTTCAAGGCCTACCTTCAAACGTAGTGCCTCTTTGCTTGACATCATGGGAAAATCAAAATAAATCTGAAGTCTGGTTCATCCTTGGGAGCAAGTTCCAAATGCCTGAAGGTACCACGTTCATCTGTACAAACAATAGTACGCAAGTATAAACACCATGGGACCATGCAGTAGTCATACTGCTCAGGAAGGAGACGCATTCTGTCTCCTAGAGATGAACATACTTTGGTGCGAAAAGTGCAAATCAATCCCAGAACAACAGCAAAGGACCTTGTGAAGATGCTGGAGGAAACAGGTACAAAAGTATCTATTTCCACAGTAAAACGAGTCCTATATCGACATAACCTGAAAGGCCACTCAGCATGTAAGAGGCCACTGCTCCAAAACTGCCATAAAAAAATCCAGAATACTGTTTGCAACTGCACATGGGGACAAAGATCATACTTTTTGGAGAAATGTCCTCTGGTTTGTTGAAACAAAAATAGAACTGTTTAGCCATAATGACCATCGTTATTTTTGGAGGAAAAAGAGGGATCCTTGCAAGCCGAAGAACACCATCCCAACCGTGAAGCACGGGGGTGGCAGCATCATGTTGTGGGGGTGCTTTGCTGCAGGAGGTACTGGTGAACTTCACAAAATAGATGGCATCATGAGAAGGAAAATGATGTGAATATATTGAAGCAACATCTCAAGACATCAGTCAGGAAGTTAAAGCTTGGTCGCAAATGGGTCTTCCAAATGGACAATGACCCCAAGTATACTTCCAAAGTTGTGGCAAAATGGCTTAAGGACAACAAAGTCAAGGTATTGGAGTGGCCATCACAAAACCCTGACCTCAATCCTATAGAAAATGTGTGGGCAGGACTGAAAAAGCGTGTGCGAGCAAGGAGGCCTACAAACCTGTCTCAGTTACACCAGCTCTGTCAGGAGGAATGGGCCAAAATTCACCCAACTTATTTTGGGAAGCTTGTGGATGTCTACCTGAAGCGTTTGACCCGAGTTAAACAATATAAAGGCAATGCTACCAAATACTAATTGAGTGTATGTAAACTTCTGACCCACTGGGAATGTGATGAAAGAAATAAAAGCTGAAATAAATCATTATCTCTTATACACTGCTCAAAATAATTAAGGGAACACTTAAACAACACAATGTAACTCCAAGTCAATCACACTTCTGTGAAATCAAACTGTCCACTTAGGAAGCAACACTGATTGACAATACATTCCACATGCTGTTGTGCAAATGGAATAGACAAAAGGTGGAAATTATAGGCAATTAGCAAGACACCCCCAATAAAGGAGTGGTTCTGCAGGTGGTGACCACAGACCACTTCTCAGTTCCTATGCTTCCTGGCTTTCACTCTAGTGGTAGCATGAGACGGAGTCTACAAGTGGCTCAGGTAGTGCAGCTCATCCAGGATGGCACATCAATGCGAGCTGTGGCAAGAAGGTTTGCTGTGTCTGTCAGCGTAGTGTCCAGAGCATGGAGGCGCTACCAGGAGACAGGCCAGTACATCAGGAGACGTGGAGGAGGACGTAGGAGGGCAACAACCCAGCAGCAGGACCGCTACCTCCGCCTTTGTGCAAGGAGGAGCACTGCCAGAGCCCTGCAAAATGACCTCCAGCCGGCCACAAATGTGCATGTGTCTGCTCAAACGGTCAGAAACAGACTCCATGAGTGTGGTATGAGGGCCCGACGTCCACAGGTGGGGGTTGTGCTTACAGCCCAACACCGTGCAGGACGTTTGGCATTTGCCAGAGAACACCAAGATTGGCAAATTCGCCACTGGCGCCCTGTGCTCTTCACAGATGAAAGCAGGTTCACACTGAACACATGAGCACATGTGACAGACGTGACAGAGTCTGGAGACGCCGTGGAGAACGTTCTGCTGCCTGCAACATCCTCCAGCATGATCGGTTTGGCGGTGGGTCAGTCATGGTGTGGGGTGGCATTTCTTTGTGGGGCCGCACAGCCCTCCATGTGCTCGCCAGAGGTAGCCTGACTGCCATTAGGTACCGAGATGAGATCCTCAGACCCCTTGTGAGACCATATGCTGACACATGCACATTTGTGGCCTGCTGGAGGTCATTTTGCAGGGCTCTGGCAGTGCTCCTCCTTGCACAAAGGCGGAGGTAGCGGTCCTGCTGCTGGGTTGTTGCCCTCCTACGGCCTCCTCCACGTCTCCTTATGTACTGGCCTGTCTCCTGGTAGCGCCTCCATGCTCTGGACACTACGCTCACAGACACAGCAAACCTTCTTGCCACAGCTCGCATTGATGTGCCATCCTGGATGAGCTGCACTACCTGAGCCACTTGTGTGGGTTGTAGACTCCGTCTCATGCTACCACTAGAGTGAAAGCACCGCCAGCATTCAAAAGTGACCAAAACATCAGCCAGGAAGCATAGGAACTGAGAAGTGGTCTGTGGTCACCACCTGCAGAACCACTCCTTTATTGGGGGTGTCTTGCTAATTGCCTATAATTTCCACCTTTTGTCTATTCCATTTGCACAACAGCATGTGACATTTATTGTCAATTAGTGTTGCTTCCTAAGTGGACAGTTTGATTTCACAGAAGTGTGATTGACTTGGAGTTACACTGTGTTGTTTAATTGTTCCCTTTATTTTTTTGAGCAGTATATTATTCTGACATTTCACATTCTTAAAATAAAGTGGTGATCTTAACTGACCTAAGACAGGGAAGTTTTACTAGGATTAAATCTCAGGAATTGTGAAAAACTGAGTGTAATGCATTTGGCTAAGGTGTATGTAAACCTCCGACTTCAACTGTACACGTACTGTTGTGTTCTACACTTTTTATACAACAACACACTTGAGCACTCGTTCCCTAAATACATTGCTAGGAAGGATCCGGACTGGGAGAAAGAGCGCATGCACGCATTTGATCTGACATTATTGCAGACAAAAGCAATCCATCACAGAGCGGCAGATATGAAAAATAACAAAGAGCATAGAAAAAGGGATTTTGGTGAAATAACAATATTATTATGCTTGTCACATTCACAAATG
Organism: Salvelinus alpinus; assembly: GCF_045679555.1. Classification (NCBI taxonomy): domain Eukaryota; kingdom Metazoa; phylum Chordata; class Actinopteri; order Salmoniformes; family Salmonidae; genus Salvelinus; species Salvelinus alpinus. Next base: position 57,521,024 of record NC_092094.1, read on the forward strand.
TGAATAAATTTGACAAAAATTCCCTTTCGTTGCTCTTTTTTACTTTCATGTATGCAGTGCCTTTTGCGGTGGATTGATTTGATCTACATCACAGGAGGTTGGTGGCACCTTTATTGGGGGAACGGGCCTGTGGTAGTGACTGGAGCAGAATTGTGGAATGGTATCAAATACATGGTTTCCATGTGTTTGATGCTATTCCATCTGAGCCATTCTCCCCTCAGCATCCTCCTTTCGTCTACATCTATGCCAGATCGACAGTGTGCTCTCTCTCCTTAGTCTGCTTTGAATGCTTGCTGTAATCAGGTAGCTAGCTAGCCACAGTACCAGTCAAAAGTCTGGACACACCTACTCATTCAATGTTTTTTCTTAATTTTTTACTATTTTCTACGTTGTAGAACAATAATGAAGACATCACACATGATTGTGTAATCTGTAAAAATGTGTGGTGTGAAATGTAATTTTGTTTTTTTGCATATCCCACTCCACCTGAGGCACCCTCAGGGAGTGGGATCACGGCCAGGAATCAGCCGTTATTGACGGCAACCCTGGAGCAATTAGGGTTAAGTGCTTTGCTCAAGAGCAGATCGACAGATTTTTCACCAAGTGTGCTCAGGGATACGAACTAGCAACCTTTCAGTTAGTGGCCCAATGCTCTAGTCCTTTTTCGATCCATCAAGCTCTCGCTGGGAGAAGTGCAGACTGTTTTTCAGGTCCTGGACCTCTCTGGTCAGATCGTGCATTCTATTGTTTGTTGAATCTACCACTATTTGGACAAAGATTTTGGAGCTATTCTACTGCAGTTGTAACAGCTCCTTGTCGGATAAATGTTGTTGTTTTTAAAGATCTTTCGCCTGTGCAAGCAAGACACTGTCCTCTCTGTTTTGCACGGTTATCATTGGTTTACCACGTTCCAGCCCGGTCAGGTCGTACTACTGTACACACACACACAAACACAAAACAGCCCAGTTCTCTCTCAGGAACAACCCATTCCAGTTGGATTCAATCCAGCATACAGTCTGTTGACTTTGTCTTTCTCTCTCCCTTTTCATTCTTTGTCTTTCTCTTCTAATGATGCCTAAACATCCACGCCTTTTCATGATTTATGTGTTATAAATTGCAAAGTAACAAAGTAAAAAAGTTTGTTTCTCCGAGTTGTTGGAACTGCTCAGGAATGCAAACTCTATCCTCTCTCTCAATCTCTTCGGAGTGTTATGTTAACTTGTGAATTCAACTGTTTGTTTTGTGGTGGTGTTGCTTACTGAAATTAGTAAACACAGCCATTGGTGCCGGATGAGGTGAGTTCCCCCCTTACTACATAAAGCACTTTGAGTACCTCGGTAGAAAGGTGGAATATAAATCCAATCCATTACTGTTATTATTATTATTACATATGGCCTTGTCACATTGTGGAATATCATGTTGCATATTAATGCATTTGCAGTGCCATTAGAAAGTATTCACACCCTTTTACTTTTTCCACATTTTGTTGTGTTACAAAGTGTGATTAAAACGTATTTAGTTGTCTTTTTTTGTCAACGATCTAAGCTTTTGCCTGTGCTTAGCTCTATTCCATTTAATTTTATTCTAAAGAACTCCCAAATTCTTGACGATAACAAGCATACCCAAAACATGATGCAGCCACCACCATGTGGCTGTTGTTGTGTCTTTGGCATCATTAAAGGTGAAGACTGTTATTTTATCAAATCAATTCTCTGTCATTATTATTACTTGATTAACCTTTATAGAGTCACAAACCCGGATCCGGGATCCCCCCATCACAAAAGCTGACTAGCATAGCCTAGCCTAAAGTTACAGGGATATCATAAAATAAAATGTTCATGAAATCACAAGTCCAAGACACCAAATGAAAGATACAGATCTTGTGATTCAAGCCATCATCTCTGATTTTTTAAATGTTTTACAGGGAAGACACAATATGTAAATCTATTAGCTAACCACGTTAGCAAAAGACACCACTTTTTTTACTCCACCATTTTTTTTACTGCATCAGTAGCTATCACAAATTCGACCAAATAAAGATATAAATAGCCACTAACCAAGAAACAATTCTCATCAGATGACAGTCTGATAACATATTTATTGTATAGCATAGGTTTTGTTAGAAAAATGTGCATATTTCAGGTATAAATCATAGTTTACAATTGCAGCCCCCATTACAACTATCACTAAAATGACTAGAATAACTACAGAGACCATCGTGTATTAGCTAATTACTCATCATAAAACATTTCTTAAAAATACACAGCGTACAGCAGATGAAAGACACAGATCATGTGAATATAGCCAATATGTCAGATTTTCTAAGTGTTTTACAGCGAAAACACAATATAGCGTTATCTTAGCTTACTACAAGTCAGTCACACAGTAGCATTGATTCAAGCCAAAAATAGCAATAACGTTATAAACCACCAAACGCTATTAATTTTTTCACTAACCTTCTCAGAATTCTTCAGATGACAGTCCTGTAACATCATATTACACAATGCATATAGTTTGTTCGAAAATGTGCATATTTAGCCGCACAATTCGTGGTTACACAACGTGTTTAGTGGGCAAAAAATCAAGCAATCTGTCCGGCGCCATTTTGGAAAGGCACCTAATCTTATCGAAAACTATTCATAAACTTGACAAAAAAAATACAGGTTGGACAGCAATTGAAAGAGAAATTAGTTCTTAATGCAATCGCTGAATTACATTTTTAAAATTAACCTTACTGCGCAATACTGGGTACAATACAGGGTGCGATAGCGCAACGCTACATGGAAAATAATGGCGTCTAATACATTTTTCTTTTTCAACAGAACAACGTTTTATCAGCATAAATAGTACCTACTATTAGCTGAACTCCCATCAGAATCTTGTGAAAGGTGTCCGTTGGCCAAAATAATCGTTGCTGGGTTGGAGAATGTTTCCCTCGACGTTGCAATTAGCAGTACAGAATGGCATTCGAGAGAGAGACACCCACGTTTCTACAGCGCCATGGAAATAAATACCTGAAAATCGCAATATACTGACCTAAACTGGTATAATTCGGTTCAAAATAACAAGATTATGATGTCTTTAAAGCCTATAGCGAATAAAAACAGAGCCGGATACTTCTAGGAGCTAAAACCAGACGTTCTAAAAAGACATGCCAAGACCCTCTTTGCGTCAGCACGAAGTCCCAAAAGGTCGGACACCTCAGTTCCAATCAATTTAAAAACTTTGGGAAATACGTAGAGACGTCATTTCAACTCTCCCTATTCGCTAACAGCCAGGGGAAGGCGTATGCAGTGCATCTCAACCAATAGAAGACAGGCAAAGTTAAAGACAGGTCTCAAAGCAGATGATAAAATTTCCCATTCTCACACAGACATAGGAAAAGTGCTCTAAGTCGAGTTCTGTTTCACTTACAGACATAATTCCAACGGTTTTAGAAACTAGAGAGTGTTTTCTATCCAATAGTAAGAATAATATGCATATTGTACGAGCAAGAATTGAGTAGGAGACCGTTTACATTGGATACACATTTGTGCTATGTCGAAATAGCACCCCCCTAGTGGCAAGAAGTTAAACTAATCATTTAAATTTAATTAACTAGGAAGCCGGGGCACCACGGAAAATCTTCAGATTGCAAAGTTATAATTTGCTTAGTCTGAAGAGGATTTCCTCGAGAGGGTTTTTTATTCATAACAATAGAAAGGGCCGTTCCATGACGCCTGATCATGTCTGTGTTCACGGGGGCGTGGCCAATGACTTAGTTAAACTTTACAGGGAATACAATTCTCTCATTCTAAATGTTAACATCACATAATTTCACAAATAGGTTCATCTTTACTCATTCATTTTATACAATAATTAGATGCAAACCCCATAATTGAGAAATGTACACATTCAGAGATGTAGTTGTGAGGTCACCAAATGAAACACACTCATCATACCCCTCCCTTCCCACGTTCTCACAAGTGGACATAGTTTATTCTCCAATTTTGAGGATTTAGGAGTTTGGCCAAGTGAAATCCTTTGTTCACTATGTGGTCTCTCTCTCTACATGACCAGGGAAAGAGAGTCTCCGCCAGGAATTTATGGCCTGAGATAACATAACCTGGGTGTAGCAGAGAGTGAGAGAGAGGGGGAAGCCACGATCTACACCCAGAAAGGGCCACGTCATGACAGTCCCCACCTGGTGGTTTGGATCTTGTGATTATCCTGCAAGTTGCAAATCAACATATAAAGAATGACCACGTAATGTCCTTGTTGTGGATCATCGTTGCGGTCCCCCCTCTGGTGGTTGAACTTGGTAGGCTCTCTGAAAGCGGAGCAGTCCACCACAAGGATGGGCAGTGGATCTCCGGTTGGTGATTGCCGTTGCGGTCCCCCTCTAGTGGTTTACCTTGGTTGGTTTCCTGGAAGCTGCAAAGTACCACAGGAATGGCCAGGTGATGTCCTGGTTGGTGATCACCGTTGTGGTCCCCCCCCCCCCCTCTGGTGGTTTACCTTGGTAGGCTCTCTGACAGTGGGGCAGTCCACCACAAGGATGGGCAGTGGATGTTCGGTTTGGGATCGCCGTTTCGGACCCGTCGTCTGGTCGTCCAGACTGGAAGATCTGGGCAGTGACTTAGGCAGATGTTAACAATGCACACACACTCATGAAATATGTAATTACATGAATTCCCCAATGAGCCGCGTTGTGGCACTAAGTGATGGTTGCTTGGAGACTTTGTTTATGGCTCTATCGCTTCTAAAGTTTCAAAGGAACCAAAGCATAAACAAAATATAGTTCTCACACCAAAATCCTCTAATTGGACTGTATTCTATATACATCCAATGTCCTGGCAAAATGACTCTATCATGGCATTGTCTCTAATGTCATGTCTAGGGTTTTCCTACTTGTGTTGCTTAGGCACTTTCCTAAGTTGGTAACTACATGATAAGTCTATAGCTGTAAGGTACTAGTTTTGGGCAGTCTACAGGGATGACCTATGGACCTCTGTGGAAAAACGGGTGAGTACTGTAGCTGTAGAGTCAAAGGCCTCAAAGTAAATGTTCAACTTTACTAAGGCTGGAATTTTGCTCAGACCCTTAAGTGATCCTAGCATAAATCCTAATTGGATGTTCCGTTGTACATGTGCGTTTATGCTTACACAAGCGCGCATGTCAAGGGAAAAACCCAAGTATCCTGGCAGACTACAACTTGTTCAGAATGAGTCTGACGTAATCAGGTAATTTTCAGGTCAATGCCTGGAGGTCAGCCAGAATTGTTGTCGAGGGAGTCTGTAGTTGTTTTACTACGCGTCACTGTGTCTTCCACTATTGTAGTGGTGATAGCTATGAAATAGACTTCTTCATACCTATGTTATCCACGGCGGAGCTAACCTCACAACGGGAGTACTCTTTAACCTCTCTGGGGCAGGTGGTACGCAATAGTCCCACCTGGCCAATAGCCAGGGAAAATACAGCGCGCCAAATTCAAATAACATGATATAAAAATCAAACTTTCATTAAATCACACATGTAAGATACCAAATTAAAGCTACACTCGTTGTGAATCCAGCCAACATGTCAGATTTCAAAAAGGCTTTTCGGCGAAAGCATAAGATGCTATTTTCTGATGATAGCACAACAGTAAACAAAGAGATTAGCATAATTCAACACTGCAAGCACGACACAAAACGCAGAAATAAAATATAAATCATGCCTTACCTTTGACGAAATTCTTTTGTTGGCACTCCAATATGTCCCATAAACATCAGAAATGGTCTTTTTGTTCGATTAATTCCGTCGATATATATCCAAAATGTCAATTTATTTGGACCGTTTCATCCAGAAAAACACAGCTTCCAACTTTCGCCAAGTCACTACAAAATATATCAAAAGTTACATGTAAACTTTACCAAAACATTGCAAACTACTTTTGTAATACAACATTAGGTATTTTTAAACGTTAATAATCGATCAATTTGAAGACGGGATGATCTGTGTTCAATACAAAAAGAAAACAAACTGACGCATCTTTTGTCGTAACGTGCCTCTCTCAAAAAATTTACTTCATGTGACCCTCATTTACGATAGCCCTACGATAGCCCTTCTTCACTACACAAAGGAATAACCTCAACCGATTTCCAAGTACTGGTGACATCCAGTGGAAATGGTAGGAACTGCAAGCAAGTCCATTAGAAATCTGGTGTCTCTAAGAAAACTCATTGAAAAGACAGTGGCATCAAAAAAATACAAATTCTGAATGGTTTGTCCTCAGGGTTTTGCCTGCTACATAAGTTCTATTATTCTCACAGACATGATTCAAACAGTTTTAGAAACTTGTTTTCTGTCCAAATATACTAATAATATGCATATCTTATATTCTGGGGATGAGTAGCAAGCAGTTGAATTTTGGCATGCTATTCCGAAAGTGAAAATGCTGCCCCTTGCCTTCAAGAAGTTAAGCATTGGACCAGTCGTACGTTGTGTAATCATGGTTCATGACTTCTAATAACTTTCCTCCTGAATGGAGGGTTCTATTTATTAGTGGCATGTGTGTTAACCATTGGAAGAGTGCTCTGGACATTCCCTTCCCCATGTTGCACTCTGAGTGACTCCTAACTACTCTGTCGCTGTTGTCAAGGGCAAGTTGATTTGTTAGTTCTCTAACCTTCTCACTGATTGTAGCTGGACTGACTTTTGCTGGTGTTGGTACTGGTACTGAAGGGGACCAGTTATCCTACCGATTTATTCTGAAATATTATCCTACCGGAACACAAGAGCATTTTACATTTAGAGCATTTTACTAGTTGTATTGTAGTTAAACCTACACATGGTAAGGCATTACTATTTTTTTGCCATTTGTTTGAGGTGGAAGTCCACTGGACTTATTCTACGACCAGTGTGGTACACCTCAGTAATATCTCAAATCAAATCAAATTTTATTTGTCACATACACATGGTTAGCAGATGTTAAAACCTGTTTGGGATAGGGGGCAGCATTTTCACATTTGGATGAAATGCGTACCCAGAGTAAACTGCCTGCTACTCTGTCCCAGATGCTAATATATGCATATTATTGGTAGTATTGGATAGAAAATACTCTGAAGTTTCTAAAACTGTTTGAATGATGTCTGTGAGTATAACATAACTCATATGGCAGGTGAAAACCTGAGAAAAATCCAACCAGGAGGTGGGAAATCTGAGGTTTGTAGTTTTGCAAAGCTTGGCCTACCGAATACACAGTGTCTATGGGGTCAAGTTGCACTTCCTAAGGCTTCCACTAGATGTCAACCGTCTTTAGAAACTTGTTTCAGGCTTCTGCTATAAAGGAGGGGGAATGGGAGCTGAATGAGTCAGGTGTCTGGCAGAGTGTCTCAGGCTCGTGATGCGCGGTCCCGACATAATTAGCTCTCGTTCCAGTGCTTTTCTACAGACAATGGAATTCTCCGGTTGGAACATTATTGAAGTTTTATGTTAAAAACATCCTAAAGATTGATTCCATACATCGTTTTGTTTGTTCGAATTGTTTGTGTACAGACCTGGAGAGTAAGACAGAACTCTGCAGGCTATCTCTGCAGTAGATTGCAACACCGCCCCCTTTGGCAGTTCTATCTTGTCGGAAAATGTTATAGTTAGGGATGGAAATTTGGACTTCCCAAGCCAGGATTGAGACACGGCTAGGGTATCCGGGTTGGCAGAGTGTGCTAAAGCAGTGATTAAAACAAACTTAGGGAGGAGGCTTCTAATGTTAACATGCATGAAACCAAGGCTTTTACGGTTACAGAAGTCAACAAATGAGAGCACCTGGGCAGTAGGAGTGGAGCTAGGCACTGCAGGGCCTGTATTAACCTCTACATCACCAGAGGAACAGAGGAGGAGTAGGATGATGGTACGGCTAAAGGCTATCAGGACTGGTAGTTTAGTGCGTTCAGATCAGTGATTAAAAGGAGCAGGTTTCTGGGCGTGAGAGAATAGATTCAATGCATAATGTACAGACAGAGGTATGGTAGGATGTGATTACATTGGAGGTAAACCTAGGCATTGAGTAATGATGAGAGAGATATTGTCTTTCGAGACATTTAAACCAGGTGATGTCACCGCATATGTCGGAGGTGGAACTAAATGGTTGGTTAAGGCATATTGAGCAGGGCTAGAGGCTCTACAGTGAAATAAGGCAATAATTACTAACCAGGACAGTAATGGACAAGGCATACTGATATTAGGGAGAGGCATGCGTAGCCGGGTGATCAATAGGGGTCCAGTGAGTGGTTGGGCTGGCTATAGAAATGGAGATTCAGACATTAGCAGGCCGGGGCTAGCAGTCTTGACAGAAGAAAGTCTGTTTTGGCTTCTGCGTGCGGTGACGTCGATAGACCAGTCGTGATGGATTAGTAGGGTTCCGAGTAGCAGAGGGGTCCAAGTCCAATTGGCAAAATAGGTATAGTGGCCCAAAAAAATTGTCCGATGGATCTATACAGATAACAGTCCAATATGCTCTAGCCAGCTAGCAGCTAGCGGGATGCGGCTAGCAGATGTCCATTCAGGGGACAGCGCGATGTAGAGGCCAGTTGAGTACCCCCTCGAGCAGATTACATCGTAGTTCAGTCGTGAAGGATCGGCGGGGTTCCGTGCCCCGTACCTGCTGTAGAAGGGGTCCAGGTATTGTAGCCCAGGAGTGGCTGATTGGCCTCTTTAGCTAACCGGGAGAAAGGGCCTAGCATGGGCTAGCTCCAGTCTAATTGGTGCTTGCTCTGGGATCGATGTTAGCCAGTACTCGGATAGCAGCTAGCTAGCTGCAAAGATCTAGGTGAAAATGTCCAGAGCTTGCGGTAGGAATCCGGGGCTATGGAGAGAAAATAGGTCCGGTATGCTCCGGTTTGAGTCGCGTTGTACAAACTGGTGAGAGCTTTCCGAGCTAAGGGTTAGCTGATGACCGCTAGCAGTGGTTAGCTGACTACTAGCTAGTAGCTAGTGAGCTGGCTAGCTTCTGTTGGGGGATTCCGGATTCGAGATGAATAATACTTTAGAAAAAAACTGATCCGAACCACATTGGGTGAGGCGGGTTGTAGGAGAGTGTTTTGAAGTTGAGTTTTAGAAAAAATATATAAATGATATGCAAAGAAAAATACATTGCTCAAAAAAATAAAGGGAACACTAAAATAACACATCCTAGATCTGAATGAATGATATTCTTATTAAATACTTTTTTCTTTACATAGTTGAATGTGCTGACAACAAAATCACACAAAAATGATCAATGGAAATCAAATTTATCAACCCATGGAGGTCTGGATTTGGAGTCACACTCAAAATTAAAGTGGAACACCACACTACAGGCTGATCCAACTTTGATGTAATGTCCTTAAAACAAGTCAAAATGAGGCTCAGTAGTGTGTGTGGCCTCCACGTGCCTGTATGACCTCCCTACAACGCCTGGGCATGCTCCTGATGAGGTGGCGGATGGTCTCCTGAGGGATCTCCTCCCAGACCTGGACTAAAGCATCCGCCAACTCCTGGACAGTCTGTGGTGCAACGTGGCGTTGGTGGATGGAGCAAGACATGATGTCCCAGATGTGCTCAATTGGATTCAGGTCTGGGGAACGGGCTAGCCAGTCCATAGCATCAATGCCTTCCTCTTGCAGGAACTGCTGACACACTCCAGCCACATGAGGTCTAGCATTGTCTTGCATTAGAAGGAACCAAGGGCCAACCGCACCAGCATATGGTCTCACAAGGGGTCTGAGGATCTCATCTCGGTACCTAATGGCAGTCAGGCTACCTCTGGCGAGCACAAGGTGGCTTAGCAGTTCAGACGTCTTTTTCTGTTCCGTATTGTTCGTGTCCTGTATATATATATATTTACACCTTTCTTCGCATATCTTTTATCTATTTTATTATCCAAGAACTCAACTACAAAAGCTTTCCTGCAAAAGCTTTCCTGCAACCCGCTTCACCAATTACAAAAAGTATTATTTACCTCAATCTGAAAATCCATCGTGGAAGCTAGCCAGGGGCTAATTCAGAAGCTAGCCTGAAAGCTAACCAGAAGCTACTCCGATAGCTAGCCAGAAGCTAATCTGTAGCTGCCCCGAAATTAGCCGGTTTGCTGGCTAGCGTTCGTGTTTCAGCTGCCCACGTTTAGTGGTCATCAGCTATTCCTTTAGCTCGATAATCTACCGGGACTTTTGTGCAATGCGACTAGGACCGGAGCATTCCGGGACTCTTTTACTCAAAGTTTCCCCGGATTCCAGCCGCAGGCTCTGGACACTTGCACCTTGATTTCGCAGCTAGCTAGCTGCAAACCGTGTGACTATTGGCTTACGTCGACCCCGGAGCAAACTCAAATCATTCTGGAGCTAGCCAGCTGAGGAGTTCCATCACCATCCGGACCCGTTTCTTTTGTTGCTGCTGCAGATACGGAACCCCACCGGGCCTTCACGACTGACTGCCGCGACTGACTGCCGACGTTATCTGCCCGAGGGATTTATCCAACTGGCACCTCCGTCCCGACGTTACCTGAACGCTCATCTGAGGCCCGCTAATCGTTAGCTGTCTTATCGGCTGCTATTTGAACAAGTATATCGGACAACTATTATTATTATTATTATTTATTTATTTATTTTTTCCTTGGGTCACTATATCTATTTTGCCAATTTGGATTGATCCCCTCTACCACACGGAACCCCACTACACGGAACCCCACTAACCTACCGACGGAAACGCACGAGGTATCTACAAACAGACCTCCATCCTATGCTGCTACCGATAGCCATATACCCGGCCAGCTGTCTGGATCGCCACGACCCCAACCAACCTCTACTCACTGGACCCTTATTGATCACTCGATTAGCATGCCTCTCCTTAATGTAAATATGCCTTGTCCATTGCTGTTCTGGTTAGTGTTTATTGGCTTATTTCACTGTAGAGATTCTAGCCCTGCTCTCTATACCATATCCAACCTCTCAGTTCCACCACCCACATATGCGATGACATCACCTGGTTTCAATGATGTTTCTAGAGACAATATCTCTCTCATCATCACTCAATACCTAGGTTTACCTCCACTGTATTCACATCCTACCATACCTTTGTCTGTACATTATTCCTTTAAACTATTTTATCGCCCCCAGAAACCTCCTTTTACTCTCTGCTCTAGTAGCTCTAGGCGACCAATTCTCATAGCTTTTAGCCGTACCCTTATCCTACTCCTCCTCTGTTCCTCTGGTGATGTAGAGGTGAATCCAGGCCCTGCAGTACCTGGCTCCACTCCTATTCCCCAGGCGCTCTCTTTTGATGACTTCTGTAACCGTAATAGCCTTGGCTTCATGCATGTTAACATTAGAAGCCTCCTCCCTAAGTTTGTTTTGTTCACTGCTTTAGCACACTCTGCCAACCCGGATGTTTTAGCCGTGTCTGAATCCTGGCTTAGAAAGACCACCAAAAATTCAGACATTTTCATCCCCAATTACAAGATTTTCAGACAAGATAGAACGGCCAAAGGGGGCGGTGTTGCAATCTACTGCAAAGACTGCCTGCAGAGTTCTGTTATACTATCCAGGTCTGTTCCCAAACAATTTGAACTTCTACTTTTAAAAATCCACCTCTCTAAAAACAAGTCTCTCACCATTGCCGCCTGCTATAGACCACCCTCTGCCCCCAGCTGTGCTCTGGACACTATATGTGAACTGATTGCCCCCCATCTATCTTCAGAGCTCGTGCTGCTAGGCGACCTAAATTTGAACATGCTCAACACCCCAGCCACCCTACAATCTAAGCTTGATGCCCTCAATCTCACACAAATTATCAATGAACCTACCAGGTACCACCCCAATTCCGTAAACACGGGTACCCTCATAGATATCATCCTAATAAACTTGCCCTCCAAATACACCTCTGCTGTTTTCAACCAAGATCTCAGCGATCACTGCCTCATTGCCTGCATCCGTAATGGGTCAGCGGTCAAACGACCTCCACTCATCACTGTCAAACGCTCCCTGAAACACTTCAGCGAGCAGGCCTTTCTAATCGACCTGGCCGGGGTATCCTGGAAGGATATTGATCTCATCCCGTCAGTAGAGGATGCCTGGTCATTTTTTTTAAATGCCTTCCTCACCATCTTGAATAAGCATGCCCCATTCAAGAAATTTAGAACCAGGAACAGATATAGCCCTTGGTTCTCTCCTGACCTGACTGCCCTTAACCAACAGAAAAACATCCTATGGCGTTCTGCATTAGCATCGAACAGCCCCCGTGATATGCAACTTTTCAGGGAAGCCAGAAACCAATATACACAGGCAGTTAGAACAGCCAAGGCTAGCTTTTTCAAGCAGAAATTTGCTTCCTGCAACACAAATTCAAAAAAGTTCTGGGACACCGTAAAGTCCATGGAGAATAAGAACACCTCCTCCCAGCTTCCAACCGCTCTGAAGATAGGAAACACTGTCACCACCGACAAATCCACTATAATTGAGAATTTCAATAAGCATTTTTCTACGGCTGGCCATGCTTTCCACCTGGCTACCCCTACCCCGGACAACAGCACTGCCCTCCCCTCTGCTACTCGCCCAAGCCTTCCCCATTTCTCTTTCTCCCAAATACAGTCAGCTGATGTTCTAAATGAGCTGCAAAATCTGGACCCTTACAAATCAGCCGGGCTAGATAATCTGGACCCTTTCTTTCTAAAACTATCTGCTGAAATTGTTGCCACCCCTATTACTAGCCTCTTCAACCTCTCTTTCGTGTCGTCTGAGATCCCCAAAGATTGGAAAGCAGCTGCGGTTATCCCCCTCTTCAAAGGGGGGGACACCCTTGACCCTAACTGCTACAGACCTATATCTATCCTACCCTGCCTTTCTAAGGTCTTCGAAAGCCAAGTCAACAAACAGATTACCGACCATTTCGAATCCCACCACACCTTCTCCGCAATGCAATCTGGTTTCAGAGCTGGTCATGGGTGCACCTCAGCCACGCTCAAGGTCATAAACGATATCGTAACCGCCATCGATAGGAAACAATACTGTGCAGCCGTATTCATTGACCTGGCCAAGGCCTTTGACTCTGTCAATCACCACATCCTCATTGGCAGACTCGACAGCCTTGGTTTCTCTAATGATTGCCTCGCCTGGTTCACCAACTACTTCTCTGATCGAGTTCAGTGTGTCAAATCGGAGGGTCTGTTGTCCGGGCCTCTGGCAGTCTCTATGGGGGTGCCACAGGGTTCAATTCTTGGACCGACTCTCTTCTCTGTTTACATCAATGATGTCGCTCTTGCTGCTGGTGATTCTCTGATCCACCTCTACGCAGACGACACTATTCTGTATACTTCTGGCCCTTCTTTTGACACTGTGTTAACAACCCTCCAGGCGAGCTTCAATGCCATACAACTCTCCTTCCGTGGCCTCCAACTGCTCTTAAATACAAGTAAAACCAAATGCATGCTCTTCAACCGATCGCTGCCTGCTCCTGCCCGCCTGTCCAACATCACTACTTTGGACGGCTCTGACTTAGAATATGTGGACAACTACAAATACCTAGGTGTCTGGTTAGACTGTAAACTCTCCTTCCAGACTCACATCAAACATCTCCAATCCAAAGTCAAATCTAGAATTGGCTTCCTATTCCGCAACAAAGCATCCTTTACTCATGCTGCCAAACATACCCTTGTAAAACTGACCATCCTACCAATCCTCGACTTCGGTGATGTCATTTACAAAATAGCCTCCAAAACCCTACTCAATAAATTGGATGCAGTCTATCACAGTGCCATCCGTTTTGTCACCAAAGCCCCATATACTACCCACCACTGCGACCTGTACACTCTCGTTGGCTGGCCCTCGCTTCATACTCGTCGCCAAACCCACTGGTTCCAGGTCATCTACAAGACCCTGCTAGGTAAAGTCCCCCCTTATCTCAGCTCGCTGGTCACCATAGCAGCACCTACCTGTAGCACGCGCTCCAGCAGGTATATCTCTCTAGTCACCCCCAAAACCAATTCTTCCTTTGGACGCCTCTCCTTCCAGTTCTCTGCTGCCAATGACTGGAACGAACTACAAAAATCTCTGAAACTGGAAACACCTATCTCCCTCACTAGCTTTAAGCACCAGCTGTCAGAGCAGCTCATAGATTACTGCACCTGTACATAACCCATCTACAATTTAGCCCAAACAACTACCTCTTTACCTACTGTATTTATTAATTTATTTATTTTGCTCCTTTGCACCCCATTATTTCTGTCTCCACTTTGCACTTTCTTCCACTGCAAACCAACCATTCCAGTGTTTTTTTTAGTTTTTATTTTACTTGCTGTGTTGTACTCACTTCGCCTCCATGGCCTTTTATATTTTTATTTATTTATACATATATTTGTTTGCCTTCACCTCCCTTATCTCACCTCACTTGCTCACATTGTATATAGACTTATTTTTTTTTCACTGTATTATTGACTATATGTTTGTTTTACTCCATGTGTAACTATGTGTTGTTGTATGTGTCGAACTGCTTTGCTTTATCTTGGCCAGGTCGCAATTGTAAATGAGAACGTGTTCTCAATTTGCCTACCTGGTTAAATAAAGGTTAAATAAAAATAAATAAAAATAAAACATGGAGGGCTGTGCGGCCCCCCAAAGAAATGCCACCCCACACCATGACTGACCCACCGCCAAACCGGTCATGCTGGAGGATGTTGCAGGCAGCAGAATGTTCTCCTCAGCGTCTCCAGACTCTGTCACGTCTGTCACATGTGCTCAGTGTGAACCTGCTTTCATCTGTGAACAACACAGGGCGCCAGTGGCGAATTTGCCAATCTGGGTGTTCTCTGGCAAATGCCAAACGTCCTGCACGGTGTTGGGCTGTAAGCACAACCCCCACCTGTGGACGTCGGGCCCTCATACCACACTCATGGAGTCTGTTTCTGACCGTTTGAGCAGACACATGCACATCTATGGCCTGCTGGAGGTCATTTTGCAGGGCTCTGCGCGGTGCTCCTCCTGCTCCTCCTTGCACAAAGGCGGAGGTAGCGGTCCTGCTGCTGGGTTGTTGCCCTCCTACGGCCTCCTCCACGTCTCCTGATGTACTGGCCTGTCTCCTGGTAGCGCCTCCATGCTATGGACACTACGCTGATAGACACAGCAAACCTTCTTGCCACAGCTCGCATTGATGTGCCATCCTGGATGAGCTGCACTACCTGACCCACTTGTGTGGGTTGTAGACTCCGTCTCATGCTACCACTAGAGTGAAAGCACAGCCAGCATTCAAAAGTGACCAAAACATCAGCCAGGAAGCATAGGAACTGAGAAGTGGCCTGTGGTCACCACCTGCAGAACCACTCCTTTATTGGGTGTGTCTTGCTAATTGCCTATAATTTCGACCTGTTGTCTATTCCATTTGCACAACAGCATGTGACATTTATTCTCAATCAGTGTTGCTTCCTAAGTGGACAGTTTGATTTCACAGAAGTGTGATTGACTTGGAGTTACATTGTGTTGTTTAAGTGTTCCCTTTATTTTTTTGAGCAGTGTATATAAATATATATATACACAGGACACGACAAGACGAAGACAAAAGACGTCTGACTGCTATGCCATCTTGGAAAAAACGTAGTGTATGTAGTCAACTTAGTTTATGTAAACTTCTGACCCACTGGAATTGTGATACAGTGAGTTATATGTGAAATAATCGGTCTGTACACAATTGTTGGAAAAATTACTTGTGTCATGCACAAAGTAGATGTCCTAACCGACATGCTAAAACTATAGTTCATTAATTAACAAGACATTTGTAGAGTGGTTGAAAAACGAGTTTTAATGACTCCAACATAAGTGTATGTAAACTTCCGACTTCAACTGCAAATACATATGCCACTAATGATCGCTCATTCGGAAAAGCAATGCACTGTATTTACAGTGATGCTGATGTGAGGCTCTGGTTTGCCCTGTCCTTTGTGGAATCTTCTGGGTCGTCGTGTGGTCACGTGGTTTGAGAGGTTCATCTTGCTCTGGAGATTTGTCCACGTCGGTCAGTGTTCTCGTACTAGATTTGCGCATAGTTCAGCTGCAGTCTGATATATGCTATTTTAGTATGCACTTCTTCTTTAGGTGATCAATAGTTCAGAGTTCATACCATTTCACGTGTGGCGCAAGCGCTCACGTTTCCTGCCCTGTAGGGTTGAAATTAGAATTAGCCCTTTTTAAAAGTGAGGACAAGTCCTGGCGTTATTTGGATCATAGGTGACTTTGAGTCACAGGGGCTTTTATAGAAATGTAGAAAAGGGGTTGGTTCATTATTCCCGACGAATGCCTATTCACTTGGGTGTGGCAACTGACTTAGTTAAACTTTTCAGCTTAGACAATTTTCTAATTTTAAAAGTAATCATATTACATCATTTCGGAAATAGTTTCATCTTTACTCATTCATTTTATACAATAACTAGATGCAAACCTCATAACTGAGGCACCTGTATAAACAGAGTTAGGGTAATGTGGATGTATTGTCTTTCATGAGGTCACAAACATGAAACAAAACGGACTAGGTCATAGCTGGCTTCTCCAAAATATGAATATTGTTCCGTTCTCAAATTCTGGGATGGAGTAGAATTGGGCAGGAGAATCCCTTTGTCTTACTGTGAAATTCTCTCTCCATACTGCATGGCCAGAGTCTCTGGGAGAGTCTCTTTACGGAATTGATGACGTGGGGGTTAAGTTGTAACCCCCCCCCTTACTCCCAACAGGAGAAGGGGGGGGGGTTCACATCTCTGCTAGCAAATTCACTGAAAGTTCTAGCGTCATGACACTGTGTTGGATTTGCCCCAAACACAACACTTTGTATTCAGGACAAAAAGTACATTTTTTTTGCAATATTACTTTAGTGCCTTATTGCAGACAATATTTGCATTCTGTACAGGCTTCTTTCTTTTCACTCTGTCATTTATGTTAGTATTGTGGAGTAACTACAATGTCTTTGATCCATGATCAGTTATCTCCTATCAGAGCCATTAAACTGAGGGTTTTAAAATCAACATTGTCCTCGTGGAGAAATCCCTGAGCGGTTTCCTTCCTTTCCGGCAACTGAGTTAGGAAGGACGCCTGTATCTTTGTCGTAACTGGGTGTATTGATACACCATCCAAAGTGTAATTAATAACTGCACCGTGAGCAAAGGGATATTCAGTGTCTTCTTTTTTAGGTACCCTTCTTTGCAAACCATTGGAAAATCTCCCTGACTTGGCGGTTGAGTCTGTACTTGAAATTCACTGCTCGACTGAGGGACCATACAGATAATTGTATATGTGGGGTACAGAGATTGGGTAGTCATTTAAAAATCATGTTAAACACTATTATTACACGTCCATGCAACTTATTGTCTGACTTGTTAAGCACCTTTTGACTCCTGAACTTATTTAGACTTGCCATAACAAAAGGGTTGAATACTTACTGACTCAAGACATTTCAGCTTTTCATTTTTAATTAACTTGTACAATTTTCTCAAAACTTAATTCTACTTTGACACTGTGGGGTTTTGTGTGTAGATTCGTGACACAACATCTCAATTGAACCCATTTTAAATTCAGGCTGTAAGACAACAAAATGTGGAAAAAGTCTAGGGGTGTGAATACTTTCTGAAAGCACTGTAGTACTTAAACCCATGAATAACATAACCCAGCTTAGGACATTTGCCCCAATGGAGGCAAGTTCCCTGCAATCTGTACAGTTCTATGTTCAGCAAATTGGGCTTAATAATGTTAAATAGCTACCTGAAGAGGAAATTATTTCAGCCTGTCTGATTGCTGATTACATCTTGACTGGGTAAAGCAGAGGAGATCCGTGGAGGTCTCTGTGTGGCAGCAATTCCAATAATCAGCAGATATGGCCCTGTGTGCTGTAGCAGTGTGTCACAGTCTCAATGCCAGGCTGCCAGCTTCAGAGGTACCTTCTGCTTGGCAGGGTCCAGAGTGGTCACACACTGCCATTGCAGCGAGCTGACAGCTCTGTGATCTCACTACTAGGAAGATGTCAGAAATAGGCATTCTCCGGGCAAGCTTAGTCTTCAACGTCCGTCTGTGAAGGACCCAAGTATTTTTCTTCAACCAAGGTGTCGACATGCTAACAGGGTGTTAGATAGCCCGGGGTCTAGGATTTGCAAGTCAACTTTTGCATTTCATTTTCAGCGGCTGTCATATGGTGTGTATTCAGGTTGTACAAATGTAATATCTCTTTAGAGCAGGATGACAGAGGAAGAGGCCAGAGACAAAGTAATCTCATCTGACTTTAGATCCGTGTACTTGACATAACACCTTTCAAAGATCTGTCCAGATTCCCAGCAGCAGCCTATCTTGTCAGTACATTCCAACCATAAGTGCACTCAATTGATGACTCCATACAGGTCACATGGGATGTATCCTTCACTTGATCCAGGGCTGTATCAAACTGTGAAACGGAACCAAAATATCCTATTGAAAGTGGCAATCATGCAGTTGAAAGAATAGCAAAGTGGTCTCGGGCCACTGTTTTGGTACAAAGCTGAGGAATGGGGCTGGATAAATGTAACCATTCAAATTCATAAACAGCTAAGGATGCAAGGACGGACCATCCACGATATTAGCATTATAGTTTAAACTGTGTTTTGAGGCTATACAGTGTTTGTTTACATTTACTTTGTTTACAAACATTGGAGTAAAACAAAGTAATACTTTGGGATCTGATGGGGTACGACAGTTGAACTAAGGTCATGAGACATAAGTTATATTCTTCAATAATTAATGGGCACAAATCCTTAATTTATATGCCCCAAAATGTCCAACAGCAGATTGCCCTTTCAAAGTAAAATCCACTCAAACTAATGAGCTTCAAAAGTATTGGTACAGTGACATATTTTATGTTTTGGCTCTGTACTCTAGCAATTTGGATTTGAAATGGCAAATGAATATGAGGTTAAGTTGCAGACTGTCATCTTAGTTTGAGGGTATTTTCACCCATAATGCATGAACCGTTTAGAAATGACAGCACTTTTGTACAAAAGTATTGGGACAAACTCGCTTACTGTATGTGTATTAAGAAGTCAAATGTTTGGTATTTGGTCCAATATTCCTAGCAAGCAATAATTACATCAAGCTTGTGACTCTACAAACTTGTTGGATGCATGTGCTGTTTGTTTCAGTTGTTTCAGATTATGTTGTGCCCAATAGAAATTAATGGAAAATAATGTAGTCATTTTGGAGTCACTTTTATTGTAAATAAGAACATACTGTTTCTAAATACTTCTACATTCATGTGGATGCAGCAATGATTGCGGACAGTCCTGAATGAATCGTAAATAATGATGATTGAGAAAGTTAATCGCAGAAATAACTTTCTCACTCATCATTATTCACAATTAATGCAGGACTGTCCATAATCATGAACTATAATATTGTGGTACAAAGACCTCTGAAGACCTATGTCAGAATTAGTTAGCTTTTCACAAGATTTAAAGTTCAGTTCAAAATCAATGTTTTGCTCGAAACACAAAGTTTAGTGAAAAAAACAAGGGGATTCTACATGAGCACAAAAAAAGTATTTCAGGTAGGGCTTCTGTTGCTTTGAGAATCACCTGGAAAACAGGTCAATCTGATATGGAAAGTCCCCTCTGAAATGGGATGCTCTTCATTTCCAAAAAACTGAAAGACAAACATCAGAGCAAAGTGAATGCTCTCCACCAGTTCAATGTGAGTTAGTTGCTGCTCATCATCAACCACTGGAGGCTATTAAGATAACGGATAGGATATCTTAAGCAAATATGACAGTATTATCCATTCCTTAGACACCTGTTATTTTTGAGAGTGTGCACACTGCTTTATCCAGTCCGTCAACAGGTAGCAGAGTGAATTTATCTTTGAGCTAAAGATTCAAGATGGACTTACAACCTCTGCTGACTGCTCAATTTAACAACCTCAATAAACACATTCATGTCCTGCACAATATTTAGTAGAATATCAAAATGTGCCACAGAACAAATTATGTTTGATGTAAATGCATGAAATTTGGTGTCAACATAGTACAAGTGTATAGAAAGGCCACATAAAAATGTTACGATTGTGGTTATCTATCATACTTCCAGTGTCAAAGTTGGGATTTTGAAAAAATCATCCAAATTACTTCAGCATCTGCATTTTGAAATACATTTCATATATTTTTTTAAGCATATATTATTGTTATTTCACCTGTTCTTATCCCAAATATGCCAAATGTATTTGCACACAGGAAAATCACATTTTTGAATGCATTTTAAGTGAAGGCTCTGGAAATTGGTAGAGGTGGCAATATGGCTGATTTCCTGCAAGGCTATGAAACAAAGGAACTGAGTGGTTAGCGGTGAGAGAGGTTATGTGGGATCAAGATTAAGTACACTGGTATATACACGTCCATGCATAAACACACACTTTTTATTTTTAACTAGGCAAGTCAGTTAAGTACAAATTCTTAAATACAATGACGGCCTAACCCGGACAACTCTAAGCCAATTGTGCGCCGCCCTATGGGACTCCCAATCACGGCCGGTTGTGATACAGCCTGGAATCGAACCAGGGTCTGCGTGACGCCTCTAGCACTTAGATGCAGTGCCACGGGAGCCCTTTGTAACACAAGCATGCAACACACAAAGCTGTACACATACAGTACAACAACACATGTACACAGACATGACAAATGCAACAGCAGGCCTTTAGTGCAGAACAAAAATACGGAGGACAAGAAAACCTATTCAAAGTTGTAAAATTTTGACTGAAAGAAGATATTACACTTCTGATTCTAAGGTTTATGTCTGAGGTAGGGTGGACAAGTCTATATTGTTATTTATGTGTGAGGTGAGCCTTCATTTGGAAAGGTGGGCCTTAATTTCAGGCAAAAAAAACCTGTTACTTCTTTCTCCGAGATCCCAAGGAGGATTATCACTCGGCCCCTGAAATAAGGCGAAAAGTAAGTGGAACAGTTCTTGGCTTAGAATCAAATTATGACATCTGATGTCGGAAGTTTACATACACCTTAGCAAAATACATTTAAACGCAGTTTTTCACAATTCCTGACAATTAACACTAGTAAAAATTCCCTGTTTTAGATCAGTTAGGATCACCACTTTATTTTAAGAATGTGACATGTCAGAATAATGATTTATTTCAGCTTTTATTTCTTTCATCACATTCCCAGTGGGTCAGAGGTTTACATACACTCAATTAGTATTTGGTAGCATAACCTTTAAATTGTTTAACTTGGGTCAAACATTTCATGTTGCCTTCCACAAGATTCCCAAAATAAGTTGGGTGAATTTTGGCCCATTCCTCCTGACAGACCTGGAGTAACCGAGTCAGGTTTGTAGGCCTCCTTGCTCGCACACGCTTTTTAAGTTCTTAAGCCATTTTGCCAGAACTTTGGAAGTATGCTTGGGGGTCATTGTCCATTTGGAAGACCCATTTGCGACCAAGCTTTAACTTCCTGACTGATGTCTTGAGATGTTGCTTCAATATATTCACATAATTTTCCTCCTCATGAAGTCATCTATTTTGTGAAGAGCACCAATCCCTCCTGCAGCAAAGCACCCCCACAACATGATGCTGCCACCCCCGTGCTTCACGGTTGGCATGGTGTTCTTCCGCTTGCAAGCCTCATCCTTTTCCCTCCAAATGTAACAATGGTCATTATGGCCAAACAGTCCTATTTTTGTTTCATCAGACCAGAGGACACTTCTCCAAAAAGTATGATCTTTGTCCCCATGTGCAGTTGCAAAACCGTAGTCTGGATTTTTTATGGCGGTTTTGGAGCAGTGACTTCTTCCTTGCTGATTGGCCTTTCAGGTTATGTCGATATAGGACTCGTTTTACTGTGGATATAGATACTTATGTACCTTTATCCAGCATCTTCACAAGGTCCTTTGCTTTTGTTCTGGGATCGATTTGAACTTTTCTCACCAAAGTACGTTCATCTCTAGGAGACAGAACGCGTCTCGTTCCTGAGCGGTATGATGGCTGTGTGGTCCCATGGTGTTTATACTTGCATGCTGTTGTTTGTACAGATGAACGCGGTAACTTTTAGGTGTTTGGAAATTGCTCCCAAGGATGATCCAGACTTGTGGAGGTCTACAATTGTTTTCTGAGGGCTTGGCTGATTTCTTTTGATTTTCCCATTATTTCAAGCAAAGAGGCACTGAGTTTGAAGGTAGGCCTTGAAATACATCCACAGGTACACCTCCAATTGACTCAAATTATCAATCAAATGATGTCAATTAGCCTATCAGAAGCATCAAAAGCCATGACATCATTTTCTGGAATTTTCCAAGCTGTTTAAAGGCACAGTCAACTTAGTGTATGTAATCTTCTGACCCACTGGAATTGTGATAGAGTGAATAATATATAAAATAATCTGTCTGTAAACAATTGTTGGAAAAATGACTTGTGTCATGCACAAAGTAGATGTCCTAATCGACTTGCCAAAACAATAGTTTGCTAACAATACATTTGTGGAGTGTTTGAAAAACGAGTTTTAATGACTCCAACTTAAGTGTATGTAAACTTCCCACTTCAACTGTATATGGTGAGGAGGGGGGTTGCTTTGTTCTAGACTTTGTTTTTATGTTCGCCCCAGTGCTTAGACGTGGAGTGCAAATGCTTTAACTAAGAGCGGTTTGACAGTAGGATTTTAATAGCATGGGTTTTTTGATGAAAACGCCTGCTGGATCTATTCTTGATGCCCGTGCCAAGTATTGAAGTTCTCTGCGGATGTAGTGGGTAAAGATTTTTTAACGCCAGAAACATTGATTTCCATGGCACCTCGTCTACATTTCCATGAACCATAAACTTTAACCTCTAATTCCTCCCAAACCCGGATCCGGGAGCACCCCCCACAGTAAAAAAGCTGACTAGCATAGCCTAGCATAGCGTCACAAGTAAATACTAGCATCTAAATATCATTAAATCACAAGTCCAAGACACCAGATGAAAGATACACATCTTGTGAATCCAGCCATCATTTCTGATTTTTAAAATGTTTTACAGGGAAGACACAATATGTAAATCTATTAGCTAACCACGTTAGCAAAAGACACCACTTTTCTTTACTCCACCACTTTTTTACTCCATCAGTAGCCATCACTAATTCGACCAAATAAAGATATAAATAGCCACTAACCAAGAAACAACTTCATAAGATGACAGTCTGATAACATATTTATTGTATAGCATATATTTTTTTAGAAAAATTTGCATATTTCAGGTATAAATCACAGTTCTACAATTGCAGCTGCAATCGTGACAATAGTGACGAAGCTGCCAGAATAATTACAGAGACCAACGTGTCAAATACCTAATTACTCATCTTAAAACATTTCTGTAAAAATACACAGCGTACAGCAAATCGAAAGACCCAACATCTTGTGAATCCAGCCAATATGTCAGATTTTTTAAGTGTTTTACAGCGAAAACACAATATAGCATTATATTAGCTTAGCAGCAATAGCCAGACATTACACAGAGCAATTTACTCTAGCAGCACAGAGTTAGCGATAACGTAAACAATACAGCCAAAAGATATATAATGTTGGCACTAACCTTGATCATGACTTCATCAGATGACAGTCCTGTAACATCATATTACACACATGCATATAGAGTTTTGTTCGAAAATGTGCATATTTAGCCAGCACAAATCGTGGTTATACAATGATGATCAGTGGCCAACAGGTCATGCATTCTGGCCGTGCGCCATCTTGGAAAGTGCACCTAATCGTAATCACATAAATAATCGTAAACTTGACTAAAAAAATACAGGTTGGACAGCAAATGAAAGATGCATTTAGTTATTAATGCAACCGCTGAGTTAGATTTTTAAAATTAACGTTACTAGACAATACAGTGTGCGTTGCAGCGCAGACTACGTGCCAGCAACAATGGCCGACAAAATGCGATTTACATTTTTCCACATAAATACGGATATAACATCATAAATAGCTCTTACTTTTGGACTGAGCTTCCATCAGAATCTTGGGCAAAGTGGTCCTTTGTCCAAAAGAATCGTCTGCTTGGTTGTAAAACTGTCGTCTTGCAACTGTCGGAATTAGCAGCATAACAATCAGCTATGAACTGGCCACAACATGCCCAAATGTTCAAAACGTCAATACTAAGGAAATGTCCGAAAATAGCAATATACTCGACATAAACTGATGTAACTCGGTTTAAAATAACTTCGTTATGATGTCTTCTAACACCTATTATCGAATTAAATTACATGACCGGAGATATATCTACAGGTCGATACACTGATGCGTTTCAAAATGCCATCCTGAGGTCTGTGCTATTGCGCAATCCGACGCAACGTCGAAAAGAGAGCCTCCCTATCGTTCCTTGGCCTTTTATAAGCTGGCTGAGAACTACGTAGATCAACATCCATTCACAGCTTCATCATTGGTTACTGACATCCAGGGGAAGGCGGGTGCAGTGTCATGTCGATCCTCATAGGATACATACAGAGACCTTTAAACTCACTCTGAGAACAGGAGCCATCGTTGTGTCAGACCTTCGCAGTTCCATGTCATGGAATTTCGCTGCAGAAAGAGTTCTGGTTCACCCACAGACATAATTCAAACGGTTTTAGAAACTAGAGATTGTTTTCTATCCAATAGTAATAATAATATGCATATTGTACGAGCAAGAATTGAGTACGAGGCAGTTTAATTTGGGAACGATAAATGTCCAAGTTGAAACAGCACCCCCTGTAGTGTCAAGAGGTTATTAAACAGCTGGCAGCAATGCAAGGAGCAACACCATTCTGGACCAACAGCTTCTGATGTATCACACATTCTCTCTGTTTCAAGCATAATTTTCTATAACAAAGCCAGCTTTTTCGGTTTATCGCCTTCCCTGGGATATGTCACCTCTGGAGTGACAATATACAGTCCACTCGCACTGCAGTTAAAAACAGCACTTCTTGGTAGTCGTCTTTGAAGGCATTCACAAGTCAAGATCAGGGTGACTGTATCCAGTTATTACTGTTAATGTCCATGTAAAATTATTTT
This sequence comes from Salvelinus alpinus, assembly GCF_045679555.1. Classification (NCBI taxonomy): domain Eukaryota; kingdom Metazoa; phylum Chordata; class Actinopteri; order Salmoniformes; family Salmonidae; genus Salvelinus; species Salvelinus alpinus. The sequence goes on from NC_092094.1 coordinate 57,546,033, forward strand.
ACAAATGTTCCTTCCTGCGAATAAATCACTTTTCACCTGGGTAACTTGGTATTTCGCGGACAAAACCGGAAGTGTCATTCAAAAACTTTATAAAGCATATAAATAGGTGTTAATAGCCATACATTAACTTCTTGAGAATACAGGGGGTGCTATTTTCCCATTAGCATAATTTGCTCTACAGATTAAACTGCCTCTTATTCAATTATTGCTCTTACTATATGCATATAAATAATACCATTGGAAAGAAAACAATCTCTAGTTTCTAAAACCGTTTCAAGTTTGTCTCTGAGTGATACAGAAGTCATTTGACAGCACTTTCCATGACCAAGAAGAAAAAAGCAAGATGTGTATGCCAGCTTCAACTCTCTGCCTATATATGGTCGTGCCCCCTATGACCGGAAACACACCTCATTGGCCTTCCTCTGGGTGTCAAGAGGACGTCAGAGGAAAAATATCTTGTTTATCTGGGACTGACGTGAAATGAGAGCTAATTCTTTGGCGTGACCGACAACTTCCGGTTCTCTAAATCGTGCGACTTGTAGCTGCGATTGTCTTCTGTTGTGCGGCCATTATGGATGAAAACTATCTCCGTCTCGAAGTTTGTTTGATACATGTGACCAGATCACCGTAATGTATGTTTTTTCAATATAGTTTAATCAGATTATTTGAATTTTTTCGGGAGTTTTGTGGTGTTCCGTTGTCTGATTTTATTTACGTTTGAGAGATCCGTGCCACTCGACCAGTACCTGTGCTAAATGGAGTGGGAAAGGAACAATTCTGAACGGAACCAACGACTCATCTTGACAAAGGACACTTTGATCAACATTCTGATGAAAGATCAGCCATAGTAAGACCCAATTTACGATGTTATATCATATCTGTTGTGCATGTGAACTGGCCGTGGGCGCCTAGCCGAATCTGCCTGGTATAGCTATGCTAATTTAGCGCTACATTTTGTTTTTGTTATAAAACATTTAATAAATCTGAAATATTGTTTGGATTCACCAGATGTTGGGCTTTCAATATCTGTACGCTGTGTATTTTTCTGAAATGTTTTAAGATGAGTAATTCGTTATATGACGTTGGTCTCTGTAATTGTTCTGGCTGGGTCAGCACTATTTCAGATTGCAGCTGCAATGTAGAACTGTGATTTATACCTGAAAAATGCACATTTTTCCCCAAAAAAACTATGCTATACCATAAATATGTTATCAGACTGTCATCTTATGAAGTTGTTTCTTGGTTAGTGGCTATATATATTTTTATTTAGTCGAATTAGTGATAGCTACTGACGCAGGAAAAAACTATTGGGAGTAAAAAAATCGTGTCCTTTGCTAACGTGGTTAGCTAATAGATTTACATATTGTGTCTTCCCTGTAAAACATTTTAAAAATCTGAAATGGTGGCTTTATTCACAAGACCTGTATCTTTCATCTGGTGTCTTGGACTTGTGATTTAATGATATTTAGATGCTACAAGTTACTTGTGACGCTATGCTAGCTATGCTACTCAGTGGGGGGTGGGGGGGGGGTGGGGGGTGCTACCGGATCAGGGTTGGTGACTCGTGAGAAGTTAATTACATTTTATGAGCCCTACATTAAAGACATTTAATGAGCCCAAGCCCAAAATAGCTGATGATTGTGCCGTTATCCAATACATAATGTATATGATTAAGTCTACTGCACATTACACACGACAGAAAAACATAAAAGCCCATAGATGTAGCCTTGGGTAACTAAATGAAACAATTTCTTCTGAGAGTGAACTGTATTACTGTACTATATTGTATTATATTGTTATATGGACTGGAATTACACACATTGTTCAAGCCATGATCAAGTAGGGAGAGAACATGCGATTCTGGTGCAGCATATGTGGCTGACAAAGTATACGCTAGCGAATTCGATTTGATGTTTGAAATATAATAGGGCCTATTTGTATAATAAGTAGACTGAGACATATACAGTGTATACCTTTCATAATATTTCCCCTGATGTTATTAGCCAACCTCCTCTTTTTCTCTCTATTGTTGCTTCATTCCTTCCTCGCTTTCAACAGTTAAATGAAATACGTTTCATAGTCCTTATCTTCATCATTCTATTGACATCCTTGAATAATATAGCACTAGAATTAGATGCAGAAGGCTTTCATTTCTCTTCACGAATATTGAATTGATATCGGTGTAAATAAATAACTGCTATAGCCTACCGCCATCGCTCGTTCGCTCTTATTTCAAACTACCTGGAGTTTTATTGGCTGCTGTATATTTACATTCAGAAAACAAGATATTGCATCCCTATTTTATAGCTTTTTCTGCATGGGACTCCAAGAGCTAAGGAGCATTTTTTAAGGAGAGAGGCCAGCAGGGCACAGGTGCGTGCTATGGTGGAAAAATTACAAGATTGTTATAATACTATGATGTTATAATGTTTGTTTTATGCAACAGAATAGAGTATTCTGCTAGGATAGGGGGCAGCATTTTCACGTTTGGATGAAAAGCATACCCAAATTCAACTGCCAGCTACTCATCCCCAGAAGATAAGATATGCATATTGTCAGTAGATTTGGATAGAAAACACTCTGACGTTTCTAAACTGTTTGAATCATGTCTGTGAGTATAACAGAACTTATTTAGCAGGCGAAACCCCGAGGACAAACCATTCAGATAATTTTTTTTAGGTCACTCTCTTTTCAATTAGGTTTCATTGGGAAACCAGATTTCTAATTGACCTGCTTGCAGTTCCTACCGCTTCCACTGGATGTCAACAGTCTCGAGAAATTGGTTGAGGTTATTCCTTTGTGTAATGAAGAAGTAGCCCTGTTCAGAACGACGGTCGAGTGAAGTGGACTGTTTGTTAGAGGCGCTTAACGAGAAAGCATGCTACAGTTTGTTTTAATCCTGTATTGAACACAATAATCATCCTGTGTCGATTATTAACGTTAAAAAATACCTAAAGTTGTATTACAAAAGTAGTTTGACATTTTTTGGCAAAGTTTACAGGTAACCTTTGAGATATTTGTAGTCACGTTTGAGCAATTTGGAAGCGGTGTTTTTCTGGATCAAACGCGCCAAATAAATTGACATTTTGGATATACATCGACGGAACAAAAGGACCATTTGTGATGTTTATGGGACATATTGGAGTGCCAACAACAGAAGCTCGTCAAAGGTAAGGCATGAATTCTATTTTTATTTCTGCGTTTTGTGTCGCGCCTGCAGGGTTGAAATATGCTTATCTCTTTGTTTACAATGGTGCTAACTCAGATAATAGCATCGTTTGCTTTCGCCGAAAAGCCTATTTGAATTCTGACATATTGGCTGGATTCACAACCAGTGTAGCTTTAATTTGGTAATGTTCATGTGTGATTTAATGAAAGTTTGATTTTTATAGTAATTTTCATAGTAATTAATTTGAATTTGGCGCTCTGCATTTTCTCTGGCTTTTTGCCAAGTGAGACAGTAGCGTCCCACCTAAACTCAGATTTTTGGATATAATTATGAACTTTACCGAACAAAACATACATGTATTGTGTAACATGAAGTCCTTTGAGTGTCATCTGATGAAGATCATCAAAGGTTAGTGATTCATTTTATCTCTATTTCTGGTTTTTGTTACTCCTCTCTTTGGCTGGAAAAATGGCTGTATTTTTCTGTGGCTATCTACTGACCTAACATAATCGTTTGGTGTGCTTTCGCCGTAAATCCTTCTTGAAATCAGACATGTTGGATGGATTCACAACAAGTGTAGCTTTAATTTTTTTATCTTTCAGGTGTGATTTCATGAAAGTTGGATTTTTATAGTAATATATTTGAATTTGGAGCTCTGCATTTTTACTGGCTTTTGGCCAAGTGGGACGGTAGCGTCCCACCAGAAGTTAACTTCTCTGCGCTACGGATCCCTTTAGCGGGATCATTTTCCTAAACAACCGCTGAATTGCAGGGCGCAAAATATTACTAAAATATTTATAATCATGCAATCACAAGTGAAATATACCAAAACACAGTTTAGCTTGTTGTTAATCCACCTATCGTGTCAGATTTTGAAAATATCCAATCCAAGCTTTTGTGAGTGTATCAATCAATGCTAGAACAGCTAGCCCCAAATTAGAAAATCCCAAAAAGTATCCGTAATATTTGTAGAAACATGTCAAATGTTTTTTATAATCAATCCTCAGGTTGTTTTTAACATACATAATCCATAATATTTCAACCGGACCGTATCCTATTCAATAAAAGAGAGAAAGAAAATGGAGAGCTAATCTCGCGCGCGGGAACTAATCAAAGGACACCTGACTAGTTTTGAAAAATCTCGCTAATTTTTCAAAATAAAAGCCTGAAACTATGTCTAAAGCCTGGTCACAGCTTTTTCTTACTATGATCGTGACAACCGCATTGAATTTATCACCTGAAAGAGGTAGGCTAGGACATCTACAGTTGAAGTCGGAAGTTTACATACACTTGGGTTGGAGTCATTAAAACTCGTTTCTCAACCACTCCACAAATTTCTTGTTAACAAACTATAGTTTTGGCAAGTCGATTAGGACATCTACTTTGTGCATGACACAAGTAATTTTTCCAAACAATTGTTTCCAGACAGATTATTTCACTTATAATTCAATTTAACACTATTCCAATAGGCCAGAAGTGTTAATACTGTCACGCCCTGACCATAGATCGTTTTTATTCTCTATGTTGGTTAGGTCAGGGTGTGATTAAGGGTGGGTTATCTAGGTGAATTCTATTTCTATGTTGGCCTAGTATGGTTCCCAATCAGAGGCAGCTGTTTATCGTTGTCTCTGATTGGGGATCATATTTAGGCAGCCATTTCCCCATTGTGCTTTGTGGGATCTTGTCTATGTATAGTTTCCTGTGAGCATTATTATAGCTTCACGTTTCGTTTGTTCGTTTTGTTGTTTTGTTCTTTGAAGTTTTCTATTCCAATATAAAGGATGGAAACATACCATGCTGGATCTTGGTCTACTCCTTATGACGAACGTGACAAATACACTAAGTTGACTGTACCTGTAAACAGCTTGGAAAATTCCAGAAAATGTCATGGCTTTAGAAGCTTTTGATAGGCTAATTGACATAATTTGAGTCAATTGGAGGTGTACCTGTGGATGTATTCCAAGGCCTACCTTCAAATTCAGTGCCTCTTTGCTTGACATCATGGAAAATCATAATGAAAAGTCTAGTTCATCCTTGGGAGCAATTTCCAAACACCTGAAGGTACCACGTTCATCTGTACAAACAATAGAATGCAAGTATGAACACCATGGGACCACACAGCCATCATACCGCTCAGGAAAGAGACACGTTCTGTCTCCTAGAGATGAAAATACTTTGGTGCGAAAAGTTCTAATCAATCCCAGAACAACAGCAAAGGACCATGTGAAGATGCTGGAGGAAACAGGTAGAAAAGTATCTATATCCACAGCAAAACGAGTCCTATATCAACATAACCTGAAAGACCGCTCAGCAAGTAAGAAGCCACTGCTCCAAACTGCCATATTAAAGCCAGACTACGGTTTGCAACTGCACATGTGGACAAAGATCATACTTTGAGAAATATCCTCCGGTCTGATGAAAGAAAAATAGAACTGTTTGTACAAAATGACCAATGTTATGTTTGCCGGAAAAGGGGGGAGGCTTGCAAGCCGGAAAACACCATCCCAACCGTGAAGCACGTGGGTGGCAGCATCATGTTGTGGGGGTGCTTTGCTGCAGGAGGGACTGGTGCACTTCACAATATAGATGACATCATGAGGGAGGAAAATTATGTGAATATTTTGAAGTAACATCTCAAGACATCAGTCAGGAAGTTAAATGGGTCTTCCAAATGGACAATGACCCCAAGCATACTTCCAAAGTTGTGGCAAAATGACAACAAAGTCAAGGTATTGGAGTGGCCATCACAAAGCCCTGACCTCAATCCAATAGAAAATTTGTGGGCAGAACTGAAAAAGCGTGTGCGAGCAAGGAGGCCTACAAACCTGTCTCAGTTACACCAGCTCTGTCAGGAGGAATGGGCCAAAACTCATCCGAACTTATCGTGGGAAGCTTGTGGAAGGCTACCCGGAACGTTTGACCCAAGTTAAAACAATTTAAAGGCAATGCTACCAAATACTAATTGAGTGTGTGTAAACTTCTGACCCACTGGGAATGTGATGAAAAAAATAAAAGCTGAAATAAATCATTCTCTCTACTATTATTCTGACATTTCACATCCTTAAAATAAAGTGGTGATCCTAACTGACCTAAGACAGGGAATTTTTACTAGGATTAAATGTCAGGAATTGTGAAAAACTGAGTTTAAATGTATTTGGCTAAGGTGTATGTAAACTTCCGACTTCAACTGTGTATATATAGGGCTATATATTAATCTAGAACAGGATTATCTATTTGAATTGAGTTGATGGAGAGAGAGAAAAACAGCGAGAGAGTGCTTGCCCGTGCACTTCTTGCAATAGACTACATCCAGTTTGCTGAGTAAAGTGTTGGAGGCTATTTTGTAAATCACATCGCCAAAGTCAAGGATTGATAGGATAGTCAGTTTTACTAGGGTATGTTTGGCAGCATGAGTGAAGGAGGCTTTGTCGCGAAATAGGAAGCCGATTTAATTTTGGATTGGAGATGCTTAAAGTGAGTCTGGAAGGAGAGTTTACAGTCTAAACAGACACCTAGGTATTTGTAGTTCTCCACGTATTCTAAGTCAGATCCGTCAAGAGTAGTGATGCTAGTCAGACGGGCGGGCGCGGGGAGCAATTGGTTGAAGAGCATGCATTTAGTTTTACTTGCATCTAAAAGCAGTTTGAGGCCACGGAAGGAGAGTTGTATGGCATTGAAGCTCGTTTGGAGGTTTGTTAAAAACTTCTTCAGGATTGGTGGGTCCCCTGTGGGACGGTTGAGCTAATGTAGGCTATTGAGAGTAGCATGAAGTTGTAAGTAACAAGAACATTTACCAGGACATAGACATATCTGATATTGACAGAAAGCTTAAATTCTAGTTCATGTAACTGCACTTTCCAATTTACAGTAGCTATTAGAGTGAAAGAATACCATGCTATTGTTTGAGGAGAGTGCTCAGTTTTGAACATGAATTGATATTAATAAACAAATTAGGCACATTTGGACAGTCTTGATACAAAACAGAAATGCAATGGTTCATTGGATCAGCCTAAAACCTAGCAAATACACTGACAACATCTAGTGGCCAATATCTAATCTGGAAAAGGGGGCCAATCCTTAACCTCTTAACAGTGCCCAAAGAAGGGCCAGATGTATACAGAATGGTGTCGTCTGCGTAGAGGTGGATCAGAGACTCACCAGCAGCAAGAGCGACATCATTGATGCATCCAGAGAAAAGAGTCGGCCCAAGAATTGAACCCTGTGGCACTCCCATAGACTGCCACAGGTCCGGACAACAGGCCCTCCGATTTGACTGAACTCTATCTGAGAAGTAGTTGGTGAACAAGGCGAAGCAGTCATTTGAGAAGCCAAGGCTATTAAGTCTGCCAATAAGAATGCGATTGACAGTGTCGAAAGCCTTGGCTAGGTCGATGAAAACAGCTGCACAGTACTGTCTTTTATCGATGGTGGTTACGATATCGTTAGGACCTTGAGCGTGGTTGAGGTGCACCCATGACCAGCTCGGAAACCAGATTGCATAGTGGAGAAGGTACGGTGGGATTCGAAATGGTCGGTGGTCTGTTTGTTAACTTGGCTTTTGAAGATTTTAGAAAGACAGGGCAGGATGGATATAGGTCTACAACAGTTTGGGTCTAGAGTGTCTCCCCCTTTGAAGAGGGGGATGACCGTGGCAGCTTTCAAATCTTTGGGTTTCTCAGACGATACGAAAGAGAGGTTGAACAGGCTAGTAATAGGGCGTGCAACCATTTCGGCGGATAATTTTAGAAAGCGAGGGTCCAGATTGTCTAGCTGTAGGGATCCAGATTTTGCATCTCTTTCAAAACATCAGCTGTCTGGATTTGGGTGAAGGAGAAGCGGGGGGAGCTTGGGCAACTTGCTGTTGGAAAGCATGGCCAGCCATAGAAAAATTGAAATAATCATTATCATAGATTTACCGGTGGTGACAGTGTTTCCCAAGTGCAGTGGGCAGCTGGGAAGAGGTGCACTTAGTCTCCATGGACTTTACAGTGTCCCAAAACTTTTTGGGAATAAGCTAGCCTTAGCTTTCCTAACTGACTGAGTATTTAGGTTCTTGACTTCACTGAAAAGTTGCGTTTTGCAGGGGCTATTCGTTTTTGTGCTGGTCAAGTCTGGGGTCTGTTCTTAGTTCTACATTTTTGAATGGGGCATGCTTATTTAAGATAGTGAGGAAAGTACTTTTAAAGAACAATCAAGGGCATCTAGCTTAGACTCTAGGACGGCTGGGGTGTTAAGCATGTTCCAATTTAGGTCACCTAACAGTACGAACTCCGAAGATAGATGGTGGGCAATCAATTCACATATGGTGTCCAGGGCACAGCTGGGGGCTGAAGGGGTTCTATAACAAGCGGCAAAGGTGAGAGACTTGTTTCTGGAAAGGTGGATTTTTAAAAGTAGAAGCTCGACTTGTTTGGGCACAGACCTGGATAGTATGACAGAACTCTGCAGGCTATCTCTGCAGTAGATTGCAAGTCCGCCCCCTTTGGCAGTTCTATCTTGTTGGGGATGGAAATTTCAGAATTCTTGGTGGCGTTCCTAAGCCAGGATTGAGATACGGCTAGGACATCAGGTTTGGCGGAGTGTGCTAAAGCAAGCGAATTAAACAAACTTAGGGAGGAGTCTTCTAATGTCAACATGCATGAAACCAAGGCTTTTACAGTCACAGAAGTCAACAAATGAGAGCGCGTGGGGAATGGGAGTGGTGCTGGGGGCTGCAGGGCCTGGGTTAAACTCTACATCCCCAGAGGAACAGAGGAGGAGTAGGATAAGGGTATGGCTAAATGCTATAAGAACTGGTCGTCTAGTGCATTCGGAACAGAGAGTAAAAGGAGCAGATTTATGGGCGCGGAAGAATACATTCAAGGCATAATGTACAGACAAGGGTATGGTAGGATGTGAGTACAGTGAAGGTAAACCTAGGCATTGGGTGACGATGAAAGAGGTCTTGTCTCTAGAGGCACCAGTTAAGCCCGGTGAGGTCACCGCATGAATGGGGGATGGAACAAAAGGGCATATTGGGCTGGGCTGGGGGCTCTTCAGTGAAATAAGACCATAATCATGAATCAAAACAGCAATATACAAGGCATTTTGACATTAGGGAGAGGCATGTGTTGCCAAGTGATTATAGGTTCTTAATGTGTTGTATACTCAGTGTAGAATAGAGTGAAGTAGAATTCAGTACAGTACACAAAAGCACACTAGATTTAAGAACACAAATGTACTATACTGAACGATAGTATACTTTTACTGTACTGAACTTCACTGAACTCTAGTCTACTTACAGTGCTTTCGGAAAGTATGCAGACACCTTGACTTTTTCCACATTTTGTTATGTTACAGCCTTATTCTAAAATGTATTAAATAGTTTTTCCCTCATCTACACACTATACCCCATAATGACAAAGCAAAAACGTGTTTTTAGAAATAGAAAACAGAAATATAACATTTACATAGGTTTTCAGACCCTTTACTCAGTACTTTGTTGAAGCACCTTTGGCACCAATTACAGCCTTGTGTATTCTTGGGTATGACGCTACAAGCTTGGCACACCTGTGTTTGGGGAGTTTCTCCCATTCTTCACTGCAAATCTTCTGAAGCTCAGTCAAGTTGGATGGGGAGCGTTGCTGCACAGCTATTTTCAGGTCTCTCCAGTGATGTTCGATCGGTTTCAAGTCCGGACTCTGGCTGGGCCACTCAAGGACATTCAGAGAATTGTCCCGAAGCCACTCCTGTGTTGTCTTGGCCGTGTGCTTAGGGTCATTGTCATGATGGAAGGTAAACCTTCGCCCCAGTCTGAGTTCCTGAGAGCTATGGAGCCATTTTTCTTCAAGGATCTCTCTGTACTTTGCTCCCTTCATCTTTGCCCAATCCTGACCGGTCTCCTAGTCTCTACTGTTGAAAAACACCCCCACAGCATGATGCTGCCACCACCATGCAACACCGTAGGGATGGTGCCAGGTTTCCTCCAGATGTGACGCTTGGCATTCAGGCCAAAGAGTTGAATGTTGGTTTCATCAGAGCAGAGAATCTTATTTCTCATCATCTGAGAGTCTTTAGGTGCCTTTTGGCAAACTCCAAGCGTGCTGTCATTTTACTGAGGAGTTGCTTCCGTCTGGCCATTTTACCATAAAGGCCTGATTGGTGGAGTGCTGCAGAGATGGTTTTCCTTCTGGAAGTTTTTTTTCATCTCCACAGAGGAACTCTGGTGCTCTGTCAGAGTGACCATTGGGTTCTTGGTCACCTCCCTGACCAAGGCCCTTCTCCCCCGATTGCTCAGTTTGGCCGGGCGGCCAGCTCTAGGTATTTGTGGTTCCAAACATCTTCCATTTAAGAATGGAGGCAACTGTGTTCTTGGGGACCTTCAATGGTGTAGACATTTTTTGGTACCCTTCCCCAGATCTGTGCCTAGACACAATCCTGTCTCGGAGCTGTACGGACAATTCCTTCCACCTCATGGCTTGGATTTGCTCTGACCTACACTGTCCACTGTGGGACCTTACAGTATAGAGACAGGTGTGTGCATTTCCAAATCATGTTCAATCAACTGAATTTACCACAGGTGGACTCCAAATTGTAAAAACATATAAAGGGTGATCAATGGAAACAGGATGCACCTGAACTCAATTTCGAGTCTCATAGCAAAGACTCTGAATACTTATGTAAATAAAGTATTTAAAAATATATATATATATTTGCAAACATTAAAAAAACAGTTTTCGCTCTGTCATTATGTGGTAATATGTGTAGATTGCTGAGGATTTTTGACATGTAATCCATTTTAGAATAATTTTTTCATTAATTAGTCTTTTGACCAATCTGATCAGCTCTGAAAAAGATCTGTTAACAAAATATCTGATGTGATTGGTCAAAAGACCAATTAGTGGAAAAAATTGTATAATTGGGCTGCCTAAACGCAGCCCATGAAGAAAATTACATTCCATAATTCTGAATTTCTGTGTAGTACAGATCAAGGCCCTATGATGAAATTCCGTTAACTCAATTCTGTTATCAGGTGTAAAGTCACTTCACTTGCTGTAGTTCAATAACCAAAATAGATTTTTTTACCAACTCGAGGTGTCACGTCATAGCTGACACCCCATTCTTTCTGCAGACATCTTTGCATCTTAATTCAGAGCAGATATTTAACAGTTTTGGAAAATGTGGTCACAAGGGAGATTTACCAAAAGTCTGTTACCAAATTTTGCATCTACACAGTTATTCCACTAAATGTTTTTTGTAAAATGTTCAGTGTAAATGGTTAAATGTATTCCTTGTGCATAGAGTTGTATGGTTTGTTCAACTTTGAGTCTCAGCACAATTCTGTTACCGTGAAATTGCCCTACTTTACGTTTAGTCGTGAACACCAAGTGGGTGCTGCCTATTATAGTCATGATGAGGTTGAGATAGTTTCCCGATGTGCATAATCAAGGCTATCAAGGCCTTCAATCAGCATGATGACTATCTTTTTCTTGTGTTAGCCATAGTCATGTTTCCACTGAAGAATGAGGGGTCCTCGTGCTGCAGGTAATTTCTCAAGGCCCGCCATAAAATCTTCCATCGTTACTAATCCTCCGGCCTGGAGCGCAATAACACTCATTATTGCTCAATGACCCAGAGGCAATGTCCAACGTCGAGCGTTTGGGCCCCGTTGCCCCCTGGCCACTAGCAAAGGGAGCACATTGCACCCCCAACCGCTCACCTCTGCTTTTAAAACCACACGACTGTGCCTGACGAGTCAGCCAAGAGACAAAATCATGACCCGTGATTATTTGATACTGTGAATGGATTACACCTTCTCCAGTCCCTGAGGACTGGAATATTTTCAATAGATGAAAGGATGTGCCCAAGCTGTGTACCATATATGAGCCTCTTCAATCTCCAGTAAGAATGTTAGGTTCTTTCGTCTTTGGGCGACAATAAAAGCATGGAATCTCTGTCAGTAGCAAATGTAAAAATGGGCAGTAGTCTCATGCAGTACCTTTTTAATGTAATTCTTACCTAAAGTGCAGTGCACATTCTACATTATGGCAACACATAAGGTCAACCACCACACACTCATAGGGTAATTGTTTTGCCTTAATAATATCACAATCAACTTTAACCAGTTGAATGTAGACACAAATATATTACTTTATTGTATTACAATTTTTTTGAAATACACTACCGGTCAAAAGTTTTTAGAACATCTACTCATTCAAGGGTTTTTCTTTATTTTTATTATTTTCTACATTGTAGAATAATAATGAAAACATAATCTATGAAATAACACATATGGAATCATGTAGTAATCAAAAAAAATTTAACAAATCAAAATATACTTTATATTTCAGATTCTTAAAATAGCCACCCTTTGCCTTGATAACAGCTTTGCACACTGTTGGCATTCTCTCAGCCAGCATCATGAGGTAGTCACCTGGAATGCATTTCAATTAACAGGTGTGCCTTCTTAATAGTTAATTTGTGGAATTTATTTCCTTCTTAACTTCTCTGGGATATGTGGGACGGTAGCGTCCCACTTGGCCAAAAGCCAGAAAACATGTATGAAATCACACATGAAAGACACCAAATTAAAGCTACACATGTTGTGAATCCAGCCAACATGTCTGATTTCAAAAAGGATTTACGGGGAAAGCACACCAAACAATTATGTTAGCTCAGTACATAGCCACAGAAAAACACAGCCATTTTCCCAGCAACAGATAGTAGTAACAAAAACCAGAAATATAGATCAAATTAACCACTAACCTTTGGACATCTTCATCAGATGACACTCATATGACATCATGTTACACAATACATTTATGTTTTGTTCGATAATGTGCATATTTATATCCACAAATCTCGGATTACATTGGCGCCATGTTCAGAAATGCCTCCAAAATATCCAGAGTAATTACAGAGAGCCATGTCAAATAACAGAAATACTCATCATAAACTTTGATGAAAGATACATGTTTTACATATAATTAAAGCTACACTCGTTGTGAATCCAGCTAACATGTCATATTTCAAAAATGCTTTTTGGCGAAAGCATAAGAAGCTATTATCTGATGATAGCACAACAGTAAACAAAGAGAGTGTAGCATATTTCAACCCTGCAGGCACAACACAAAACGCAGAAATAAAATATAAATCATGCCTTACCTTTGACGAGCTTCTTTTGTCGGCACTCCAATATGTCCCATAATCATCACAAATGGTCCTTTTGTTAAATTAATTCCGTCCATATATATACAAAATGTCCATTTATTTGGCGCGTTTGATCCAGAAAAAACTGCTTCTAATTTGCGCAACGTCACTACAAAATATCTCAATAGTTACGTGTAAACTTTGCCAAAACATTTCAAACTACTTTTGTAATACCTGTAGGTATTTTTAAACGTTAATAATCGATCAAATTATAGACGGGACTATCTGTGTTTAATACAGGAAGAAAACAAACTGACTCTACTTTTAGAGTCATGCGCCTCTCTCAAAAAGTACACTTCAAATGACCCTCGTTCAAGATGGCCGTACTTCTTCATTACACAAAGGAATAACCTCAACCAATTTCCAAAGACTGGTAACATCCAGTGGAAGCGGTAGGAACTGCAAACAGGTTGATTAGAAATCTAGTATCCCAATGAAACTCATTGAACAGACAGTGACTTTAAAAATACAAATCTGAATGGTTTGTCCTCGGGGTTTTGCCTGCTACATAAGTTATGTTATACTCACAGACATAATTCAAACAGTTTTAGAAACTTCAGTGTTTTCTATCCAAATCTACTAATAATATGCATATCTTATATTCTGGGGATGAGTAGAAGGAAGTTGAAATTGGGTACGCCATTTATCCAAAAGTGAAAATGCTGCCCCCTATCCTAGAGAAGTTTTAATGTGTTTGAGCCAATCAGTTGTTTTGTGACAAGGTGGGGGGGTATACAGAAGAAAGCCCTATTTGGTAAAATACCAAGTCCATATTATGGCAAGAACAGCTCAAATAAGCAAAGAGAAATGACAGTCCATCATTACTTTAAGACATGATGTCACGGCCGTTGTAAGGAGGAGACCAAGGCACAGCGTGGTATGCATACATTCTTATTTATTTTAACCAATGAACACTGAACAAACTAAGAACATAACAAAACGAACCGTGAAGCTATATGGATAGTGCAGACAGGCAACTAAACATAGAACAAGAACCCACAAACACCAAAGGGAAATGGCTACCTAATAATGATCCCCAATCAGAGACAACGATAAACAGCTGCCTCTGATTGGGAACCATATCAGGCCACCATAGACATAAAAATCACCTAGACCTACAACAACCCTTGACATACAAAAACCCTAGACAATTCAAAAACTAACGTACCCACCCTAGTCACACCTTGACCTAACCAAAATATAAAGAAAACAGAGATATCTCAGGTCAGGGCGTGACACATGAAGGTCAGTCAATACGGAAAATTTCAACAACTTTGAACGTTTCTTCAAGAGCAGTCGCAAAAACCATCAAGCGATATGATGAAAATGGATCTCAAGGACCGCCACAGGAAAGGAAGACCCAGTTACCTCTGCTGCAAAGGATACGTTCATTAGAGTTACCAGCCTCAGAAATTGCAGCCCCAAAAAATGCTTCACAGAGTTCAAGTAACAGACATCTCAACATCAACTGTTCAGAGGAGAATGCATGGTCATGGTCAAATTGCTGCAAAGAAACCACTACTAAAGGACACCAATAATAATAAGAGACTTGCTTGGGCCAAGAAACATGAACAATGGACATTAGACTGGTGGAAATTTGTCCTTTGGTCTGGAGTCCAATTTCCAACCTCTGTATCTTTATGAGACGCAGTGTGGGTGAATGGATGATCTCCGCATGTGTATTTCCCACCGTAAAGCATGGAGTAGGAGGTGTTATGGTGTGGGGGTGCTTTGCTGGTGACACTGTCTGATTTATTTAGAATTTAAAGCACAATTAACCAGCATGTCTACCACAGCATGCCGCAGCGATACGCCACCCCATCTGGTTTGGGATTAGTGGGACAATGACCCAACACACCTCCAGGCTGTGTAAGGGCTATTTTACCAAGAAGGAGTGTGATGGAGTGCTGTATCAGATGAGCTGGCCGCCACAATCACCCGACCTCAACTAAATTGAGATATTTGGGATTGCAGAGTGAAGCAAAAGCAACCAACAAGTGCTTAGCATATGTGTGAACTCCTCCAAGACTGTTGGAAAAGCATTCCAGGTGATGCTGGTTGAGAGGATGCCAAAAGTGTGCAAAGCTGTCATCAAGGCAAAGGGTGGCTATTTGAAGAATCTCAAACATAAAATATATTTTAATTTGTTTAACACTTTTTTGGTTACTACATGATTCCATATGTGTTATTTCATAGTTTTGATGTCTTCACTAGTATTCCATATCAACAATGTCCATATCAACAATCGAAATGACCAAAAAATGCAGTTCAAAACAAAAAGTAGCTCATCAAAAAACTAGAATTCTTACTTGATACAATATCCGCCTCTGTTTTGGTAAAAATCTGAGGGATGGGCCTGGAGACATGCAACCGCTTTCAAATTCGTAGACAGAGCTATGGATGCAAGGACTGTCCATTCATGTAATAAAAATTATAGTTTTAACCATGTTTTGAGGCTATACAGTATTTGTTTATATTTAAATTGTTTACAAACATTGGAGTAAAACAAGCTTATACTTTGGTTCTGATGGGGTACAAAAGTTGAACTAAGCTCGTGAGGCATTTATAACTTATATTCTTCAAGAAATTATGGGGATACAGTGCATTCGGAAAATATTCAGACCCCTTGACATTTTGTTATGTTGCAGCCTTATTCAAAAATGTATTTAATATTTTTTCCCCCTCAATCTATACACAATACTCCATGACAAGGCAAAAACAGGTTTTTAGACATGTTTGCAAATGTATAACATTTTTAAAACAGATATACTTATTTAAATAAGTTTTCAGACCCTTTGCTATGAGCCTTGAAATTTAGCTCAGGTGCAGCCTGTTTCCATTGATCATCCTTGAGATGGTTCTACAACTTGATTGGTGTCCACCTGTGGTAAATTTAATTGATTGCACATGATTTGGGAAGGCACACACCTGTCTATATAAGGTCCCACTGTTGACGCTATGTCAGAGCAAAACCAAGCCATGAAGCCGAAGGAACTATCCGTAGAGCTCAGAGACAGCATTGTGTCGAGGCACACATCTGGGGAAGGACAGAGCCCAAACATCTCGAGAGACCTGAATATAGTTGTGCAGCAAAGCTCCCCATCCAATCTGACAGAACGTTCTTGTGCCCATCTCCACCAGGTGTCTCCCATTTGTTCCCATTATCCCCTGTGTATTTATACCGGTAGTTTCTGTTTGTCTGTTGCCAGTTCGTCTTGTCAAGCCAACCAGCGTGTTTTTCTAGTCCTCCCGGTTACAACCTTTTCTTCCTGAACTGAGCCTGCCTGCCCAACCTCGAGCCTGCCTGCCATCCTGTACCCATCTGACTCTGACCTGGTTTATGAACATCTGCCTGTCCTTTGCCTGCCCCTTGTCTATTAATAAATATCAGAGACTCGAACCATCTGCCTGCTGTGTCTGCATTTGGGTCTCGTCCTGTGTCGTTATACACTCAGGAACGTTCACTGTCCTCTTGGTAAGCAACTCCAGTGTATATTTGGCCTTGTGTTTAATGTTATTGTCTGGATGAAAGGTAACTTCATCTCTCAGTCTCAAAACACCAGTCTCAACGTCAACAGTGAAGAAGCGAATCGGGGATACTGGCCTTCTAGGCAGAGCTCCTCTATCCAGTGTCTGTTCTTTTGCCTATCTTAATCTTTTATTTTTAATTGGCCAGTCTGAGATATGGCTTCTTCTTTGCAACTCTTCCTAGAAGGCCAGCATCCCGGAGTCGCCTCTTCACTGTTGACGTTGAGACTGGTGTTTTGCGGGTACTATTTAATCAAGCTGATTTGGTGAGGTCATGTTGTTCTTCACATTATCGTCTCTAGCAGCACACTAGATCAAATAGTTTGTAACATGCACAGGATATAGAAAGTTTAAACGGTACAGTGAAATGGTTACTTGCATAGTGGAGTCTTTTGTTTAGACATGTACAGTTGAAGTGGGAAGTTTACATACACTTAGGTTGGAGTCATTAAAACTCATTTTTCAACCACTCCACAAATTTCTTGTTAACAAACTATAGTTTTGGCAAGTCGGTTAGGACATCTACTTTGTGCATGACAACTCATTTCTCCAACAATTGTTAACTTCTTGTCACTACAGGGGGTGCTGTTTCAACTTCGACATTTAGCGTTCCCAAATTAAACTGCCTCGTACTCAATTCTTGCTCGTACAATATGCATATTATTATTACTATTGGATAGAAAACAATCTCTAGTTTCTAAAACCGTTTGAATTATGTCTGTGGGTGAACCAGAACTCTTTCTGCAGCGAAATCCATGACAGGAACTGCGAAGGTCTGAACTAGGCTCTGTTCTCAGATCAATTTAAAAGTCTGTATGTATCCTATGGGTCGACATGAACTGCACCCGCCTTCCCCTGGATGTCAGTAACCAATGAGAATTGGAATGGAGTGTCTACATAGCTCTCAGACCTTATAAAAGGCCATGACATGCAGGGTCCGCTCTTTTCGACTTTCGTCAGGACGCAGAGGAGGACATCAGGATGGCATGCTCAAACGCTCTCGTTTTAGGCCCAATATATATCCGTCTGATTTAATTCGATATAGGTGTTAGAAACATCATAACGAAGTTATTTTAAACCGAGTTATATCAGTTTATGCGAGTATATTGCTATTTTCGGTATTTCCTTAGTATTGCGCCATGAAGATTTGGGCATGTCTGTGCGACATAGCTATTGTTAGCTGCTAATTCCAAAGTTGAAGAGGACGTTTTACAACCGTGCAACGATTCTTTTGGACAAAGGACAACTTGCCCAAGATTCTGATGGAAGCTCGTCCAAAAGTAAGAACTATTTATGATGTTATTCCGTATTTATGTGGAAAAATGTAAAAGTGTTTGGCCGCTATTATTGCGGCACTGGTCTGGCTGTAACGCACACTGTATGTCTAGTAACGTTAATTTTAAAAATCTAACACAGCGATTGCATTAAGAACTAATTTATCTTTCATTTGCTGTCCAACTTGTATTTTTTTGTCAAGTTTATGAATAGTTTTCGATTAGAATAGGTGTTTTTCCAAGATGGCGCCGGCCAGATTGCTCTAAGTTTTGGCCACTATTCTCATTGTATAACCACGATTTGTGCCGCTAAATATGCACATTTTTGAACAAACTCTATATGCATTGTGTAATATGATGTTATAGGACTGTCATCTGAAGAATTCTGAGAAGGTTAGTGAAAAAATTAATATCTTTTGGTGGCTTATACTTATCGCTATGTTTTTGCTTGAATCAATGCTGTTGTGATGTTTGCTATTGTGGTAAGCTAATATAACGTTATATTGTGTTTTCGCTGTAAAACACTTAGAGAATCTGAAATATTGTCTGGATTCACAAGATCTGTGTCTTTCAATTGCTGTACGCTGTGTATTTTTAAGAAATGTTTTATGATGAGTAATTAGGTAATACACGTTGCTCTCTGTAGTTATTCTAGTCGCTTCGGTGAGAGTTGTGATGGTGGCTGCAATGGTAAACTATGATTTATACCTGAAATATGCACATTTTTCTAACAAAACATATGCTATACAATAAATATGTTATCAGACTGTCATCTGATGAAGTTTTTTCTTGGTTAGTGGCTATTTATATCTTTATTTGGTCGAATTAGTGATGGCTACCTATGCAGGGAAAAATGGTGGAGAAAAAAAAAGTTGTGTCTTTTGCTATGGTGGTTAGCTAATAGAAATACATATTTTGTCTTCCCTGTAAAACATTAAAAAAATCGGAAATGATGGCTGGATTCACAAGATCTGTATCTTTCATTTGGTGTCTTGGACTTGTGATTTCATGAACATTTGATTATATGATATCCCTGTGGCTTTAGGCTAGGCTATGCTAGTCAGCTCTGTTGATGGGGGGGATCCCGGATCCGGGTTTGTGACTCGTTAGAGGTTTTAACAGACAGAATATTTCACTTATAATTCACTGTATCACAATTCCAGTGGGTCAGAAGTTTATACACTAAGTTGACTGTGCCTTCTAACAGCTTGGAAAATTCCAGAAAATGATGTCATGGCTTTAAAATCTTCTGATAGGCTAATTGACATCAATTGAGTCAATTGGAGGTGTACCTGTGGATGGATTTCAAGACCTACCTTCTAACTCAGTGCCTCTTTGCTTGACATCATGGGAAAATCAAAATAAATCAGCCAAGACCACAAGTATGGTTTATCTTTGGGAGCAATTTCCAAATGCCTGAAGGTACCACGTTCATCTGTACAAACAATAGTACACAAGTATAAACACCATGGGACCACGCAGCCGTCATACCGCTCAGGAAGGAAACGCGTTCCGTGTCCTAGAGATGAAGGTACTTTGTGCAAATCAAGTGCAAATCAATCCCAGAACAACAGTAAAGGACCTTGTGAAGATGCTGGAGGAAACAGGTACAAAAGTATCTATATCCACATAATCTGAAAGGCCGCTCAGCAAGGAAGAAGCCACTGCTCCATTAAAAAAGCCAGACTACGGTTTGCAACTGCACATGGGGACAAAGATCGTACTTTTTGGAGAATTGTCCTATAGTCTGATGAAACAAAAATAGAACTGTTTGGCCATAATGACCATCGTTATGTTTGGAAGAAAAAGTGGGAGGCTTGCGAGCCGTTACAACAACCTAGCTATGTTTTTGTTATTTTAAATTGTTCAATATTTATTTTATTAGGATCGCAGCATTTTATGCACATCTGCAAACATAGCAGCAAAGGCTGGACAAATATGATTTATTTATTTGTTTTATTTACAGTATTTTAAAATGCTATATACATTTGAAGGTGGACATTATAAAGGGGAAAATAAAACATTTAATTAAAAAACAATGGTCAATTTGGATCGCAGTTGTATGCACATTTTTCTAAAAACAAACATACAGTGCCTAGTGAAAGTCTACACCCCCCTTTTTTAAATTTTTATTTTATTTCACCTTTATTTAACCAGGTAGGCCAGTTGAGAACAAGTTCTCAGTTACAACTGCGACCTGGCCAAGATATATGCATTGTTATTGTCAAAATTGCTCAAGCTCAATACATTTGGTTGGGATTCATTGTTGGACAGTAATATTCAAACCTTGTCTCTGATGTAAGTCAGGTCTGAGACTGGACTTGCCTGTATGACAAGAGAAAAGAAGGAAGCCTATGTTAAAAAAACACTCCAAATCATCCATTCTGTTTGCGACAAGGCCGTTAAGTAATACTGCAAAGACATACACTTTTTGGCCTAAATTAAAAACTACAGGCTAGGGTCAAATACAATACAACACATTGTATTTTCAAGTATTGTGGTGGCAGAATCATGTTATTGGTATGCTTGTCACTGGCAGGGACTGGGGAGTTTGGCAGGATCAAAATAAATATGAAAGGATTAGAGTCCAAGTAAAAGGTTAGAGGAAAACCTACCTTAGTCTTTTGATAAGCTAACCTTTGGATAGAGTTTACATTTTAAGCTGAACAATTACTCATACAACATAATTACTTTCCTATAGGTGTTGAGATGTCCTGAATTGTCCAGTCTCAGTTTTGGGTTTAGTAGGGTTTAGCCATAATTGTGACTTTTTGACTGTGTTAACTAGTGATGATGACAAATACTTTACTCAGGTCACTCCTATAGAATTATATGGTCACTCCCACTAAGGCCAACTTTAAATTGGTTGATATCCCAGGCTTATACTGTGCTGTGTGCACAATAGCCTGGGGGTGACGTTACATCAAGAGAGACTTAACTTGATGAAAGCCCCGTACCTAAAGAAATGGAAAGTGGCTTTCTTCTGGAACTGAGTTACATGTTCCTTAGTATACAAACACTCACTCAACAAAAACAAGCCATACAGCAGTGGTGGGCCCAGTCAGGTCTTTGACACATTCAACCACTGCCCCGCTGAAAGATCAGCCACAAAATGTTGGCACTATTGTTAACGGTTTGTAATCAAACCTTGGTTCTCCAGCATGGGAAAAGAAGAGGATTACCTGGTGCGGTAGTCTCAGGTTTGACTACTCCAAGTCGACTTGGTTCTGACACACACAAACACAAGCTTTGCAGGTCCATCAACACATTTAAATATCTCTCACACCCTACAGTAACCTGTGGTTCATGAGAGAACCTTCATAAATCAGAAGAACATTAATAATCAAAACTCCATTTGATTCGTTTTATTATATTCCTCTTTCATTTACAAATCTCATGACGTGACTCTGACATATGGCTGTATCTAGGGGAAGCCTGCTAGCTAGCTACATTTCAGCTAGCTAGATACTGCTGTGATGTCATATTTACTACATAACAAACATAAGATAAAAAACAAAAGAATGACACAAACCGTACAACTAAAAAGCACCCTAAGGAAAAGAAAAGCTAAAAATCTGTGTTTTAAGATCTCTTTTAAATATGTTCTCAGTTTCGGCCCCCTCAGATTCTCTGGCAGGCTATTCCATGCTTCTTGGGCCAAGGCTTTGGGATAGATAAAAGGCCAGTGCCAGAGGACCTGAGGGACCTACTGGGTACATAACGTAAAAGCATGTCTGACATGTATTGTGGTGCACATTTGTGGATTGATTTAAAAACCAATAGAATAATCTTAAAATTAAATCTAAAACTCACAGAGACCTTAAAACCGGTGTAATGTGTTCTCCGTCTGGTCTTGGTCAGTACGCGTGCTGCAGCATTCTGTATGTTTTGCGGTTGACCAATGTCTTTCTTGGGTAGACCAGACAGGAGAGCATCACAGTAGTCAAGCCTGCTTGTAATGAAAACATGGATAAGTCTCTCTGTATCAGCTTGAGAGAGAAACGGCCGCACCTTGGCAATGTTCCTCAGGTGGTAAAAAGCTATTTTGGTCACATTCCTAATGTATGATTTGAAATTTAGTTCAGTATGTAATCTAACTCAACACTCAACCACTAAAATCTAATTTAAATTACAATACATAAAGTTTAAGTTACTTGTTTTTCATTGTCCAGTGGCACCACACGTGGTCATTTGATTTGCAAACACATCACATGATCAATGTCTCGTCAGCAACACTAAAAAGTACTTCCAGGTCATGAAAAAGTGATATATGAAAAATAATGTCTAAACATTAACAATGATTCATATTTGTTCATATTTAAGGATCGCTCCGGAACTGTGTCATTACACACACCTGGTCCCAATTTCACTGATTTGTAATTGTATGAATCTGCCCTTTGGTTCACCATTGGGCTGTCGTTCCAATGTCCATTGGTCGTGTGAGTACCTGTGCTAGGTTGTTTTGGCCTTCGTGCCGCGTGTATTGCACAGATGATTACGGGTCTCGTCCCGTGTGGTATCATTGTGCGCTTGTGTATTTATTCGAGGTACTCCTCGCTCTTTTTGTTTTGGTTTCAACCCTGTGTTTGTATATGTGTTTGTTTGGTCTTCGTCCCCGTGCCTTTACATGGTACGCTGAAATTTGGGCCAATAAAAATCCCTATTACGCATTTCTGCGCCTGTCTCCCGATCCATTTATACCAGCGTGACACATTTGCAAGAAATTCGGGTTTTAAAATTTTTCCCAAGGTCCAATAAATGCCCCCAATGCGAATCACTGTATATGGAATACATATTGGCTTAGAGCAAGAACTATTCTGGGTGCTGTAGTAAAAGTATTGTAGATAATACTCAGTAGCGTCTGTAGAATGTCATTTCATGGGGATCTGAATAATATGGAGTGTTGCTGGCATTTTACTCCACCCATTCCATTTGCGGCCACAATGCGAATCACAGTATATGGAATACATAATCATCACGTGTGATTACTGCGCTACAGAAAGCACGCTAAACAAACAACATTGCAGGGCATGCTCACTGAATTCAAGGTCAACTACACTCAAAAATCTAAGTTTCTTAGATTTTCCCCAGACTTCAAAAGTCATCCCCTGATGTGTTAAGCATTGCTGTAAACACAGAACATTTTATTCAGTCGTTTTTCTATAAAACAATGATAAACCTGGACCAACAAAACCAGGCCCGACCAACGTTTTTTTGCTGTGCATTACT
The DNA here is from genome assembly GCF_045679555.1 of Salvelinus alpinus. Classification (NCBI taxonomy): domain Eukaryota; kingdom Metazoa; phylum Chordata; class Actinopteri; order Salmoniformes; family Salmonidae; genus Salvelinus; species Salvelinus alpinus. Next base: position 57,569,421 of record NC_092094.1, read on the forward strand.
GCACGGCAACCTGAAGCAATATTGGGGTCAGGTTCAATATTGACAATGCACCCAAGAGGAAAGAGGTTAGAACTGTTTTAGAGTAATATAATACAGTGCATTCAGGAAAGTATTCAGACCCCTTGACTTTTTCCCAATTTTGTTACATTACAACTCTATTCTAAAATTTATGAAATCGTTCCCCCCTCATCAATCCACACACAATACCCTATAGTGGGAAGGCAAAAATAGGTTTTTAGATTTTTTTTGCAAATGTATTAAATAGAAAATTGAAAGATGCCACACCACTGCTTTTGTCACATGGGATGGCAGCAACTTTCGACCAAGTGTTTGTGTCCTGGGTGGCGTCCTGGTAATACTGTTGCATTATCATCTGCGTAGTTGTTGATGAAGTTCACAACTCGCTGCAAGTCCTCATGCTTCAGGTGTAACCTGGTCTTGCTTGGGCCAGCTCTCTTTTTGATTAGATAATGAGCCAGCTAGCTAATGTTAGCTAACAAGCCAGCCAGTTAATGGTAGCTAGTTAAACAACAATGAACAAAGTGCCAACAATGCCACAGTGCTGGGAGCTAACCAACAAGGCCCAATGATAGTTAGCTAACATTAGGCTCTAACTAGAATAGCAAACGGCTCTGGGAAACAAATAATAATGTCAGCTAGGGAGCCAGCCAGCTAATGATAGCTAGCTAGCTAACAGTACCCTGTGGTGGAAATAATGTAATCAAAAGGAGAGACTTTTACATTTCTTCAGAACAATCAAACTTTATTGTTAAATTACTGCAGTAATGGAGCTGGTCGGTAATCACCCCTGGAGGTGATCACTGAGAGATGGTTTGAGCCACAGCATTTTATAGCAAAGTCCATCCTCCTTCAGTCTACATGACAAACAACATATCTATGGAATGGGTCACAAGGTTAAGATTTGTATAAAATATACTTATAATTCAAAGCAATCAGTATCTGCTGTAAATACTGTCCTCATTGTGTAGAGACCAGGGTCTGCCCCCCCCCCCCCCCCAACTCCATACTGGAGCCATCTCCCCCTGGTACCCCAGTACAGAAACATTAACTCATGCTTTGGAATGCGGTATCACCCAAAGACATCGTAAATCTCCTGTCAGTGTTAAATCCTCCAGAGGCCCACTTTCAGTTCACACAGGCACTGTAGAGTTATAGGAACCCTCTATGCTGTTGCATAAAACAAACATTTGATGCAATTACAGCATCATAATGTAATCTTTGCAATTTTGCTCTCACAACACTTTAGCTTGAAATGAAACCACTTTCTGTCAAAATTAGAAACGTGTAATATCTGAAAATGTAGCTAGCTAACGCTAGACTATCTTACCAGTATACATCATCATGCATATCTCCCTGTCAAGAATGCCATGCCATGGTTGCCCTTATTTTGAAGATGTAATCTGGAGACAGGTGTTTTCTCCATCTCTTTAGCTATCATACCCTAATTCCACTGAATTACCCTAAACTTTATCCTCCAGAAAGTGGAGAGCAACACTTATGCAGCTACACCACACAATACATTTAAAAAAAGCCGCGTTCGATAAGATTACCAACACAGACTGACAAGCTCAAATATACCGAAGCATTCAAAATGGCAGAACAATCCAAACTCCTCTCTCGGCATGTCCAGCCCACTCATTATCTCAGCCAATCATGGCTAGTGGGAAGGTTGCCCACTTTTTCTGTGGCTTAACCAACAAGACTCGTAGTTTAACAATTTTATTTGTTTTTACAGATGGCATGAAAGTTCACATGTTCGAGAAGGCATTTCTGCCAAAATAAATGCATTTTGATAAAAAAATATGTTTTACGTTCAAACGGCTCTTCTGTGAAGTTGTGACTTGCGACATACGCCTAGTTTCGTTGGGCCCATTACGGTCCAAATGAAAGTTTATTGATGGCCAAGTGATAAATTCTCAAATATTATCCGCATTCTACCCAAACAGCCGCAGTAAACCTGTTAATTCTGCAGGTACAAAATATCTATTTTAAGTCCCAAAAACTGTATAAACATACATTAAAATACCACAACATGTTCAAATTCAGTAGATTGTATTGTCAATGTTAAGTAAGTTAAGTACCTCAGGGTCTGAATGTGGTCTAAGGTTAATATCCAGTAAATACAATACAATTAAAAGGGCAAGATTTTCAACATTGACATTTCATTAACAAAACATGAACATGGTTTAAATATACAGAGACACACCACAGACAATTACAAACACATCAGCTGCTGGACAGAGTCTCTCTCAGTCCGTTAGAGTGCAGGTGAGTTGGCGTGATGAAGGGCCACCTCACTGACAACTCTGCAGTGAGCACCACACAGTCACCCACTTGAACTATACCCTCTGTTAGTGTGAGACAAGTCTCTTTTAGTTAGTGTGTGATAACATAAGTGGTTGTTCCTAGAGAGTGTGGTGCTGTTGTTGGGTATGTAGTATGAGAAGGAGTGGCCTGTGTTTGTGCTGCTGTTGGGTATTTAGTATGAGCTATTCTAAAGATCTGTGCATTTACAAGGTAATAGAAAATAGTGACTGTATGGCAGTTATTGTGAAGTAGCTACTGTGGTAGTGGTGGTATGGTGGTTTTTCCAACAATCATTATTTACCTTTCTACTACAGTACCAATTCGAAATCAACTACAAACCCCACGCTCACTGACCATCAAACCTGACCTCACAATTGGGTTCGTAACATATGTTTATTTGGCAACACTTTGTACTTTGTGGCACGTACTGTACAAAAAATGTATTCACACCTTAAAATTACATCATGCTGTTCAAAACGTTATTCTTTCTGCAAACCATGTGGGTAAAAAAAACTAGTGCTATTTGCATGTTCCTATTGTATTTTTGTGGGTGGCCCTACATGCAGAAAGAATTCAGAAAAAATGCCTACCTTCTGTGCCTAAAATTGTCATCTCATATGAAATCCATGTTTCAACAGATACTTCATGAGTCATTAAAGCTCTCTTGCGTTTGATCGGTATAAGGTGGCCATAAACAATAAGGATGAGTCCTCCTGTATCCATGTACTACTAGCAATCCCAACTGAATGATCGAGAAACTCCACAATGAGCTGTGATACTGTGCCATTAGTAAACAATATATACAATATAAACAATATATACTCAGAAAAAAAAGAAACGTCCACACACTGTCAACTGCGTTTATTTTCAGCACACTTAACATATGTAAATATTTGTATGAACATAAGATTCAACAACTGAGACATAAACTGAACAAGTTCCACAGACATGTGACTAACAGAAATGGAATAATGTGTCCTTGAACAAAGGTGGGGGTCACAATCAAAAGTAAAGGTCAGTATCTGGTGTGGCCACCAGCTGCATTAAGTACTGCAGTGCATCTCCTCCTCATGGACTGCACCAGATTTGCCAGTTCTTGCTTTGAGATGTTACCCCACTCTTCCATCAAGGCACCTGCAAGTTCCCGGACATTTCTGGGGGGAATGGCCCTAGCCCTCACCCTCCGATCCAACAGGTCCCAGACGTGCTCAATGGGATTGAGATCCAGGCTCGTCTCTGGCCTTGGCAGAACACTGACATTCCTGTCTTGCAGGAAATCATGCACAGAACGAGCAGTATGGCTGGTGGCATTGTCATGCTGGAGGGTCATGTAAGGAAGGGTACCACATGAGGGAGGAGGATGTCTTCCCTGTAACGCACAGCGTTGAGATTGCCTGCAATGGCAACAAGCTCAGTCAATGATGCTGTGACACACCGCCCCAGACCATGACAGACCCTCCACCTCCAAATTGATCCCGCTCCAGAGCACAGGCCTCGGTGTAACGTTCATTCCTTCGACGTTAACCCAATTCTGACCATCACCCCTTGTGAGACAAAACCGTGACTCGTCAGTGAAGAGCACTGTTTGCCAGTCCTGTGGTCCAGCAACGGTGGGTTTGTGCCCATAGGCGACGTTGTTGCCGGTGATGTCTGGCGAGGACCTGCCTTACAACAGGCCTACAAGCCCTCAGTGCAGCCTCTCTCAGCCTATTGCGGACAGTCTGAGCACTGACGGAGGGATAGTGCGTTCCTGGTGTAAATCGGGCAGTTGTTGTTGCCATCCTTTACCTGTCCCGCAGGTGTGATGTTCAGATGTACCGATCCTGTGCAGGTGTTTTTACACGTGGTCTGCCACTGCGAGAACGATCAGCTGTCCGTCCTGTCTCCCTTTAGCACTGTCTTAGGCGTCTCACAGTTCGGACATTGCAATTTATTGCCCTGGCCACATCCGCAGTCCTCATGCCTCCTAGCAGCATGCCTAAGTCACATTCCCGCAGATGAGCAGGGACCCTGGGCATCTTTCTTTTGGTGTTTTTCAGAGTCAGTAGAAAGGCCTCTTTAGTGTCCTGAGTTTTCCTAACTGTGACCTTAATTGCCTACCGTCTGTAAGCTGTTAGTGTCTTAACAACAGTTCCACAGGTGCATGTTCATTAATTGTTTATGGTTCATTGTACAAGCATGGGAAACAGTGTTAAAACTCTTTACAATGAAGATCTGTGAAGTTATTTGGATATTTATGAATTTTCTTTGAAAGACATGGTCCTGCAAAAGGGATGTTTTTTTTGTTGTTGCTGAGTTTAGATCTCTGTAGGACAATATAAAAATACGATTTTGGGAAATGCTAAACCTCTAATGACTATGCATCAAGGGCGTGGCTGCCCAATCTCTGCCCATTGTGATCAAAACATATTTTCTGGTAATGTCCAATAGGTGGTAAACTTGGTCTCTTAGTTGAAGATGGCGTGCTTTATAGATGCCAATGTCTTTTGAATCCAGGGGACTGGAGAAGAGTGACTCTAATGTCAGGAACTTCCTGCGATCATTTCGTAGGATGTTCTGTACCAGTCCCAGGTCTCCGTTAACCATAGCACAGTTGTGCCCAGTAGTTGTGGCAATGCTGAACTGTTCACATATAGCTTTCAGAAACTGGGTGCAGTGAGGGAGTGAGGGAATGGTTGTGCCTCTAGAGTGTGTTATTTTCAGAGAATGTTTCTTGTCCTCGATTCTCTTTGTCTTTTTGGATGGGAACATCCTCTGAAGAGTCAACAAGGAACACAGACTGAGACCATGGTCTCTTTTACAGCTGGGCCATGCGTGTACACGTTTACACATACAGTTTAGGTACAATGATTAAGAAACTAAACAAGACAAACAAAACAATCACAGATAACACAAAAAAATACAGCAGCAGATTACATTTACACACAGGTTATTCCCCTGACAGCACAAGAACTTGCATTACCCGAAACAGTTACAAGCAATACAAAAATAACAATCCTCCAATAATTGTTTAAATATTGCGGTTTCCGGCAGACTTTCTTCAACTTTCTCATATAATTTTCAAAAGGTTAAGCTGACACTCTAAGGACCCAAACCTCCTCACATCCTTTGCCAAATGACTCAGATTATGGGCATTTTAGACCAACTCTTCAATACAAATTCTCAAACTCACTGAGGAAGTGTTTCATGAGTTCATCTGCATAGTCACAGTAGTAACAGCACAAGGCAGGGCAGAGCATCAAGTAAATGGCAATGGAAAGAGTCAATAAATTGCTGTAGTGAGAGGAGGAAAGGATGTCTTGCAACATGACAGGGCCTGGTGTATAATAAGAATTGGCAGAACTTGGTTTCTTTCACTCTATTTCTTCCAATTCTCTTGCTTTTCCTCTGAAACTCCATTGCAATGTGCTGTCTGATTGACTGCTCAGAGGTGGCTCTCACTGCCTGAGATCCCAATCTACAAGAAAAAAACGTATTTCATCCAAAAATACATAAACTTCTGAGTTACTCCAAGACAAACAAGGTGCATTTAGTCAAGAATGAACATTGTGACCATGCCTATGTTCAATAGGGTAACAGGAGATTGTCCTTTATGGTGATTTTCATCTTTCTGTCTCGAAAACTGATCAGTTGTGCGGTGTGTAGCTGTTCTATCTGGGAATGTCATATGACTCTTGACATACACCCCTTCCTGAGTGTAGCGCACATCCACTGTATCCATTATGGCCCTTAATGTTCTTACGGAACGATCTTGCTGGAGCATCACAAATGAAACAATCAATATGTAAAGTGAATGATTTCCCTGCCACCTCAAAACCCTCCTGTAGTCTCCCTACCTCCTTCACAGTCAGACAAATATTTCCCCAAATCATGTGGTTTACTCTTGCCAGAAAAAAAAATAATAACAAAGGGCTCCTTCTCAAAAGAGACTTTGCTTAAAATTGGCCACAACTGCAAAGAGCTCTTGTATAAGGGCAAACCATCAACATTCACTTGGAGGCCAATGGTGTTGTTGGCAATGTTGACGAGGCGGCTGAATATTGTCTTGAGATAAGACACAATGCCAAAATGTAAATATTTGCCACCCTTAATGGTTTTATCGTTGGATTTTATTTTTGTCGTTTGTAAGACAGTACAAGCTTGCTTTTGGTAGATTTGGATGGAATTCCTTCAGCACACCAGGAACATCTGAGAGGGTATTCTGTGGTATTTCATTTGTCAATGCCCACTCACATAACACCTTGCATAACTTTGCAGAATTATTATCTTCCTCTTCTTCCTCATCAAAGCTGTCACTTGTCTCATCACTGTCGTCACCAACAAGATTTTAATCAAAATAACTTTAGTCCAGATACACATCACATTCTTCATGATTAGGCTCCTCGTGGAGATTCAATTACGGATGAATGTCTTCTAACACTTGAGAATCATTAATATCCTCTGGTGAAGATGATGAATTGGCAAACGATTTGAGTATTCTTAATGTGTGCCTTCGTTTTCGCCCAATAACTTCTGCCAGACATACAGTTGATGTCGGAAGTTGACATACATCTTAGCCAAATACATTTAAACGCAGTTTTTTTTTTAATTGCTGACATTTCATCCTAGTACAAATCCCCTGTCGAGGTCAGTTAGGATGACCACTTTATTTTAAGAATGTGAAATGTCAGAATAATAGTAGAGAGAATGATTTATTTCAGCTTTTATTTCTTTCATCACATTCCCAGTGGGTCAGAAGTTTACACACACTCAATTAGTATTTGGTAGCATTGCCTTTAAATTGTTTAACTTGGGTCAAACGCTTCCGGTAGCCTTCCACAAGCTTCCCAAAAATAGTTGGGTGTATTTTGGCCCATTCCTCCTGACAGAGCCGATGTAACTGAGTCAGCTTTGTAAGATCCTTGCTCGCACACGCTTTTTCAGTTCTGCTCACAAATGTTCTATAGGATTGAGGTCAGGGCTTTGTGATGGCCACTCCAATACCTTGACTTTGTTGTCATTGTCCATTTGGAAGACCCTTTTGCGACCAGTGAAATAATCTGTCTGTAAACAATTGTTGGAAAAATTACTTGTGTCATGCACAAAGTAGATGTCCTAACCGTCTTGCAAAAACTATAGTTTGTTAACAAGAAATTTGTGGAGTGGTTGAAAAACGAGTTTTAATGACACCACCCTAAGTGTATGTAAACTTCCTAATTCAACTGCATTTGTGTTATTATCTGATTTTTGTAGAATGACGAAAATGCCTTTAAATCAGTCAATCGAGCTTCAGAGAATATATTGTTCTGTACATAAATGCAGACACACATACACTACTGTTAAAAAGTTTGGGGTCACTTAGAAATGCCCTTGTTCTGGAAAGAAAAGCACATTTTTGTCCATTAAAATAACATAAAATTGATAAGAAAAACAGTGTAGACATTGTCAATGTTGTAAATGACTATTATAGCTGGAAACGGCAAATTTTTATTGGAATATCTACAAACAGTTGAAGACAGGAAGTTTGCATACACTTAGGTTGGAATCATTAAAACTTGGTTTTGAACCACTCCACAAATTTCTTGTTAACAAACTATAGTTTGGGCAAGTCGGGTTAGGACATCTACTTTGAGCATGACAATACATTTTTCCAATCATTGTTTACAGACAGATTATTTCACTGTATCACAATTCCGGTGGGTCAGAAGTTTACATACACTAAGTTAAATGTGCCTTTAAACAGCTTGGAAAATTCCAGAAAATGATGTCATGGCTTTAAAAGCTTCTGATTTGTAACTGTGAATGTATTTCAAGGCCGACCTTCAAACTCAGTGCCTCTTTGCTTGACATCATGGGAAAATCAAAAGAAGACCTCAGAAAAAAAATTGTAAACCTCCACAAGTCTGGTTCATCCTTGGGAGCAATTTCCAAATGCCTGAAGGTACCACGTTCATCTGTACAAACAATAGTATACAAGTATAAACACCATGGAACCACGCAGCCTTCATACCTCTCAGGAAGGAGACGCGTTCTGTCTCCTAGAGATTAAGGTATTTTGGTGCGAAATGGGCAAATCAATCCCAGAACAACAGCAAAGGACCTTGTGAAGATGCTGGAGGAAATAGGTACAAAAGTATCTATTTCCACAGTAAAACGAGTATCTATATCTACATAACCTGAAAGGCCGCTCAGCAAGTAAGAAGCCACTGCTCCAAAACCACCATAAAAAAGCCAGACTATGGTTTGCAACTGCACATGGGGACAAAGATCGTTCTTTTTGGAGAAATGTCCTCTGGTCTGATGAAACAAAACTAGAACTGTTTGGCCATAATGACCATCGTTATGTTTGGAGGAAAAAGGGTGGGACACAACAGCCAGTGAAATTGCAGGGCACCAAATGCAAAACAACAGAAATCCCAATATTAAAATTCCTCAAACATACAAGCATTATCCACCATTTTAAAGATAAACTTCTTGTAAATCCAACCACAGTGTCCGATTTCAAAAAGGCTTTACTGCGAAAGCACACCATGCGATTATGCTAGGTCAGCACCTAGTCACAGAAAACTATACAGCCATTTTTCCAGCCAAAGAGAGGAGTCACAAAAATCAGAAAGAGATAAAATGAATCACTAACTTTTGATGATCTTCATCAGATGGCACTCATAGGACTTCATGTTACACAATACATGTATGTTTTGTTCGTTAAAGTTCATATTTATATTCAAACATTGGCACGTTATGGTCAGAAATGCATGGTCTCAAACAAACATCCGGTGAAAGTGCAGAGAGCCACATCAAATTACAGAAATACGCATCATAAACATTGATAAACGAAACAAGTGTTAAACATACGAATAAAGATACACTTCTCCTTAATGCAACCGCTGTGTCAGATTTCAAAAAGGCTTTACGGAGAAAGCACACTTTGCAATTATGTTAGGTCAGCACCTAGCCACAGAAACCCATACAGCCATTATCCAGCCAAGGAGAGTGTCACAAAACTCAGAAGTACATTGTTATGGGGTTACTATTGTCTTGACGTGCCCTGGGAGGAGGATCATAACCCCCCCCTCTCTCTCTCTTTCTCTCCAGTTTTATGACTTTACGACAGGTAATAAATACCTGGTAGAAACTGCCATGCAGTATTGAGAGAGTCTAAGAGAACAAAGTACCTCTCTTGGCCAAACTCCTAAATCGACAAAATGGGAGAACTGAACAATATTTCCACTTTTGAGAATGTGGGAATGGTCTTAAGGGACAGTTATGATGAGTGTGTTTCATTTGGTGATCTCATGAAGGACAGGAAAAACACATATCTCTTAAAGCGTACATTTCCCAGCTGTCAGGTTTACATCTAAATATTGTGAAACGTAGGTGATTAAACATGAAACTATTTGTGAAAGATGTAATGTGATGTTAACTTATCTAGGGTAGGGGGCAGCATTTTCACATTTGGATGAAAAGCATACCCAAATTCAACTGCCAGCTACTCATCCCTAGGAGATAAGATATGCATATTATTAGTAGATTTGGATAGGAAAAACGTTTCTAAAACTGTTTGAATCATGTCTGTGAGTATAACAGAACTTATTTAGCAGGCGAAACCCAGAGGACAAACCATTCAGATCTTTTTGTTGTTGTTGAGGTCACTCTCTTTTCAATGTGTTTTCATTGGGAAACCAGATTTCTAAGCGAATTGCTTGCAGTTCCTACGGCTTCCACTGGATGTCAACAGTCCTGAGAATTTGGTTGAGGTTATTCCTTTGTGTAATGAAGAAATACGGCCATCTTGAAGTCGAGTCACTCTAGGTGTGCTGTTTGATTGAAGTGCATGTCCAGAAGGCATGCTACATTTGGTTTTAATCCTGTATTGAACACAGATCATCCCGTCTTCAATTTTATCGATTATTAACGTTAAAAAATAACTAAAGTAGTTTGACATTTTTTGGCAAAGTTTACAGGTAACCTTTGAGATATTTTGTCGTCACGTTTGAGCAAGTTGGAACCTGTGTTTTTCTGGATCAAACGCACCAAATAAATTGACATTTTGGATATAAATCGACGGAATTAATTGAACAAAAGGACCATTTGTGATGTTTATGGGACATATTGGAGTGCCAACAACAGAAGCTCGTCAAAGGTAAGGCATGAATTATATTTTTATTTCTGCGTTTTGTGTCGCGCCTGCAGGGTTGGAATATGCTTCTCTCTTTGTTTACTATTGTGCTATACTCAGATAATAGCATCGTATGCTTTCGCCGAAAAGCCTATTTGAATTATGACATGTTGGCTGGATTCACAACCAGAGTAGCTTTAATTTGGTATCTTTCATGTGGAATTTAATGAAAGTTTGATTTCATAGTAATTAATTTGAATATGGTGCTCTGCATTTTCTCAGGCTTTTTGCCAAGTGAGACAGTAGCGTCTTGCCTAAACTCAGATTTTTGGATATAAATATGAACTTTACCGAACAAAAAATACATGTATTGTGTAACATGAAGTCCTATGAGTGTCATCTGATGAAGATCATCAAAGGTTAGTGATTAATTTTATCTCTTCTGCTTTTTGTTACTGCTCTCTTTAGCTGGAAAAATGGCTGTCTTTTTCGGTGTCTTGGCTCATACCTAACATAATCGTTTGGTGTGCTTTCGTCGTAAAACCTTTTTGAAATCGGACACTTTGGCTGGATTTACAACAAGTGTAGCTTTAAAATAGTGTAAAATACTTTGTATGTTTGAGGAATTTGAATTATGGGATTTCTGTCGTTTTGAATTTAGCGCCCTGCAGTTTCACTGGCTGGTGACGAGGTGGGACACTACCGTCCCACATACCCTAGAGAAGTTAACCTTCTAAATGAGAGTATGGATGTTCATATAAAGATGAACTAGTCAGTGGCCACGCCCACGCCCACATGAGCATAGACATTACGTCAGTGTCATGGAACCGCCCTTTTCTACTGAAATGTATAAAGACCACTCCTGATGAAATTCACACCAGACCACGCAAACCACGGTGTAAGCTAAAGATGCAAATGGTCGAATTTCTAAGACTATAAAACATGCAGCTGACGTGACATGCTGAAATAGTTGGCAATACAACTCTACCAAAGGACAAGACCATACCACGTGGAGCATTGGCTACACGGCTGGAAATTGTAAAACTCTGAGACTATTGATCACCACAGAATAAGAGCAAATCTTAGACGTATAATTACTAGTCTGGAGCTAGAAAGTCTGGAAAGAGAATACCGACAACCTCCGAAGCATCTATTCTATGAAAACATTTCCGAATGGTGCTCCATTCTAACCACCTACAACCACGAAATACATTGTGACTTCTGGGAAAGTTAACCAGAGACTCTGATGACAACGACATAAGGGCGTAAATATATCATTTGCAAATATTCTCGAATGAGCGGCCATTCATGTGCCCCTCAAACAGTTGTGAGTACTCCATAGGCACTGGTGTTGGCAAGTGCTGCACCAGTTGAATTTGAAAGCTTGAACTCTAGGGCATGAAATAAGTCCAAGGATGTTAGCGCCATCTGTTGCAATTTAGAACTGGGTGGCCGGTGTGGTTTTGTTGTTGTAACAGACTGACAGTGAAACAGTCCCAATGATTGAGATCGGTGTGTGGTTGTAGCTGTAGTAGGATACTGCTGGTCTCTGTAGTGGCACATGTGAGAAGAATGATTCTTAACCTGTCTAGCCCCGGGGTTCCGCTAGCGGAACTCCTCCCACATTCCACTGAAAAGGCAGAGCGCGAAATTCATTTTTTTTTTTTAAAGAAATATTTAACTTTCACACATTAACAAGTCCAATACAGCAAATGAAAGATAAACATCTTGTGAATCCAGTCAACATGTCCGATTTTTAAAATGTTTTACAGCGAAAACACCACGTATATTTATGTTAGCTCACCACCAAATACAAAAAAGCACAGACATTTTTCACAGCACAGGTAGCATGCACAAAACCAACCTAACTAACCAAGAACCAACCAAACTAACCAAGAAACAACTTCATCAGATGACAGTCTTATAACATGTTACACAATAAATCTATGTTTTGTTCGAAAAATGTGCATATTTGAGCTATAAATCAGTTTTACATTGCAGCTACCATCACAGCTACCGTCACAAATAGCACCGAAGCAGCCAGAGTAATTATAGAGACCAACGTGAAATACCTAAATACTCATCATAAAACATTTCTGAAAAATGCATGGTGTACAGCAAATGAAAGACAAGCATCTTGTGAATCCAGCCAATATTTCAGATTTTTTAAGTGTTTTACAGCGAAAACACAATATAGCATTATATTAGCTTACTACAATAGCCAACCACACAACAGCATTGATTCAAGGCAACAGTAGCGATAGCGACAAAACCAGCAAAATATATTAATTATTCCACTAACCTGTATAAGCTTCATCAGATGACAGTCCTATAACATCAGGTTATACATACACTTATGTTTTGTTCGAAAATGTGCATATTTAGAGCTGAAATCAGTGGTTATACATTGTGCTAACGTAGCATCTTTTTCCCAGAATGTCCGGATATTTTTCTGACACTCACCTATTCTGACCAAATAACTATTCATAAACATGACTAAAAAATACATGTTGTATAGGAAATTATAGATACACTAGTTCTTAATGCAATCGGCGTGTTAGAATTCTAAAAATAACTTCATTACGACATGCAGCTTATGTTATGGCGAGAGAGCGCCCAAAATCTGGGCGCAAACTAATAGTACACATGTTCGACAGATATATGAAATAGCATCATAAAATGGGTCCTACTTTTGTTGAGCTTCCATCAGAATGTTGTACAAGGGGTCCTTTGTCGGGAACAATCGTTGTTTGGTTTTAGAATGGCATTTTTCCCTCTCGAATGAGCAAGTAAAACTAGCCAAGTGGCGCTAAGCTCTCCTTCGTCACCAAACGCAAAGAACGCAACACGTCTAAACTCCCGAAAAAATTTCAATAATCTAATAAAACTATATTGAAAAAACATACTTTACGATGATATCTTCACATTTATCAAATAAAATCAAAGCCGGAGATATAAGACGTCTATAACGATTGCTTTTCAGAAGCCAATACCGGTGACCTTTATGCGCTTCCTGAACAAACAAATTCTGGGGTCATGTCATTCCAAGCTGTCTCTTTTGACCATAGAAAGAGATTGAGACCCCATTTCACCTCTCACAGCCTATTGACATCTAGTGGAAGGCGTATGAAGTGCATGTATAGTCATAAATCTCAAGCAAAATGATAGGGAGGGCCTGGAACAGAGCCTCGATTTGAGATTTTTCACTTTCTGACAGGAAGTTTGCTGCAAAATGAGTTCTGTTTTACTCACAGATATAATTCAAACGGTTTTAGAAACTTGAGAGTGTTTTCTATCCAATAGTAATAATAATATGCATATTGTACGAGCAAGAATAGAGTACGAGGCCGTTTAAATTGGGCACGATTTTCCCCCAAAGTGTAAATAGCGCCCTCTATCCTCAACAGGTTTTAAGTGAGTCATCATGTACAGAGTTAATAGAGACTGGTGAACTTCGACCTGCATCTGCTCGATGCTGTCCTGCCGCTGCTGAACGACAACAACAGGCAAAATAATTGTATTTGTTGCAGTTCTTGCGTTGTTGTCCCTTTGCTGGACATGCACACTGGAGACACAATTTGAACAACGTCACCCCCCAGTGGTTTCCTGCACTTTTAACACTGGTGCCTCAGCCAGTGTTTGAAGCCCCGCCCACTGAGATTTGCTCTGTAGTTTATGTAGGTCAGCGAGAGCAACTTCCATTTGTTTTCCAATATTACGTGCTTTCCCCAGTGTCAGATCACTGGTCTCTAACACCAATTTCTCCCTCAGTGGAGCACATTATGTTTTTTCAATGAACTGATCGCGTACAAATTCGTTTACGAAGGGGCCTTATCTTCAAGGTCCCACAAGCTCTCTCAAGGAGGAAACAAACTGTGCTACGGACTCACCCGGCAGTTGAGCCCGTTGGCTGAAGAGAAGACGATGCATTATCACACTGCGTGTGCCACTGTAGTTTTCCTTCGAGAGCTTGGACCGCCAATGTAATCCACCTGCTGTAAAGTGGAGAAGACACGTTGTCCCTCAGCGCCAAGACAGTGGAGTAGAATCATTAGTTTTCGTGTGTCGGCAGCTCCATGCGAATTGATAGTTCGCATATACAACTGAAAAGGATTGAAACCAGCAATTCCATGGAACAGGTGGATCTCCAGGGATCGAGAAAAATGGAGATGGTGGAGGTAAGCTAAACTCGGCCATCCTGATCGCCAAATGTTACAAATGCACAGAGGCTTGTTGTGCAATTAAACTGAACGTCTTTACTACAGATCAACATATTAACAACTCGTACAAAACTCACTCACACCTCCGTTTACGCGCAACGTGCCTGATACTTTCTTAAAGCAACAGTATTCAATACTCAACTGAGCTACGACACTATATTGCTGAACACAACAGCCTCTTTATTAGTTTAGTTGGGTGGAGCAATGGCATTGAAAGCTTTAGGACAGAGAATCATTTTAAGTGTAGTTTAGAACTCTGTCCACGCCAGCAGAACCTTGGCCTACGGCCGGGGGTTGTCATTGCCAGCAGGCTCAGTACAACTCCGATCCACGACTGGGGGTTGGCCTCCCCGATCCCCATCCACGCCAAAATCCCCATACCAAACTGCATCAACTACTACCCCTTCCTACATGTTCGTCAGATGGCGAGAAGCCAAACTCATGAAACTTCAGCGACAGTAGCGGTGCATGGGTAAAATCACTGGGGACGGCAAACGAGGAAAAATTGCCATATTACAATCTGTGTGTTATGATAATTGTGTTGTTTGCTCTATAACCTGTTAATTCATATGGCCAAGACAATAAGATGACAAAGTGGCAATATAAATTCAACCACACCTGTGTTTCACCACAAAACCGGAGAGGAACATCTGTCCTGTGAAGTCCACAAAGCATATTGCATGTAACAAACAGTTACATGACCTACAGCATGGTCAAGCAAGTACATTTTTTGGACAACTAAACAACTATTGATTTAGAATCACTGAGAGTTACCGCAAGTCGCAAATAAAAGAGGTGCTGCCTCTACTATTCCAGCACCATTTCAACTTAATCAAATCACCTATGCTTAGTCTAATACAGTGACAACTAAAAGATACCAAAAATAATTTTGTCCAATCAACTTAAGTTAAATATGATGTGACTTTCCATGGTACTGATTTCTGTGCGTATGTGTGTGTTTAAGTAGAAAAAACAAGTTGACTCATTTTACTTGTAGAGAAACCCCAATGCCATCCGAAACAGTCTATGACTCTGTCTACAGTACTTAGTTTTTGTTGTCCTAGGCTACGTGGCTGAAATGCTTGCTTGCTAGCCTAATTTAATTTCATGGGCAATGATCCGCCAGGCCAGCTAGTTAACATTAGCCTACTACATCTAGCTACATATTGAACTTCCACCCTCTCAGGCCAGTGGCAGAATGTATGAATTTATGGTTGGATCAGAATCGCAGTTATAATCGTTGGCCAGTACGGAGAATTATGTAAAACCACTGTCAGGTTTTGGCCAAGACTGTTCGGGTTTTGGTCACTAGATGTCCCCATTGCACCTTTTTTGTACCTTTTATTTTTCTTGCTCTTATTATTGTTTGCACCTGTAGGTCATTCCCTTGTTAGTATTTAAACCCTGTGTGTTCCTCAGTTCCTTGCTCAGTGTTTGTAAGTTAGCACCCAGCCCCAGCCCAAGCCTTGTTTTATATAGACTTTTCTCTTGTTGGATTTTCCAGAGGTTCTCTGGTTTTGTTCTTGTTTAGTATTTGAGTAGTCTTTTGAGGTTTGTTTTTCCCTGCTGTTTTTTACCACTTTGTGGATTTTTTGTTGTATTTTGGAGGATATCCATTTTTCATTAAACCACCATCTCTAGTACTGCTGTGTCTGCCTCATCTTCTGGGTTCTGCCAATTATTAAGTGACTGTTTCTCGCACCGGGTCCTGACAGAAACACTGAGCCATTAATATGAACCCAGAGGCAGCCAGTACCCAGGACTTTTTTCCCATGCTGTCCCACCACGAGGGGACTGTCCAACGTCACGAAGCTGCTCTGGTTCAGCAAGAGGCCTTACTGGCTGGACATTCTCAACTTCTGTCGGAGATGATGACTTCCATAAAGCAGATTTCTGATCAACTTTCTCCTGCAACCGCTTCTGCTCCAGTTCATCAGATTCAAGTGCCCGTGGCAGTTAACCCCCTGGCTGAACCTCGTCTGCCGCCTCCCCAACGGTTCTCAGGTGATCCGAGTGTTTGTAAGGGGTTTTTCACCCAATGTTCTCTCTCCTTCGAGCTGCAACCCTCGTCGTTTCCCACCGACCGGTCCAAGATAGCATATATCATCACCCTGCTGTCGGAAAAAGCCCTAGCCTGGGCTACTGCTGTGTGGGATGCCCAAAGTCCCTGCTGTGCCAGCTACTCTACCTTTGCTGAAAAATTCAAGCGAGTGTTTCAAGGTCCTACCAGCGGTCCTGACTCAGCCAAACAGCTCCTGACTCTCCGCCAAGGTCGGCGCAGCGTGACGGACTATGCCATCCAGTTCCACACGGTGGCAGCAGCGAGTGGCTGGAACGACGAGGCGCTCACAGTGTGCTTTTTGAAGGGTCTTTCCGACACCATCCAAGATGAACTGGCCACTCGGGAACCACCAGACAACCTCGAGTCCCTGATCAAGTTGGCTTCACGCATAGACCAGCGTCTGAGAGAGAGAGAGCTCAACCGTAGATCTCTCACCCTAGCTCCTATCGGTCCCAGCTCCGAGTCTCCACCTTTATCCTCGCTGACTCCACCGGAACCCATGCAGGTTGGACGCATCTCCCAGGCTGAGAGAGACCGCCGGATGAGGGAGCGATGCTGTCTATATTGCGGCAAACCGGGCCATTTCCTCTCCACGTGTTCCGGGCTCCAGGGAAAAGGCACTCTCCCGTGCAGGCCTGGGAGGACTGTAACGGGAAACATAACCTCCTCCCATCCATCCAACTCCCGCCTGCTCATTCCAGTTACCCTTTCCTGGGACAACCACGAGCTTCCCCTTCAAGCCTTGGTAGACTCTGGAGCCGCAGGTAACTTCATGGATGGTGTCTGGGCGAAGGAGAATGGCGTTCCCTCTGAACCTCTAAGTGACCCCATAAGGGTTACTACGTTGGATGGAAGCCCTTTGGGATCTGGACTTGTCACTCGTGTCACTACCCCCTTGCGACTTTCAGTTTCCCAACACCAGGAAGTGATGAACTTTCATCTGACCTCGTGTTCCGAGTTCCCTCTCGTCCTTGGATACCCCTGGCTTCACAGCCATAACCCTCACATCGACTGGTCTGTGGGCACTATCAAGCAGTGGGGTCCTACGTGCCAAGCCACTTGTATCTTCCCAAGTTCCCCGAGTTCCCCTCCCGAGTCTCTAGAATCCATCGACCTGTCCCGAGTTCCCGAGTGTTACCATGACCTCAAACCGGTATTTAGCAAACAGAGGGCCACCAAACTACCACCCCATAGACCTTACGATTGCCCCATCGACCTGTTTCCGGGCACCTGCCCCCCCAGGGGTCGGATCTTTTCCCTATCTCCTCCCGAACGAGCTGCTATGGATACCTACATCAAGGACTCTCTGGCAGCAGGCCTCATGCGTCCATCCACCTCGCCAGCGGGAGCAGGGTTTTTCTTTGTGGCCAAAAAAGACGGGGGATTACGTCCTTGCATCGACTACCGGGGACTTAATGCCATAACCGTCCGTAACCGCTACCCGCTACCCCTTATGGCCACAGCCTTTGAGCTGCTCCAGGAAGCAGTGGTCTTCACTAAGCTTGACCTGCGGAACGCATACCATCTTGTGCGGATCAAACCCGGTGACGAGTGGAAGACCGCTTTCAACACGCCTACTGGTCACTACGAATACTTGGTGATGCCCTTCGGCCTGACCAACGCCCCGGCTGTGTTCCAAGCGCTCATAAACGATGTGCTTAGGGATATGCTTAACATTTTCGTGTTTGTTTACTTGGATGACATCCTCATCTTTTCGAGCTCCCTTCAAGAACACACCAAGCATGTCAGACAAGTGCTCAAACGCCTCCTAGACAGCCATTTGTACGTTAAGCCGGAAAAGTGTGAATTCCATTCCTCTCGAGTACAATTCCTGGGATTTATAGTGGAACCCGGTCGAGTCCAGATGGACCCCAAGAAGGTAGGGGCGGTAGCGGATTGGCCCACCCCCAAGTCCGTTAAGGAAGTTCAGCGTTTCCTGGGCTTCACCAACTTTTACCGCAAGTTCATCAAGAACTTCAGCTCGGTGGCAGCCCCTCTCTCAGCTGTAACCAAGGGTGGCAACACAAGGTTTCTGTGGGGAAGAGAAGCTGAGACGGCCTTCCAAGGACTCAAGCAGCGCATCCTCTCTGCTCCCATCCTGACACTACCAACGGCGGATGAACCTTTTGTGGTGGAGGTAGACGCATCAGAGGTTGGGGTTGGAGCTGTCCTGTCTCAGAGGGGTGAAGACAAGAAGCTTCATCCTTGCGCCTTCTTCTCTCACCGGCTTACCCCGGCCGAGAGGAATTACGATGTGGGGGATCGTGAACTCCTAGCAGTTAAGATGGCATTGAAGGAATGGAGACACTGGCTCGAGGGGCTTCTCAACCGTTTCAAGTGCTTACGGACCACAAAAATCTGGAGTATATCCAGCAGGCGAAGCGGTTGAACTCCAGACAAGCTCGATGGTCTCTTTTCTTCAGCCGATTTCAGTTTATCCTCACCTATAGACCCGGGTCGAAGAATCTCAAACCGGACGCCTTGTCACGAATCTACTCTCCTGCCATTCGAGAAGATACTGACATGACTGTCCTTCCGGCCGCTAAGATCGTGGCTCCGATCTCGTGGCAAGTGGAGGATACCGTGAAACAAGCTCAAGCCATCGAACCGGGCCCTGGAGGAGGTCCTGCTAATCGGTTGTTTGTTCCCAAGGCAGCAAGATCCCAAGTCCTTCTGTGGGGGCACTCCTCTCGCCTCACCTGTCACCCGGGCGTAGGTCGCACCTTGGAGTTCATTCAGCGTAAGTTCTGGTGGCCCACCATAAAAGAAGACGTTGCCACTTTCGTCAAGGCCTGTCCCGTGTGCTGCCAGGGCAAATCTTCTCACCTCCGCCCTCAAGGACTCCTTCACCCTTTATCTATTCCCCACCGACCCTGGTCCCATATCTCGTTGGACTTTATTACTGGCCTTCCTCCGTCCCATGGTAATACTACTATCCTAGTCATCATCGACAGGTTTTCTAAGGCGGCCCGGTTTGTTCCCTTGACCAAATTACCTTCTGCCAAGGAAACAGCTGAGTTGGTGATTAACCATGTGTTCCGAGTCTTTGGTATCCCGCAAGATATGGTTTCCGACAGAGGTCCCCAGTTCGCCTCAAGGTTTTGGAAGGCCTTCTGCCAACTCATAGGGGCCACGGCCAGTTTATCTTCAGGGTACCATCCGGAGTCCAACGGCCAAACTGAGAGGATGAATCAGGAGCTGGAAACCACCCTCAGATGTATGGTTTCCAACAACCCGTCCACATGGTCATCCTTCATTGTTTGGGCCGAGTACGCGCACAACACCTTGTGCTCCTCCTCCACTGGTATGGCTCCGCATGAGTGTCAGTTTGGCTATGCTCCGCTATTGTTCCCGGACCAGGAGGCAGAAGTCAGAGTGCCTTCAGCCTCGAGGTTCATCAGACGCTGTCGGCTTACGTGGAAGAAGGCCCGTCTTAATCTTCTGCGTTCCTCACAGCAGTACCAGCGACAAGCCAACAGACGTCGCCGTCCCGGTCCTACCCTGTACCCCGGCCAGAGAGTATGGCTCTCAACAAAGGACTTACCGCTAAGGGTGGAGTCTCGCAAGCTGTCCCAGAGATTCATCGGTCCCTTTAAGATTGCCAGGAGAGTCAATCCCGTTACTTTTCGCCTGCACTTACCCAGATCCCTTAAGATCAATCCCACATTTCACATTTCCTTATTAAAACCTGTTGTTTTTTCTCCCCTTATCCCGGCAGGCAGACCTCCCCCTCCGCCCCGTGTCATCGGAGGCCAGTCGGCTTATACCGTCCACCGGATACTGGATTCCCGTGCAGCGGTCCTGGCAGTATCTGGTGGACTGGGAAGGCTACGGTCCCGAGGAGCGCTCCTGGGTTCCTGCCAAGGACATACTGGACCCTGACCTCATTCGTCAGTTCAGGGTCCTCCACCCTGAGAAGGCTGTTAGGAACGTCAGGAGCCGTTCCTAGGGGGGGGATTCTGTCAGGTTTTGGCCAAGACTGTTCGGGTTTTGGTCACTAGATGTCCCCATTGCACCTTTTTTGTACCTTTTGTTTTTCTTGCTCTTATTATTGTTTGCACCTGTAGGTCATTCCCTTGTTAGTATTTAAACCCTGTGTGTTCCTCAGTTCCTTGCTCAGTGTTTGTAAGTTAGCACCCAGCCCCAGCCCAAGCCTTGTTTTATATAGACTTTTCTCTTGTTGGATTTTCCAGAGTTCTGGTTTTGTTCTTGTTTAGTATTTGAGTAGTCTTTTGAGGTTTGTTTTTCCCTGCTGTTTTTTACCACTTTGTGGATTTTTTGTTGTATTTTGGAGGATATCCATTTTTCATTAACCTTTCACGAGTATCAATCCCGGATCCGGGAGCACCCCCCACCCCCCACACACTGATTAGCATAGCTAGCATAGCTTCACAAGTAGATAGTAGCATCTAAATATCATTAAATCACAAGTCCAAGACACCAGATGAAAGATACAGATCTTGTGAATAAAGCCACCATTTCAGATTTTTAAAATGTTTTACAGGGAAGACAAAATATGTAAATCTATTAGCTAAACACGTTAGCAAAATACACCACTATTCTAACTCCATCAGTTTCTTACTCCTTCAGGTGCTATCACCAATTCGGCTCAACTAAGATATTGATAGCCAATAACCTATAAAAAAAAGCATCAGATGACAGTCTGATAACATATTCATGGTATAGGATAGTTTTTGTTAGAAAAAAGTGCATATTTCAGGTAGAAATCACAGTTTACAATTGCACCGACCATCACAAATCGACTAGAATTACTAGATAGAGCAACGTGTATGACCAATTTACTCATCATAAAACATTTCATAAAAATAGACAAAGCATAGCAATGGAAAGACCCAGTTCTTGTGATTTCAGACCATAATTCAGATTTTCTAAGCGTTTTTCAGCGAAAACACAATAAATCGATAAGTTAGCATACTACATGTGCAAACGTTACCAGAGCATCGATTCCAGCCAAAGAGCGCTATAACGTAATCACCGCCAAAAGATATTAATTTTTTCACTAACCTTCTCAGAATTCTTCCGATGACACTCCTGTAACATCATTTTACAACATACATATACAGTTTGTTCGAAAAGGTGCATATTTAGCCATACAAAACCGTGGTTACACAATAAAAATACTAGGAAATCAAGCCTCAATATGTCTGACGTCATCTATCAGAGTGATCTAGTTTAATTGAAAGCTAATCATATACTTGACTAAAAAATACAGGGTTGACAGGAATCGAAAGACAAATTAGTTCTTAATGCAACCGCTGATTTACATTTTTAAAATTATCCTTACTTTTCAATACAGGGTTCGCCAAGTGAAGCTATACCAAACAAAATGGCGAAATATGCGTTTAAAATATTTCGACAGAACAACAATTTATCATATTAAATATTGCTTACTTTGAGCTGTTCTTCCATCATATTCTTGGGCAATGTATCCTTTCTATGTTATAAACGTCTTTTGGTCGATAGATGTCCTCTGTCCTTCGAAATATCCACTAACGATCGAACGGGACACCAAAACGTGTCCAAAGTTTCAGAGTGCACAACAAAGAAATTCCTCAAAATCGCACTAAACGGATATAAATTGCTATAAAACGGTTTAAATTAACTACCTTATGATGTTTCTAAGTCCTATATCGAATTAAATTACAGACGGATACATTTCAAGTTGATAACCGAGCCTGTGAAAATGGCGTCCGGAGGTCCCTTCCTGCGTAAGGGCGAGCGTCGAAAGGGGGGCTACTCTCACTCCTTGGTCTTTTATAACCTCTGAGAGCTACCTAGAAGGCCCATTCCACTTCTCATTGGTTACTGACATCCAGGGGAAGGCGGGTGCAGTTCGTGTCGTTCCATAGGATAGACAGAGACCTTAAAAACTGATCTGAAACCAGAGCTTCGCTCTCAGACCTTTCACTGTCTGTCATGGATTTCGCTGTAGAAAGAGTTCTGGGTCACCCACAGACATAATTTCAACGTTGTATGAAACTAGAAAGTTTTTTCTATCCAATAGAATTAATAATATGCATATTGTACGAGCAAGAATTGAGTACTAGGCAGTTTAATTTGGAGACGACAAAATGCTAATTCGGAACAGCACCCCCTGTAGTCGCAAGAAGTTAAACCACCATCTCTAGTACTGCTGTGTCTGCCTCATCTTCTGGGTTCTGCCAATTATTAAGTGACTGTTTCTCGCACCGGGTCCTGACAACCACAAGTCCAAATCCCTAATTTAGGAAAGGGCCAATTTTAGCTAGCTAGCTAGCCACAGGAGGACAACGACACAAGAAGATGCAACAATTCAAGTTTTTTCTGTGAATTAAGTTCTGCTTTTGATGTGATTAGGGTGAAGTCAAATCCAAACTGGCTACACATGACACCTTTTTTTGGTGTGCTAGGACCATCACAGTGTAGCTCACTCAGTTTTGCACAATGCTGATTGCCTATTATTTTATTTATTTTTCATACAGGGAAGCGAAATGCTTGGTTTCCCTTGCATTCAATGCTACGGGCGGCAACAATAGCATACTATTTTTGACCAGACAGTACCAGATAGACGCGCTACACATACAGAGACAGAGGGGCGATGTTTCGCTTGCTTGGAAACTTTCTCCGGTGAGAGACTGTACATTCAACCTCATGCGAATTTAAGGAAATTATGAAACACAGAGAAAAAAAAGAAATTATTTAGTTTTTTTGTTTTCTTCTTGGTACATTTTTTGGGGAAGCCTGGCTTCCCTTGGCATCCATGAATACACGCCGTTTGTAAGAGACACTATCCACAACACTGCAAAAACCCGGCACTTTGGGGATTTCACTGTAGTGGACAAGTCAGATTGACTGAGGGGAAATATTAAAGGTTAATGCATGAGCTGACCTGTGTGCAGTTGTGACTAAACCATTGTTATATTTATTGATGTAAACATTCACATTGACACGGGGGGGGTGCCAGGTGGAAACTTGACAAGCAGGGGCAAGGATATCAAAGTGCTCCCTGCTGCTGATCTTCAAGGAACAGAAGCTCCGGGCACATTAGCTGTCTTTCCTTTAACGGCCATCAGACAAGAAGCAAACCACACTGTGCCTTTAAGACACTCAGACCCTTGTTTGGTGATGTCAACAAACAAATGTCTCTAAAGTGAAATGATATGTAAAGCAGTCTTTCACCTTGCTTTGCTATTATAGGATGGAAATCTGTTCCATATTAGATGGTGGTTTTATACTGAGCAAAGATATAAATGCAACATGCAACAATTAACGATTTTATTGAGTTACAGTTCATATAAGGAAATCAGTCAATTGAAATAAACATTTTACATGTTGTGCTTCTATTTTTGTTCATCATAGCTGTGGACTCTGATTCTTTGATCATTTGGGTGATTGATTTCTTGTCTCTGCTGTGTGGTAATTATACTGGCCTTTGGCAATGTTGCTAGTGCACATATTAAAAACAGAAAGGAAGAGTTGATTTGGGGTTATTATGATCCCAATTAACTACTAGGAGTTTATGATGCACCTGCAAAGATGAATGGCCAATAGAAGCATAGAAAGAGGAGCAAGGTATGTATTTACCCTTTTCAAGAGACTCTAAGCTACTTTATCACGCCCAGGTAGCATGTGAATACTAGACTACATGCTAGTAGAGTAAATTATGTGAATATTTGTTACCCCTTTCTTTGTAAGTAGAACATGTGCAGCCTGTTATGGCAGAATCAGAGATAGGTTTAATATTAAAACAACTAAATATTATATATAAAGTCACAACATTGGACTTACAAACAAATCATTATTTCCAGGAATTCCAGGAAGGCATGTGATAAAGGGAGGCAATATGATGTGATTGTCACTTGAAGACCAAATAAAATTGCTGAATTTCAAGAGTCAATTGACCAGCCTTACCATCTCAGACACTGGCTCCTTTTCTAAGGGCTCCAGCAAATAAGCGGGATGATATTCTACACTGTGAATTAAACCTAATGAAATCTATCACCTTGATGAGCTACTTCATAAAGCTGCCAGTCACTCCTTACATCCCACTCCGTCACAATGTAAACCTGATTGAGTTTTTTATGACTATGGTAAGTCATTGTTCCTGTGGAAAATGACATTATAAATACATCCATTTGGCGAGCCATCCAGCCGGGTATATAAGCTCCAAGCGCCTCATCCGGTGGCAGCAAGCCCCATCCACAGCAGCACAATATGCTAAGGCTTCAGAAGGTTTCCTTGTGCATCACTGCATGCATCTTGCTGAAGGGTGTACTGGAGGTCACTTGAGCCCTGTCCGCCACCTGGGCTACGCTACAACACACTCCAACAGACATTCCACACGTGTTCCCATCTGGGACTGGCAGCTTCACACACACACACACACTGGCTTCAGGTAATTGCAGTGTGTGTGTGTGTGGGTTGGTTCTTCTATCCCTGTGGGGACCAAAAGTCCCAACAAGGATAGTAAAACAAGGAAACTTCTCCCTTGTTGGGACATTTCCCACATCCCCATGACCACAAAGCCTATTTGAAGCTTAGTTAAGTTTAGGATTTGAATTAGGGTAAGGGGTTAGGAGTTAGGTTTAGGGTTAGGGTTACAGATTAGGGTTAGGGAAAATATGATTTTGAATGGAAATCAATTTTAGGTCCCCACGAGGATAGAACACAATGTAGTGTGTGTGTGTGTGTGTGTGTGTGTGTGTTGAGTGGCTTTTGTCCCAGCAGAGGAACGTCAGACATGATCTTCTCAGCTGGCCAGGTCGCAGTTGCAAATGAGAACTTGTTCTCAACTAGCCTACCTGGTTAAATAAAGGTGGAATAAAATAAAAGCTGGTCAACTCCCCCCCAAACGGCATATTACAACCTATGTGTTGTGATAATTGCACTGTTTGCTGTATAACCTGTTAGTTCATATGCCTTGCCACCGTGATATATAAGCCTAAGGCTGAGACAATAAGAAAACACACTGGCAGAATAAATTCAACCACACCTTTACGACGTTTTTGTCTTTAGAGCTTCTAGTCATGAAATCTATGCAGCCTACTCAATCACTTTTTATAGCTACTGTTTACAGGCCTCCTGGGCTATATACAGCGTTCCTCACTGAGTTCCCTGAATTCCTATCGGACCTTGTAGTTATGGCAGATAATATTCAAATGTTTGGTGACTTTAATATTTACATGGAAAAGTCCACAGACCCACTCCAAAAGGCTTTCAGAGCCATCCTCAACTCAGTGGGTTTTGTCCAACATGTCTCCGGACCTACTCACTGCCACAGTCATACTCTGGACCTAGTTTTGTACCGTGGAATAAATGTTGTGGATCTTAATGTTTTTCCTCATAATCCTGGACTATCGGACCACCATTTTATTACGTTTGCAATCGCAGCAAATAATCTGCTCTGACCCCAACCAAGGATCATCAAAAGTCGGGCTATAAATTCTCGGACAACCCAAAGATTCCTAGATGCCCTTCCAGACTCCCTCCGACCTACCCAAGGACGTCAGAGTACAAAAATCAGTTAACCACCTAACTGAGGAACTCAATTTAACCTTGCGCAATACCCTAGATGCAGGCGCACCCCTAAAAACAAAAAAACATTTGTCACAAGAAACTATCTCCCTGGTATACAGAAAATAACCGAGCTCTGAAGCAAGCTTCCAGAAAATTGGAACGGAAATGGTGCTACACCAAACTGGAAGTCTTCCGACTAGCTTGAAAAGACAGTACCGTGCAGTATTGAAGAGCCCTCACTGCTGCTCGATCATCCTATTTTTCCAACTTAATTGAGGAAAATAAGAACAATCCAAAATGTGTTTTTGATACTGTCGCAAAGCTAACTAAAAAGCAGCATTCCCAAAGAGAGGATGGCTTTCACTTCAGCAGTGATAAATTCATGAACTTCTTTGAGGAAAGATCATGATCATTAGAAAGAAAATTACGGACTCCTCTTTAAATCTGCATATTCCTCCAAAGCTCAGTTGTCCTGAGTCTGCACAACTCTGCCAGGACCTAGGATCAAGGGAGACACTCAAGTGTTTTAGGACTATATCTCTTGACACATCAATGAAAATAATCATGGCCTCTAACCCTTCAAGCTGCATACTGGACCCTATTCCAACTAAACTACTGAAAGAGCTGCTTCCTGTGCTTGGCCCTCCTATGTTGAACATAATACACGTCTCTCTATCCACCAGATGTGTACCAAACTCACTAAGAGTGGAAGTAATAAAGCCTCTCTTGAAAAAGCCAAACCTTGACACAGAAAATATAAAACACTATCGGCCTATATCGAATCTCCCATTTTTTATAAAAATTTTTATTGAAAAAGCTGTTGCGCAGCAACTCACTGCCTTCCTGAAGACAAACAATGTATATGAAATGTTTCAGTCTGGTTTTAGACCCCATCACAGCACTGAGACTGCACTTGTGAAGGTGGTAAATGACCTTTTAATGGCGTCAGACCGAGGCTCTGCATCTGTCCTCGTGCTCCTAGACCTTACTGCTGCTTTTGATACCATCGATCACCACATTGTTTTGGAAAGATTGGAAACCCAAATTGGTCTACACGGACAAGTTCTGGCCTGGTTTAGAAATCTTATCTGTCGGAACGATATCAGTTTGTCTCTGTGGATCGTTTGTCCTCTGACAAATCAACCGTAAATTTCAGTGTTCCACAAGGCTCCGTTTTAGGACCATTATTGTTTTCACTATATATTTTACCTCTTGGTGATGTCATTCTGAAACATAATGTTAACTTTCATTGCTATGCGGATGACACACAGCTGTACATTTTGATGAAACATGGTGAAGCCCCAAATTACCCTCACTGTTAGCCTGTGTTTCAGACATAAGGAAGTGAATGGTGGCAAATGTTCTACTTTTAAACATGGACGAAACAGAGATGCTTGTTCTAGATCCCAAGAAACAGAGAGATCTTCTGTTGGATCTGACAATTAATCTTGATGGTTAATAAAAACATGAAGGACCTGGGCGTTACTCTGAACCCTGATCTTTCTTTTGATACACATATCAAGACTGTTTCAATGACAGCTTTTTTCCGTCTACTTAACATTGAAAAAATCGAAAACTTTCTGTCCAAAAATGATGCCATGAACTTCCTGTCCGGGTTGGCGCCCCCCCTCGGGTTGTGCCGTGGCGGAGATCTTTGTGGGCTGTATTCGGCCTTGTCTCAGGATGGTAAGTTGGTGGTTGAAGATATCCCTCTAGTGGTGTGAGGGCGGTGCTTGGCAAAGTGGGTGGGGTTCTATCCTGCCTGTTTGGCCCTGTCCAGGGGTATTGTCGGACGGGGCCACAGTGTCTCCAGACCCCTCCTGTCTCAGCCTCCAGTATTTATGCTGCAGTAGTTTGTGTCGGGGGGCTAGGGTCAGTCTGTTATATCTGGAGTATTTCTCCTGTCTTATCTGGTGTCCTGTGTGAACTTAAGTGTGCTCTCTCTAATTCTCTTTCTCTCTTTTTCTCTCTCTCGCTCATTCTTTTTTCTTTATTTCTCTCTCTGAGGACCTGAGCCCTAGGACCATGCCTCAGGACTACCTGGCCTGATGACTCCTTGCTGTCCCCAGTCCGCTTGGCCCTGCTGCTGCTCCAGTTTCATCTGTTCTGCCTGCGGCTATGGAACCCTGACCTGTTCACCGGACGTGCTAGCTGTTCCAGACCTGCTGTTTTCAACTCTCTAGAGACAGCAGGAGTGGTAGAGATACTCTGAACGATTGGCTATGAAAAGCCAACTGACATTTACTCCTGAGGTGCTGACCTGTTGCACCCTCGACAACCACTGTGATTATTATTATTTGACCCTGCCGGTCATCTATGAATATTTGAATATCTTGGCCATGTTCTGTTATAATCTCCACCCAGCACAGCCAGAAGAGGACTGGCCACCCCTCATAGCCTGGTTCCTCTCTAGGTTTCTTCCTAGGTTCTGGCCTTTCTAGGGAGTTTTTCCTAGCCACTGTGCTTCTACACCTGCATTGCTTGCTGTTTGGAGTTTTAGGCTGGGTTTCTGTACAGCACTTTGTGACATGAGCTGATGTAAGAAGGGCTTTATAAATAGATTTGATTGATTGATAGACCTTTATTTCATCACAAACCCGGAGAGCAACATCTGTCCACAAAGCATTTTGCATGTAACAAGCAGTTACAGTGCCTTCGGAAAGAATTCACACCCCTTTGCTTTTTCCAGATTTTGTTGTGTTGTAGCCTGAATTTAAAAATAAACGGAAAGCACAGCCAAAACCTGGTTCAGTCTTCTTTCCAACACTGGAATATGTGTCACCTTTCAGCAGGACAATACCTAAAACACAAGTCAAAATCTCCAATGGAGTTGCTTACAAAGACGACACTGAATGTTCCATGTTGGCCTAGTTACAGTTTTGAGTTAAGTCTACTTAAAAATCTATGGCAAGACTTGAAAATGGCTTTCTAGCAATGATCAACAACCAATTTAACAGTGCTTGAAGAATTTATAAAAGAATAATGGTCAAAAATTGTACAATCCAGGTATGTAAAGCTCTTACAGACTTACCCAAAAGACTCACAGCTGTAATTGCTGCCTAAGGTGTTTCTAACATGTATTGTGTCAGAGGGGTGAACACTTATCGAATCAGTGTTTTATTTTTCATTCATATTTTTTATATATGTTAATTTTTCTTCCACTTTGACATTACAGGGTATTTTGTGTAGATCAATGACCAAAAATGACAATTAAATACATTTTAATCCCACTTTGTAACACAACAAAATGTGGAAAAAGGGGGTGAATTCATTCTGAAGGCACTGTACATGACCTACAGCATGGTCAAGAAAGCCATTCATTTAGAATCACAGAGAGTTACCGCCAGTCGAAAAGAAAACAGGAGCTGCCTCAATTATTCCAGCCCCATTTCAACTTCAACATCATCAAATCATCTATGCTTAGTTTAATACAGTGACAACTAAAATATACCATAAACAATTTAGCCCAATCAACGTAAGCTATATATAATGCGGCTGTCCATGATACATATTTGTGTGTGCATGTGTACATATGTGCGTGTGTGCACATGTGTGTGGAAGTAGAAAAACACATATTGACTCACCCTAATTGTAGAGAAACACAAATGACATCCTCCTCTCTTTCATGTTGCTGAAACAGTCTATGACTGTCATACAGTACACACTTTTAGTTTTTGTTGTCCTAGGCTACCTGGCTAAAATGCTTGCTCCACCTCAAGTCAAGCACTGCTTATTTCTAATTTCAGCCTCATTGTCTTCCATAGGATTTTTTATCATAGCAAAACAAAGGTCATTCACAACTGCACACAACAAGCAGAGAAGTATTGACTGATTTAAAGGTGTATTGAGTGATTTGGCTAGCACTGCTGTGTTATTCAAAGTTATGATGTTGCGTAACTTCAGCTCAGTGGTTGTTGAAGCAGAGCAATACACAGTGAGTATGGTTACGTGCACACAATAATATGATTATTGTGGAAAGTCAGATGAATATAAAAGTTTGTTAAAAATGTTTACATGTGTTGCAAGAAAAACGATTTCATTAATAATCCTGTGAAGATGGACATATCTGAAATCAGGCTACCTAATGACACTTAAATAAATGCAGATCATCGCCCATCAAAATAAATGTTCTTCCACAGCAACCATGTCATTTTTCGTAGACCATTTTATTCTGAGTTTGGACATATAAAATTTGTATGAGAAAAGTATTTCTAAGATACATACTTTCAGTTTTTCCGAACTCACGTCACTAGCGCATAAAATGGAGGCAAACCGTGCCAATATATCCTCCAAATACCAGCTTCAAGGGAATGTGTACCTATAATCTTTGAAGCCCCACAAAAGCAAAAATGCACTTTTCCCAGCCGAAAGATAATGCCCAGAGTTTACCCATGATGTTGCACAATGATTTAACTTCTACTTGGTCACCATCCTGGATCCGGGAGCATCCTCATCAGTAAAAAAGCTGACTAGCATAACGCCACAAGTAAATACTAGCATATAAATATCATGAAATCACAAGTCCAAGACACCAAATGAAAGACACACATCTTGTGAATCCAGCCATCATTTCTGATTTTTTAAATGTTTTACAGCGAAAACACAATATGTATTTCTATTAACTAACCACAATAGCAAAAGACTCAAACGCATATTTTCACAATTTTTTACCGCATAGGTAGCTATCACAAAACCGACCAAATAGAGATATTAGTCACTAACCAAGAAACAACTTCATCAGATGACAGTCTTATAACATGTTATACAATAAATCTATGTTTTGTTCGAAAATGTGCATATTTGAGGTATAAATCATAGTTTTACATTGCAGCTACCATAAAAAATATCACCAAAGCAGCCGGAATAATTACAGAGAGCAACGTGAAATAATTAAATACTCATCATAAAACATTTATGAAAAATACATGGTGCACAGCAAATGAAAGATAAACATCTTGTGAATCCAGCCAATATTTCAGATTTTTTAAGTGTTTTACAGCGAAAACACAATATAGCATTATATTAGCTTACCACAATAGCCAACCACACAACCGCATTCATTCACCGCAAAGGTAGCGATCGCAAAAAAACAGCAAAAGATATAAAATTATTCACTAACCTTGACAAACTTCATCAGATGACAGTCCTATAACATCATGTTACACAATACATATATGTTTTGTTCGAAAATGTGCATATTTAGCGGTACAAATCGTGGTTTTACAATGTGAATACGTAGCCAAACTGCACAAAATTATCCGGATATATTTCTGACACTCATCTAATCAAAGAACTCATCATAAACTTTACTAAAAAATACATGTTGTACAGCAAATGAAAGATACACTAGTTCTTAATGCAATCGCCGTGTTAGATTTAAAAAAAATACTTTAGTACGACATACAGCTTACGTTATAGCGAGACAGCGCCTGCAATGAGGGCGGAAAATAGAACTAAACATTTTCCACAGAAATACGAAATAACATCATAAATGGTTCCTACTTTTGCTGAGCTTCCATCAGAATCTTGTACAAGGAGTCCTTTGTCCAGAATAAATCGTTGTTTGGTTTTAGAATGTCCTCTTCGCCTGTCGAATTAGCAACCTTAGCTAGCCAAGTGGCGTGAAGATGTCCATCTTCACCAAACGCAGAGAACGGAAAACGCCAAAACTCCCGATAAACGTTCAATAATCTGATAAAACTATATTGAAAAAACATACTTTACGATGATATTATCACATGTATCAAATAAAATCAAAGCCGGAGTTATTAGACGTCTATACCGAACGCTTTTCAGAAGCCAATGTCGATGTCCTTCCCGCGCCTTGCTGGACAAAGGAAATTGGGGTCACGTCATTCCAAGAGCTCTTGTTCGACCTCAGATCATGCTAGACACCCCATTCCACCTCCCACTGCCTGTTGACATCTAGTGGAAGGCGTATGAAGTGCATGTATATCCATAGATTTCAAGCAAATTAATAGGAAGGCCCTGGAACAGAGCCTCGATTTCAGATTTTTCACTTCCTGTCAGGAAGTTTGCTGCAAAATGAGTTCTGTTTTACTCACAGATATAATTCAAACGGTTTTAGAAACTTGAGTGTTTTCTATCCAATAGTAATAATAATATGCATATTGTACGAGCAAGAATAGAGTACGAGGCAGTTTAATTTGGGCACGATTTTTTACAAAGTGAAAATAGCGCCCCCCTATTGACAAAAGGTTTTAAGTCAATACCCAGGAAACGTTACATAACCATGACTGACTCTGACATAATGGATGGGTAATTATTGGTAATGTCATGACATTAACCTCCCACAACGTTGTGGTAACGTAATCTGAAGGTAATATCATAACCCCTGCATTTGGTAATCTACCTTACCTCAACATGTCGCATCAATGTGATTTAATAACGTTACATATTGACCCTAAATACAGATTATTCATATTATATTTGCATTGCTGTGTTTATGAAAATATTTGCGTATTCCAATTGCTGTATTGCTCACACTTTATTTGAGCTGTAAATTATGTACTGCAAATTTCTTTTCAATGCATCGATATACAATTTCAGTCAATTCAATGTTTAGATTGTTTTTAAATCAAAGTGTATAAATTCCATATTTTCAGCTGGAGTGTTCATATTTAGTGCTACCACTAGGGAGACGTTCATAGTTTTGCTACTGCCTGCATGCACTGCTCTTATTCACCTTGAGAAGTAGCAACAAGAAGAAAGCTAACAGTAGCACGTTTTTGATGTTTTACAGATTTGTTATTTGTATAAGCATATGGTAATCTTTGAAATTTTCAGATAACATGTTCAACATAACTGTGATGGGTTTTGGTGTCATTTAGAAGTGTTGTTCAAATTGGAGAAAAAAAATCCAGGCAAAATGGCGGCCACAAGCATATTCATTTTTACTCCAAATGGTTTAGTTTGCACGAACGAAGGCTCATATTATTTTGTACTTTTATGTGTACATATGAGACACGCCAATTATATGTATTTTAACCCGTTATATTTTATGAAATTTGCTAGTTAGAGGTTAGCGTTAAACAGTTAACTAACTTAGCACTATGTACTAGCTAGCCTGCTATTTCGCCCAAGCTATTTTTAGCGTCTGTTATTAGCTAGCTGTCAATCAGTTTTTGTTATGTTGAATATACACCACATGCCTCTTCTATAATTTATTTTACTGTTAGCCTTGTCAAAGGGAGAATTTAATGTACTGTTGTAGCCTGTGTGTAATATCAGGGTGTTATTTTAGTGGTTTTGTAACGTTACACCACCATCATGTTATTTTAGTGTCATGTCACTAATTACATGAATAGCTGAGAGCTATATGCCCTATCTCATCTGGACAAGAGGAATATCTATGTAAGAATGCTGTTCATTGACTATAGCTCAGCATTCAACACCATAATACCCTCCAAGCTCATCATTAAGCTTGAGGCCCTGGTTCTGAACCCCGCCCTGTGCAATTGGGTCCTGGACTTCCTGACGGGCCGCCCCCAGATGGTGAAGGTAGGAAACAACTGTAGAAGGCTTGATTACCAACAACGAAGGGGGCTCAGGGAGTGTGGTGCCAGGAAAATAACCTCTCACTCAACGTCAACAAAACAAAGGAGACTATTGTGGACTTCAGGAAACAGCAGAGGGAGCACCCACCTATCCACATCGACGGGACAGCAGTGGAGAAGGTGGAAAGTTTTAAGTTCCTCAGCGTACACATCACTGACAAACTGAAAGATCCACCCACACAGACAGTGTGGTGAAGAAGGTGCAATAGCTATATATCTATAATATCTATAATAACTATTAGAATTTATTTGAATTATGCGCCCTCCAGTTTCACCGGAGGTTGTCCCGCTAGCGGGACACAGATACTTTTCAGTAGTTCCATTGGTATTTGCTACTTCTACTATAGACAGTGTTTATTATTTAGTCGGCATCACTCTTAAACCTGCCACCATGTTTACTTCCTAACTGAGCTAATACATTGGGCAAGCAAACCATTTCATTTGATTTAATATCTGCATTAACTTCTTGAGAATACAGGGGGTGCTATTTTCCCATTAGCATAATTTGCTCTACAGATTAAACTGCCTCTTATTCAATTATTGCTCTTACTATATGCATATAAATAATACCATTGGAAAGAAAACAATCTCTAGTTTCTAAAACCGTTTCAATTTTGTCTCTGAGTGATACAGAAGTCATTTGACAGCACTTTCCATGACCAAGAAGAAAAAAGCAAGATGTGTATGCCAGCTTCAACTCTCTGCCTATATATGGTCGTGCCCCCTATGACCCGAAACACACCTCATTGGCCTTCCTCTGGGTGTCAAGAGGACGTCAGAGGAAAAATATCTTGTTTATCTGGGACTGACGTGAAATGAGAGCTAATTCTTTGGCGTGACCGACAACTTCCTGTTCTCTAAATCGTGCGACTTGTAGCTGCGATTGTCTTCTGTTGTGCGGCCATTATGGATGAAAACTATCTCCGTCTCGAAGTTTGTTTGATACATGTGACCAGATCATCGTAATGTATGTTTTTTCAATATAGTTTAATCAGATTATTTGAATTTTTTCGGGAGTTTTGTGGTGTTCCGTTGTCTGATTTTATTTACGTTTGAGAGATCCGTGCCACTCGACCAGTACCTGTGCTAAATGGAGTGGGAAAGGAACAATTCTGAACGGAACCAACGACTCATCTTGACAAAGGACACTTTGATCAACATTCTGATGAAAGATCAGCCATAGTAAGACCCAATTTACGATGTTATATCATATCTGTTGTGCATGTGAACTGGCCGTGGGCGCCTAGCCGAATCTGCCTGGTATAGCTATGCTAATTTAGCGCTACATTTTGTTTTCGTTATAAAACATTTAATAAATCTGAAATATTGTTTGGATTCACCAGATGTTGGGCTTTCAATATCTGTACGCTGTGTATTTTTCTGAAATGTTTTAAGATGAGTAATTCGTTATATGACGTTGGTCTCTGTAATTGTTCTGGCTGGGTCAGCACTATTTCAGATTGCAGCTGCAATGTAGAACTGTGATTTATACCTGAAAAATGCACATTTTTCCCCAAAAAAACTATGCTATACCATAAATATGTTAACAGACTGTCATCTTATGAAGTTGTTTCTTGGTTAGTGGCTATATATATTTTTATTTAGTCGAATTAGTGATAGCTACTGACGCAGGAAAAAACTATTGGGAGTAAAAAATCGTGTCCTTTGCTAACGTGGTTAGCTAATAGATTTACATATTGTGTCTTCCCTGTAAAACATTTTAAAAATCTGAAATGGTGGCTTTATTCACAAGACCTGTATCTTTCATCTGGTGTCTTGGACTTGTGATTTAATGATATTTAGATGCTACAAGTTACTTGTGACGCTATGCTAGCTATGCTACTCAGTGGGGGGGGGGGGGGGGGGGGTGCTACCGGATCAGGGTTGGTGACTCGTGAGAAGTTAAGGTTAGGGATTCAGTTGAAGTCAGCCTATCTAACTTGCAAAACTCTCAGTTTAGTGCGTACCCACTCTTCCTCCTCTAACCCCCCTTCC
The DNA here is from genome assembly GCF_045679555.1 of Salvelinus alpinus. NCBI lineage: Eukaryota > Metazoa > Chordata > Actinopteri > Salmoniformes > Salmonidae > Salvelinus > Salvelinus alpinus. The sequence goes on from NC_092094.1 coordinate 57,605,217, forward strand.
TCCCCCAACTTGGACAAGTCCGTCCCTAATCACTGGTAACTAGGCTGGTCGTAGTGATAGCTCCATTGCATTAAATGAGGATCGCTCTCGGAGTGAAAATGAATGGTCTCATCAGGGAGAGATCTCTCATGCCTGAGCATGACATCCTGTTTCCACCCAGGTAAGCATCATCCCTAGCAGCTCTCTCATTATTACAACTGCTTGAAGAGTGTTACTGGTGTTACTATTAAGCAGTTGTGTGTTTCATTTCAGATGGATGAAGGAGAGCAGTGTGGTTTATTGTTGGCTGGGCTCCCTGCCTGTGCCATTAAACCCCTACAACTCATCCAGAACGCCGCAGCCCGTCTGGTGTTCAACTTTCCCAAGTTCTCTCACGTCACCCCGCTCCTCCGCTCTCTCCACTGGCTTCCAGTTGAAGCTCGCATCCGCTACAAGACCATGGTGCTTGCCTACGGAGCTGTGAGGGGAACGGCACCACCGTACCTTCAGGCTCTGATCAGGCCCTACACCCAAACAAGGGCACTGCGTTCATCCACCTCTGGCCTGCTCGCCTCCCTACCTCTGAGGAAGTACAGTTCCCGCTCAGCCCAGTCAAAACTGTTCGCTGCTCTGGCACCCCAATGGTGGAACAAACTCCCTCACGACGCCAGGTCAGCGGAGTCAATCACCACCTTCCGGAGACACCTGAAACCCCACCTCTTTAAGGAATACCTAGGATAGGATAAAGTCATCCTTCTAACCCCCCCCCCCCCCTTAAAAGAGTTAGATGCACTATTGTAAAGTGGTTGTTCCACTGGATATCATAAGGTGAATGCACCAATTTGTAAGTCGCTCTGGATAAGAGCGTCTGCTAAATGACTTAAATGTAAATGTAAATGTTTACAACACACTGGGCCCCAATGACAAGATGAGAGACCACAAGGTATCGTTTGTTTATATTTTCTAATGTCTTGTCTTGAAAATAACCCTCGATCATAGTGGTTGATGCTTGGCTAATTTATTTTAGACTTCCAAAATATTCTAAATGTATTGACACAGTAATTATTTTCAAACTCTTCATGTAACAGGTACCCCTGACCGTGTCTCCAGGTTACCCTTTGCACCAATAATTATACATAGGTTTTGAAATGTGCCATCAACATTAGCCTACTTGCTCAATGACCAAGGTGCATGAAGATGTGGCTTGCATGATGAAAGTCATTCAGCTCTATTGTGTCTGCCATAACACCTACTCACCTGTACCACAGTGCTATGCAGACCAGTGACGATTTAATAAAACTACAAGACTTTGCAAGGCGCATTGCACTGTGGCACAGGTGTGGAGGGGTCATGGCAGACACAATAAAGCTGAATGACTTTCATCATGCAAGCCACATCTTTATTGCAACTCGGCCGTTGCCCCTGAAGCCTTTGCATAGAATCCATTAAAATACCTGACTTCAGCATTTTAATTGCGGTAAGATATTTTCATGAGTGACTAAATACTGAATTCACCACTTACTGCCTAAAACACTTCCCAACAGCATTTCTTATTCAATTTCGCTGTTACGTTGCAGACTCACCACCTCAGCTTCACCTCTGCCATTTATATTTGCATGTTTGTTTGAACTTTTTAATAAATATTTGTACATTTCATATTGGGCTTTTTTTGTATGTTGTTATGCAATCTGCTGGAAGAGAAAATGTATTGACTGGTGAGCTTCCATCAGCAGCGCTTAATCTGGATAAGCGGCGGGGGTTGGTCATAGAGATAGAGGACTAGTGCCCAAAAGCCCATTTTAACATGGACAGTACTGCACAGTATTGTCTTTTATCGATGGCGGTTATGATATCGTTTAGGACCATGAGCGTGGCTGAGGTGCATCCATGACCAGCTCAGAAACCAGATTGCATAGCAAAGAAGGTACGGTGGGATTCGAAATGGTCGGTGATCTGTTTGTTACCTTGGCTTTCGAAGAGCTTAGAAAGGCAGTGTAGGATGGATATAGGTCTGTAACAGTTTAGGTCTAGAGTGTCTCCCCCTTTGAAGAGGGGCATGACCGCAGCAGCTTTCCAATCTTTGGGGATCTCAGACGATACGAAAGAGAGGTTGAACAGGCTAGTAATAAGGGTTGCAACAATTGTGGCAGATCATTTTAGAGAGGGTCCAGATTGTCTAGCCCAGCTGATTTGTAGGGGTGCAGATTTTGCAACTCTTTCAGAACATCAGCTATCTGGATTTGGGTGAAGGAGAAATGGGGGAGGTTTGGGCAAGTTGCTGTGGGGAGTGTAGGGCTGTTGACCAGGGTAGGGGTAGCCAGGTGGAAAGCATGGCCAGCCGTAAAAAAAATTCTTATTGAAATTCTCAATTATCGTGAAATTTAACGGTGGTGACAGTGTTTCCTAGCCTCAGTGCAGTGGGCAACTGGGAGGAGGTGCTCTTATTCTCCATGGACTTTACAGTGTCCCAGAACTATTTGGAGTTTGTGCTACAGGATGCAAATTTCTGTTTGAAAAAGCTAGCCTTTGCTTTCCTAACTGCCTGTGTATTTTGGTTCCTAACTTCCCTGAAAAATTGACAAATTATTACCTGCCTAATTTTCTTAACAAAACATTTAACACTTGTTGAAACCATTTTGAAAATGTGCTCATAACCCCTTATCATATTGACAACCTCACCGCAGAGTTATCCCTTAGGGAGAAATCCCAACCGTACAGAAGACCCAATCTGGCGAGATTTGTATCAAAACAGGAAAGAAAAAAAAAACACAACAGCAGCAATACACTTATTCTTATATGCTAGAGGTGGGAAAAACTTTTCTTCCTTTCATAGGCAGACGTGAAGAAACAAATGTGCGTATTTACCAAAGGCCCCAGGGGACCAGTAATTAAAAACAACAACACTACCTGTTAAATCCAAAATATCCAAATTAGAATAACAAATCAAATTTGAATTAGAATAACTATTGATAACTCCATAAGGAAATTATTGTATCCCATAAGGTAATGTTAAAATAGACTAGAGACAGGTGTCCCTCAATTCTCATGTTCCAAACCACACATAGGACTATTGCTAAATTATAAACTTCTCCCTAATTATTAGTGTTTATATAGCCCATTTAAATCTCACTCAATGTCTTCAGTCTTTCTAGTGAGGGTCATCAGGCCTCACCAGAAAGTCAGAAGAGAGGTCATAGGTCAGTCAGCCCTATTAAGTATTTTCTTTCCCTGTTCTTCCAAAACCATTTAAAACATTTCAAATATTTCCATAATTTTGCTTACCTGGTTTACAACCAAATTTTAAAAAGACCCCATACAACAAATCAAACACGGTATTAACACCACTAACAAATATTCATAACAGGTGGGTTGTGTGCGGTAAACTGTAGAGGAAAAACACACAAATGGCCAGGCCTTACTAATCTGGGAGCTCCCTTGACGGCCAAATCCAGATACCTTATACATATAAAACTGCAGAATTTCACTAACTGTTCTCCCAAGGCAACATTTCAAAGCGAGAGATAGGACACCCATCCTCTCCTAAAAGAGAAAATAAACATTTACTTAGTTTTCCACCTTGCTAAATTTTAAACCAATTTACTTTGCATTCATCATCATCTGTTTCCTTTAAACTTCTTATGGATCCCTTCGCGCGCCAATCCCTTTATCGGGATCAATTTGACAACACCCGGTGAAATTGCAGCGCGCCAAATTCAAAAACAGAAATACTCATAATAAGAATTCATAAAACATACAAGTGTTATACATCGGTTTAAAGATTAACTTCTTGTTAATCCAGCCGCAGTGTCAGATTTCAAAAAGGCTTTACGGCGAAAGCAGCCCATGCGATTATCTGAGGACAGCGCCATACCAACAAATGAAAATCAGGTTTCAACCAGGCAGGTGCTACACAAAAGTCAGAAATAACGATATAATTCATGCCTTACCTTTGAAGATCTTCTTCTGTTGGCACTCCAAAATGTCCCATAAACATCACAAATGGTCCTTTTGTTCGATAAATTGCTTCTTTTTATCCCCAAAATGTCAATTTATTTGGCGCGTTTGATTCAGAAAAATACCTGTTCAACTCGCCCAACATGCCTGCAAAGTATCTAATAAGTGACCTGTAAACTTGGTCCAAACATTTCAAACAACGTTCCTAATCCAAATTTATGTATCCTAAAACGTAAATAATCGATAAAATTTAAGACGGGAAATACTGTGCTCAATACCGGACGAAAACAAAGTGAAGCACGTTCCAGGTCGTGCGCACCAAAACATTAGAGGGCACCTGGAGTGACACATGGAAATAACAGGGCTACTTCTTCATTTCTCAAAGGAAAAATATCAACCAATTATTAAAGACTGTTGACATCTAGTGGAAGCCATAGGAACTGCATTTTTATTAAAAAGGGATTGCCATAGAAACCTAATGGAATACAGATTGAGCTCAAAGAAATCTTTCCCTGGATGGATTGTACTTGGGGTTTTGCCTGCCAAATCAGTTCTGTTATACTCACAGACATTATTCAAACAGTTTTAGAAACTTCAGAGTGTTTTCTATCCAAATCTACTAATAATATGCATATATTAGTAACTGGGACTGAGGAGCAGGCCATATACTCTGGGCACCTTTCATCCAAGCTACTCAATACTGCCCCTGCAGCTATAAGAAGTTAACTGCACTGTCCAATTTACAGTAGCTATTACAGTGTAAGAAGAGCATGCTATTGTTTATAATATCTAATAATAATAATAATAATCTAATAATATGCATATCCTAGCTTCTGGGACTGAGTAGCAGGGAGTTTACTTTTAGCATGGTTTTCATCCGGACGTGAAAATACTGCCCCCTAGCCCAAAGAGGTTTTAACTCAGAATCAATCACCATCACCCGGTACATATATCTCTTTCACTCTAACACTTCCGTCTAACATTTACTTTACCAGGTGAACAAAAAGTTTACAGCCAAAACACACATGATTACTTCTGTTCACAGGGAGGCCACTTTAACTACTCGTGACCCATCCCCCTTTTGTCAATTCCATAAATCTATTTTACATTAAGATGGAATAAAGTGTCTCACGAGATTAAAACCCCTAGTGTTTTAAAAACCCCTAGAGTTTGCATTGTTCCTATTTGATCACGTGTAATGTGCTTCGTGACTCCTGAAATTGAAATCCCCAAATATGTTAACTCTTGTTTCGCTGGTTGTACTTTCCCGTATGATGCCTTGTGACCCTACTCTACCAAATTGTTTATTAATATGGTGATGTCTGGCATATAAGTTTCTTCGTCTTTTTACGTCAATAACGAGTCACGACATACTGTATCAACACAGAACCCTCAAATGTACAACCTTTAGTGATTGTTTCAATGCGGCGTGATACAAAGTGACTATTTGTAAACATAATTTGTGCACTCACCCAATGTACTGCACATTTTAATATTTTACCTAGTATCTACTGTCTTTGATTCTCGCAAGGATTGTCCAACCCCAAAATCAGTTCCACACCCATCGCCATGTAAAATTATCTGGGTATTGTTACTGGTCCCATGTTTAAAGACATGGGTAGTAGTCATGTCGCTTTTCGATTCTGCCTGTGCACCCACTAACTATAATAATTTTCCTGTCATAAATTTAGCCAGTATTGACCCTACACTCACTTTTCGAATGACCAATGGCCCAACACACTACGCTTCGGTATTTTTCCGCTAGCCACACAATATCCATGTTGATAACAGGTTTCAAACCTCCCATCAAAGCAGATGTACACATTCTATCAAAATACTCACATACACAATCTGTGTTCAAATACCCATACTAAAATACTATTCACTACATGCTTAAAACTTCTCTAGGGTAGGGGGCAGTATTCGGGAAATTTGGATGAAATGCATGCCCAAATTAAACTGCCTGCTTCTCGGGCCCAGAAGATATGATATGCATATAACTGGTAGATTTGGATAGAAAACACTCTAAAGTTTCCAAAACTGTTAAAAAAGTGTCTGTGAGTATAATAGAACTGAGGCAAAAACCTGAGAAATCCATTCAGGAAGTAGTTTTTTTTTTTTCTTTTTTCTATTCAATGCCATTACAGTATCCATTGACTTAGGACTCAAATTGCAGTTTCTATGCCTCAAATTGTTTCAGGCTTGTATTCTAAAAAATGAGGAAGTAAGAGCAGTCTGAATGAGTGGACCCTAAAGTGACACAGAGCTTTTTCATGCGCGAGACCCAGAGATTGCGTTTCTTGTTTACCTTTTAAATTGACGACGTTCTTGTCCGGTTGAAATATTATCGATTATTTAGGCTAAAAACAACCTGAGGATTGAATATAAACATCATTTGACATGTTTCTATAAACTTTACGGATACAATTTAGATTTTTTTGTCTTCCTGTTTTGACTGCGTTTGAGCCTATGGATTACTGAAGAAAACGCGAACAAAACGGAGGTTTTTGGATATGAAGAGACTTTATCGAACAAAAGGAACATTTATTGAGTAAATGAATGTCTGCTGAGTGCAACCATATGAAGATCATCAAAGGTAAGGGATTCATTTTATCTCTATTTCTGACTTGTGTAACTGTTCTACTTGGCTGGTTACTGTTTGTAATGATTTGTCTAGTGGCTATGTTCTCAAATAATCGTACGGTATGCTTTTGCCGTAAAGCATTTTTTAAATCTGACACAGTGGTTGGATTCACAAGAAGTTAATCTTTAAACCTATGTAAAATATGTTTTGCTTTCTGAATTTTTTTAATTTGTATTTCTGTATTTGAATTTGGCGCCCAGCAGTTTCACTGGCTGTTGAAGAGGTGGGACGCTAACGTCTCACGTACCCAAGAGAAGTTAATGAGTATATACGTCATACTATATACCATTAGTTCATTTTAGTATACTGTAAACAAACGGTAACCTTTCAGTTGAGTTTCGCATGTCTGACGCTGTTGCTATGCAGCCTCTTGCTAGCTTGTTAGCATAACAAATTACTAGTTAAACATTTTACGACTTCATTTGACGTTAGACATTTTACGACCGTTTGGAAATTCAGACTGTTTAGAGTGCACACTGCCCGCTCTGGCCAAGGAGCAGGGTTGTTTCAAGCTCTCTGACCTCACAAAGGCAGTCAAGCACCCAAGCTAACTGGCTAAAGTTTGCTAGCTTGCTTGCTACTTCCAGACACAAATAAGAGAACACATCCTCACTCTGAGCATTTACTAACCCTAGCAGAGCTTGGTCAGGCTTTTTTCATGTTATCCAAGGCATTGGTGACTAACTGTGCTGCTGACAACAATTTAATTACGTTCTTTTCCCTGATGTTTACTGACACCAGTCATATTTAACGGGTGTTGAGCGTTAGTAAATTCATTAGTTAATCTGCGCCCTGGTACATTCAGATGAGAATGCTCTTAAATTAATTGACAACGCAAGATGACTATACCATTTAGCTAAGCTAAGAATGGCGTAAATAATCAATCAATAAACGTTGGATAGCATATAGTTAATATACTGGCAATTTCGATGCAATTATATGCTATGCGGTTCATAAGGATAGCGTAAGCAACACATGTCAGCCAACATAACGTGTAATGCAACTTTATTTGAAAAGTCATTACTTTATAACATTGCTCAACATTTTCTTAACATTTGTCATAATTAGTAAAGCAATTAATTTGTATTTATGACCAATAAGCACACTACATACTCAATTTACTTCACAAATAGTACGGGTTAGTCCGGTTATACTGAGTACATCTACTCATCTTTTTTTTTTTTTTTTTTCTGTTGATAGAATGGTGACATCAAAATGCTGATGTATTGAGCTTGACTTTTTATTGTGTGTCATTGTGCCAACTCACAATAGCATCTGAATTCTTTATTTGATTGGAATTTTCCATTAGCATGGAAATGCTGCCGAATTTGATCAATAATTGAATTTTTTTTGCTCCCCACATTCAAGCCGAATTGGTAGAATGCTCTTGCGCTTCTTTTAGTGCCTCTATAGCTTTGCTATAGTTTACCTCTTCTATAATGGTTATTTATGAGCCTCTCTCAATGGTGCCCAGAGTTTAGATTTCCTCACTCACGGTTTTAATACACTGCTCAAAAAAATAAAGGGAACACTAAAATAACACATCCTAGATCTGAATGAATGAAATATTCTTATTAAATACTTTTTTCTTTACATAGTTGAATGTGCTGACAACAAAATCACACAAAAATGATCAATGGAAATCAAATTTATCAACCCATGGAGGTCTGGATTTGGAGTCACACTCAAAATTAAAGTGGAAAACCACACTACAGGCTGATCCAACTTTGATGTAATGTCCTTAAAACAAGTCAAAATGAGGCTCAGTAGTGTGTGTGGCCTCCACGTGCCTGTATGACCTCCCTACAACGCCTGGGCATGCTCCTGATGAGGTGGCGGATGGTCTCCTGAGGGATCTCCTCCCAGACCTGGACTAAAGCATCCGCCAACTCCTGGACAGTCTGTGGTGCAACGTGGCGTTGGTGGATGGAGCAAGACATGATGTCCCAGATGTGCTCAATTGGATTCAGGTCTGGGGAACGGGCGGGCCAGTCCATAGCATCAATGCCTTCCTCTTGCAGGAACTGCTGACACACTCCAGCCACATGAGGTCTAGCATTGTCCTGCATTAGGAGGAACCCAGGGCCAACCGCACCAGCATATGGTCTCACAAGGGGTCTGAGGATCTCATCTCGGTACCTAATGGCAGTCAGGCTACCTCTGGCGAGCACATGGAGGGCTGTGCGGCCACCCAAAGAAATGCCACCCCACCCACCGCCAAACCGGTCATGCTGTAGGATGTTGCAGGCAGCAGAACGTTCTCCACGGCGTCTCCAGACTCTATCACGTCTGTCATATGTGCTCAGTGTGAACCTGCTTTGATCTGTAAAGAGCACAGGGTGCCAGTGGTGAATTTGCCAATCTTGGTGTTCTCTGGCAAATGCCAAACGTCCTGCACGGTGTTGGGCTGTAAGCACAACCCCCACCTGTGGAAGTCGGGCCCTCATACCACCCTCATGGAGTCTGTTTCTGACCGTTTGAGCAGACACATGCACATTTGTGGCCTGCTGGAGGTCATTTTGCAGTGCTCTGGCAGTGCTCCTCCTGCTCCTCCTTGCACAAAGGCGGAGGTAGCAGTCCTGCTGCTGGGTTGTTGCCCTCCTACGGCCTCCTCCACGTCTCCTGATGTACTGGCCTGTCTCCTGGTAGCGCCTCCATGCTCTGGACACTACGCTGACAGACACAGCAAACCTTCTTGCCACAGCTCGCATTGATGTGCCATCCTGGATGAGCTGCACTACCTGAGCCACTTGTGTGGGTTGTAGACTCTGTCTCATGCTACCACTAGAGTGAAAGCACCGCCAGCATTCAAAAGTGACATTCAAAACATCAGCCAGGAAGCATAGGAACTGAGAAGTGGTCTGTGGTCACCACCTGCAGAACCACTCCTTTATTGGGGGTGTCTTGCTATTGCCTATAATTTCCACCTGTTGTCTATTCCATTTGCACAATAGCATGTGAAATTTATTGTCAATGAGTGTTGCTTCCTAAGTGGACAGTTTGATTTCACAGAAGTGTGATTGACTTGGAGTTACATTGTGTTGTTTAAGTGTTCCAATTATTTTTTTGAGCAGTGTATATGCCAATTTTAAACATTTTCCAAGGTAGTGATACCCACTTCCTCGGAGAGTAGTTATGGAATTTGTGCCTTCTAATTTGTCATGGAACCTGATACCTTGTATTAGAACCAATCCTGAAGATCTCCAAATTTACTACTGGAGAATCTGGGAGACCTAATGCCTATACCAGTCTCACGGTTCAAATATCACTGTTGTTTACAACACATATTAATTAAGAAAAATGAGGGTCCATTGTCTGTCCATAGTATAAATGTATTGTCAATGGTGCGAGCAGCTGAGAAGATATCCTGCATGTCCCATGCATAGTACCAATCACATGTAATCCCCAATTTACAAAGAGGATCTCTTCCTGCCAAATTTTCAGGACAACATGCAGAAAATTAATTGATGTTTTATGCATGTGTTATCAATTTTAACAAGTATGTGTGTCGTGATTAACTCTTTCATAGACACTCCACATTGCTGACTGATTAATTTGACATGGGAGGTTTGGACATGGATGTGAATTTATGACAGACATTGCAGCAACAGTATCTACTACAAAATCTACTGACTCACCATTGACGAAGAGACAATCCATCGGCCCCTGATGGGGGTTTGAAAAAAATCTTTAAATGCTGTCTAACTTTTACGGATGCACAATCGAGAACATCCTGTCTGGCTGTATCACCGCCTGGTATGGCAACTGCTCCACCCACAACCGTAAGGCTCTCCAGAGGTTAGTGCGGTCTGCACAACGCATCACCGGGAGCAAACTACCTGCCCTCCAGGACACCTGCACCACCCGATGTCACAGGAAGGCCAAAAAGATCATCAAGGACAACAACCACCCGAGCCACTGCCTGTTCACCCCACTATCCTCCAGAAGGCGAGGTCAGTACAGGTGCATCCAAAGCTGGGACCGAGAGACTAAAAAACAGATTCTATCTCTAGGCACTTTAATAATTGGATGTAATAAATGCATCACTAGTCACTTTAAACAATGCCGCTTTATATAATGTTTACATACCCTACATTACTCATCACATATGTATATACTGTACTCTATACCATCTACTGCATCTTGCCTATGCCGCAAGGCCATCGCTCATCCATATATTTATATGTACATATTCTTATTCATCCCTTTACACTTGTGTGTATAAGGTAGTTGTTGTGAAATTGTTAGATTACTTGTTAGATGTTACCGCACTGTCGGAACTAGAAGCACAAGCATTTTGCTGCACTCGCATTAACATCTGCTAACCATGTGTATGTGACCAATAGAAATTTGATTTGATTTGATCTGTCTCTACCTCGCATCAGTCCATATGTGGGTTGTACAGGGTTGTTTTTGGTGGAGGAACGCTTTTCAAACATCCCCTCTGTTTTGTAGGCTTGTTTCGACATGCTCTGGCATATCTTGGTTTCCTTAAACGTCTCTAATTTATATCTACATTATGCTAATAAAATTCCACTCAATGTGCCTTTTAATGGAAAATTTGCTGCTTTGTGTCAGAGCGGTACCTGTTCCAGAATGTCCCTCACCCATTCATCTGCCATTACCTTCACTGGTCCAATCAACAGAATGGGCATGCAAGGTTCTCCATTACTGCTTTTGGCTCCCATTGTGAAACTCCACTATACACACAAACACACAAAACAGCAGTATTTGGTTAGGAACGTCTACCTTTCTTGTAATTTAAAAAAAGTAATTTCTACTCCATCAAAAAAATATATATATGTTGTACCCACATGGTAGTTCCTCCTATGCACATTTCCATGTAGGGTTTACATTTATAGCTTGTTTCCCAATCATAACGAACTGTTTGACCAGTACACTGATTAATTATATTTTTTTCCAATGTTTATTTCATTTTGTATATATTTTCTTTTTTAATTTACCTGCAGGAATAATTGTATTTTTTTTAACCTTCATGAATATTTTCTTATTTCTTCAGTATTTTATACTGGAACACTTTCATCAGGACTCTGTTCTGGTATTTCTTAACATAGGTCATGCATTACATATGACGATCGTAACCCATGGTATATTACTTCAGGACATTGTCCTGCTATCTCTATAGTACCTCAGGATCTTATTCCGGAATCGCTTCCATCAGGACTCTGTCCTGGTATCTCTGACACACGTGACCTATTCCTAGAACATGGCTTTCTGAATGTAATCTTTTTGGGGATGTTGTGTTTCATTTATCTTATCCATCCAGAATGACGTATCCACTTACTGACACTCCCGGCAGGTCCACTGCGGGTCCCTCTCTGCTTCGAGTATGGGCTACCCTGAGCCACGTCTAACGGAGCCCCTGCACGCAGTTAAACCTTGGTCTCCTGGGAGCAGTCAGCAAGTGGAGTTAGCATCCACTGCTGTCACCAAATTGTCGTGGTAATTCCATTCAAAGGGGAGAGAGACTGCAGATTCTTTCAAACAACACTTTATCATAAGATTTGCAAAAATGGAGAATCAACTGTCCACCCAACGAACAGTCGGTTCTCAGCTTTTATAGAGAAGCACATCCTTTTTGTATACGTGGCAGTCAGCAGATAGTGTGTAATATGCAATTAGTTGTCCGTGCAGATTTAAGATAGCATGAGGTTGATAGCCGGAAGGCTCAACCGTCTAACTTCATTCACAACAACAAATACTATAATGTGCTCCTTTCTGCAAGTTTCCATACATGTGACTTTCTGTAGATAGTACATCCACGGGATGTCATATGCTGCGGTCGCACCGAAACGGACCTTAGCTATATACGCCCAGTCTTATGACTAAGTCCCACAAAGACACGTTTGTATCAGGTTAGAAAAAACACTAGCATTTAACAAGAGACATTTCTTTAAACATGGGATAGAATGACTAATTATGTAATTTTCCACAACACCATCCATCTCTTCAAGAATTCACATTGAACACATGTGAATGTGACCATGCGCTAATGCAGTGAGCTACTGCTTTAAAAAAAACTAAGAAAATAATTACAAAATGAAATACTTTATTTACTTGTGCTAAAGCTAGTAGCCTACCATTAGGAAAAACGTAAGACACACAAACACAAAGGTAAAAACAATATCTAGACTGAGGTATACAACATAAGATCCTTTGAGTAACTTTGGTTCAGGTCATGTTGTGATATGAACAAAGGAATCTAGCCTGATTGAATATTTCTGTAATGGCCATGTAATGTCCATGGCCTTTTCATTATTAAAGTCCTGATCTTCTCAAAAATATATGTTTGCCGGGTTGTGTCCAGTCCGGGAGATGCTTTCACATCTCTGGGAGGAAGGACGTCAACTTTGCACAGCAGCTGAAACCTGCTTCCATCTGAGTAAAAGTTCCTTGGCCACAACAACACTAGGCTCCAGACAATTAAAGCTGTATAGGAGGAAAGCAGACAAAAATAGACAAGACGTTAAAATGTTGCACACCAGCAATAACATTAATTGACCCCCAAGTCCAAGCAAAAATAGGTTATTAAAACATGAATGAATTGTTATTGCCTGTTGACTGCTCCAGCTGTACTAGAAGGCCCTGTACACACTTTTAACCTGCTTCCCGCCCAACAATGGCAATGCAGATACACTAGATAGATTTAGCAAACATTTTGCTTCATAATTACCAGCTGGCTAGATATAAATGGTATTCATTTAGCTAGCCAGCTAGTTGAACATGCAACAAAAGGACCTCGAAATCTATAATCCAATAGCTAGCTAGCTATTTAGCTATCCTTTAGTGGCCCAGCCAGAGCCCGGACTTGAGTCTTATCTGATCCTCTCTGGAGAGACCTGAAAATAGCTGTGAAGCGACGCTCCCTATCTAACCTGACAGAGCTTGAGAAGATCTACAGAGAATGGGAGAAACTCTCCAAATACAGGTGTGCCAAGCATGTAGCGTCATACCCAAGAAGACTCGATGCTCTAATTGCTGCCAAATGTCTTTCAACAAAGTACTGAGAAAAGGGTTTGAATACTTACAGTACCAGTCAAAAGTTTGGACAAACCTACTCATTCAAAAGGTTTTTCTTAATTTTAACTTTTTTCTACATTGAAGAGTAATAGTGAAGACATCAAAACTATGAAATAACACATATGGAATCATATGGTAACCAAATGTCTCACCCCATGTTCAAGAATTTCCTTTTTCCCTTTATTCAGATTACTACCGCTCACTTTAAGTTATTTGAAATAATCTCCAAAATATTGATATTTTTTAAACAAGCAATAGAAGTTGGTTGCAATTTCAGTTTAATCCACCACTAAAGACAGAACAAATAATTCAACAAATATTGTGGTTAAACTCAAATACACTAATTGATCAAAAATTATCAATTGGAACCTTTATCAAGTGGAAGGGGGCAAAAGTAAGGAACTTGTCTGTCGCCCTGCATTAAAGACCAAGATTGGTTAAAGAAAATTGTGATAAATAAAAATATATACCAGTTTCATTTAAGGACCAAAAAATGGACAGCTGTGCCATATAGATTGCAAAATAGTTGGGAAGACATTTTCGATGTACCGATTCCATTCAGTTGTTCCTCCTTTAAAAGTTGTGAGCTTACACCACGGGACTTAGAGGTACCCAGAGTCACGGCTTCATTGCTCCAGACCACCACAAGGGGGAGATAGAGCACTCATTATGCATTTGGGTCCCAAGGTTTTTATATGACCAATCATATCAAGTGGTTCCATGTCACGACTTCCGCCGAAGTTGGCTCCCCTGCCTGTTCGGGCGGTGGTCGGCTGTCGTCGTCACCGTCCTACTAGCCGCCACCGATCCCTTTTTCGTTTGTCTGTCTTATTAGTTTCACCTGTGTTTGTTGTTTTCAGTTAATGAGCTTCCCTATATTTAGTAGGTAGACCCGCCCTTGTTTTGTGCGGGATTGTCTTTATGTTACGTGTGTGTGTTTTAGGTAGAGGTGTATTATTTTACATTTTACTTGGCACCCTGTGTTTTGGGTTATCAAGTTGTTCTCTGAGCCCTGTATGTTTGGGCTTATCATTTTTTGTGTGCAATAGTAAAAGGAGCACTTTTCCCAAGTGGAACTCTCTGCGTCTGATTCCTTCACCCACCTAGTCCCGCGTGACATTCCAATGACGAATTTGACGCGGGCCACCCGTCCCTGGTGACTTCAGCAAATATGGCTGACAAAACATTACAGGGAAGCTAATTTAAATAATTATAATGTCATAACGAGTCAAGCAAAAATGTACAATTTAGAGGATTATGTTAGTTAATGTAAAGACAAACGATCGAGCATATTTTTTTGTCATAAAGTTAATTTACGAAAATCGCTATTTAGCAAGTTTTTTCCCCAGCCATATCCAATATCAGATGTATCAAACTCATTCATTATAGCAAGCAGGGAGCAGGTTTCGAACCGTCAACATTCTAGCCCGAAGTCCAGCACACTATCGACTGTGCCCAAATGTTTTTATTGGGGTTGGGGCCGATTGTGGCTAAAAACACTTTATCAATTGGAATCTTTAATATGGAAAGGGGAAAAAGTATTATTATTAGTTTTTCACAAGCATAGCAGGATGGGTTATTAGCTGAACAATAGACTATTCAACCTTTACTAAAGAATTGTCTAATAGCCGAGCTAGGTGTGAACCCACCTCCCCTCCCCGACTTGAGCTAGGTGTGAAACCCCTCTCCTCCCCATCTTGCAGCAAATCATTTTCAGGACTATCTAGAAATTGCGGCGGAGATGCGCAATAGGTTGCTAAGAAGAAGCTATTCTCCACAATGTGTGGATGAAGCTCTCAATTTAGCATTGGGGAAAACACGAAATGAACTGCTACAAAAAGGACCCGCTAAAGCTAAAGAACACTCTGTAATGCTTACAGCCACATATACTTTGAACCTGCGAAAAGTGGGAGATGCGGTCAAGAAACACTGGCATGTTTTATTTTTACGATAAATTGGTCCATGCCAACTGCCAGCCACAGTTGGCATGGACCAACTATGGATTTTCACCCTCCAGACATTATTTCCTAAAGGTCTTAATGATGAAATGCCTATGTATGTTATGTTGTAAATATGAACATAAATTATGCCCCTATTTCAGATTACTCTAACATTTTTCTTACACTGTACCCAATGATTTATGAAAACTTGCTTGGTAGGTCAATGTCCTCATTATGGTTTTACAGACATGTTTAAACATTTTATGTACACACTTTATTTACATTTTTATGAAATGCATATTGTTATATTTGGTAGCACTTATTTGTTTTTCCTTCACCTCCAACCCCTTTTGATGCGTGGAACGGATGTGGGTGTGGCTTGATCTACATAAGGGTGCTAATTTTAAAAAACTCGCAAAAGCTCTGACGAAGGCCATGAGGCCGATACGTAAAGCTTATTAAAGATCAGTGATACGATCAAGAGCAGTGTGCGGGTTCCTTCTTCTTTTTCCTCATCTTATCCGGCTGTTGCATGCACCTGCAAAAAAGATAACTCAGATATGCGGGTGCCTTTTGAATTTGACTTTACAAACAACAAGAGGGCTGAATTGTAGTCTCTTTCTTCGGAGCCTATACCTATATAAAATAACTTAGCCTACCTCAGCCAGTTATGAGGCTTAACCACCTAATAGAGGCAGGATTTTTTTTATTAGGCCTGCTTACAATTGCAACTGGTAAAAAAATGTAGCATCCTACATAAGACAATCATTTAAAGAAAAAAAGTCTGCACGTTCGAAATAAAACAATGTAACTAATAAGAGAGTGCAGAGTTGTAATTCCCTAACTCTAAAAGTAATCGGAAAGGTAGTTTCAAACTATGTGTGACATTGTGTCTACAATAAAGAATGTAGCCAATCATGCAAATGATTCTTATTAGCAGGACAATATACTTTTTATAGCCCGGCTACTGTTGTGAAAATCCCACAACTTGCAATGTATTCGATGCATAAGTACTCTAAAGTGTTACATTTCTAACTCAAAACAGCATTACTTCATCAACATCTTTATGCTTTCGTTAATCTTTCTGTAGCAATTTTGAGCAAATTGCTCAAGGGCCATGGTTGATTCGCCTGTGAAGATGACGTTATTGAATGTCTCGCCAACTTTGATCCATGCCTGGGCCTTCAGCATGCAAAATACTTTGTTTGTCAGAAAAATCATTGGGTCGAAACTACAGAATAGTAAAAAACAAGAGAACACACGTGGATAATGTCCTGGGGATTTAAAAAATATATATATATATATATATACAGTTGAAGTCAGAAGTTTACATACACCTTAGCCAAATACATTTAAACTCAGTTTTTCACAATTGCTGACTTTTAATCCTAGTAAAAATGCTCTGCCTTAGGTCAGTTAGGATAACCACTTTATTTTAAGAATGTGAAACATCAGAATAACAGTAGCGAGAATGATTTATTTCAGCTTTTATTTCTTTCATCACATTCCCAGTGGGTCAGAAGTTTACATACACTCAATTAGTATTTGGTAGCGTTGCCTTTAAATTGTTTAACTTGGGTCAAACGTTCCGGGTAGCCTTTCACAAGCTTCCCACAATAAGTTGGGTGAATTTTGGCCCATTCGTCCCGACAGAACTGAGTCAGGTTTGTAGGCCTCCTTGCTCGCACACGCTTTTTCAGTTCTGCCCACAAATGTTCTATGGGATTGAGGTCAGGGCTTTGTGATGGCCACTCCAATATGTTGACTTTGTTGTCCTTTAGCCATTTTGCCACAATTTTGGAAGTATGCTTGGGGTCATTGTCCATTTTGAAGATCCATTTGTGACCAAGGTTTAACTTCCTGACTGATGTCTTGAGATGTTGCTTCAAAATATATCCATATAATTTTCCCTCCCTTATGATGCCATCTATTTTGTGAAGTGCACCAGTCCCTCCAACAGCAAAGCACCCCCACAACATGATGCTGCCACCCCCGTGATTCATGGTTGGGATGGTGTTCTTCGTTTTGCAAGCCTCCCCCTTTTTCCTCCAAACATAACGATAGTCATTATTGCCAAACAGTTCTATTTTTGTTTCATCAGACCAGAGAACACTTCTCCAAAAAGTACAATCTTTGTCCCCATGTGCAGTTGCAAACCGTAGTCTGGCTTTTTTATGGCGGTTTTGGAGCGGTGGCATCTTCCTTGCGGAGCGGCCTTTCAGGTTATGTTGATATCGGACTCGTTTAACTGTGGATAGAAATACTTTTGTACCTGTTTCGTCCAGCATATTCACAAGGTCCTTTGCTGTTGTTCTGGGATTGATTTGCACTTTTCACATCAAAGTACGTTCATCTCCAGGAGACAGAAATGTCTCCTTCCTGAGAGGTATGGCGGCTGTGTGGTCCCATGGTGTTTATACTTGCGTATTATTGTTTGTACAGATAAATGTGGTACCTTCAGGCATTTGAAAATTGCTCCCAAGGATGAACCAGACTTGTGGAGGTCTACAATTTGTTTTTCTGAGGTCTTGGCTGATTTCTTTTGATTTTCCCATGATGTCAAGCAAATAGGCACGAAGTTTGAAGGTAGGCTTTGAAATACATCTGCAGGTACACCTTCAATTGTCTCAAATTATGTCAATTAGCCTATCAGAAGCTTCTAAAGCCATGACATAATTTTCTGGACATTTCCAAGCTGTACAGTCTACTTAGTGTATGTTAACTTCTGACCCACTGGAATTGTGATACAGTGAATTATAAGTGAAATAATCTGTCTGTAAACAATTGTTGGAAAAATGTCTTGTCCCATGCACAAAGTAGATGTCCTAACCGACTTGCCAAAACTATAGTTTGTTAACACAACATTTTTGGAGTGGTTGAAAAACAAGTTTTAATGACTCCAACCTATGTAAACTTCCAACTTCAACTGTGTGTATATATATATATATATATATATATATATACAGTGTTCTATTGGGTCTAGATGCAAGGTCGAGAGTGTTTGAGGTGGATGAAAGAGACATTTGGAGAAGAGTTAATGTGGACTGGATGAGCGGTGAGGAGGATGGCCTGCAAAATGGCAAACCTTTGTGGTTCGTCAAGCGCCCCTACTTCCGGAGTAAGGTTCTCACTGCTCTTAGTCAAGAACTACAGATCCGCTTGGAAAGTGACACAAGCTACTTGGCGAGCCACACCACATGGATCATGTCTGGGGAGTTTTCCTCAAGGCAACGTACAGTGGGGAGAACAAGTATTTGATACACTGCCGATTTTGCAGGTTTTCCTACTTACAAAGCATGTAGAGGTCTGTAATTTTTATCATAGGTACACTTCAACTGTGAGAGACGGAATCTAAAACAAAAATCCAGAAAATCACATTGTATGATTTTTAAATAATTAATTTGCATTTTATTGCATGACATAAGTATTTGATCACCTACCAACCAGTAAGAATTCCGGCTCTCACAGACCTGTTAGTTTTTCTTTAAGAAGCCCTCCTGTTCTCCACTCATTACCTGTATTAACTGCACCTGTTTGAACTCGTTACCTGTATAAAAGACACCTGTCCACACACAATCAAACAGATTCCAACCTCTCCACAATGGCCAAGACCAGAGAGCTGTGTAAGGACATCAGGGATAAAATTGTAGACCTGCACAAGGCTGGGATGGGCTACAGGACAATAGGCAAGCAGCTTGGTGAGAAGGAAACAACTGTTGGCGCAATTATTAGAAAATGGAAGAAGTTCAAGATGACGGTCAATCACCCTCGGTCTGGGGCTCCATGCAAGATTTCACCTCGTGGGGCATCAATGATCATGAGGAAGGTGAGGGATCAGCCCAGAACTACACGGCAGGACCTGGTCAATGACCTGAAGAGAGCTGGGACCACAGTCTCAAAGAAAACCATTAGTAACACACTACGCCGTCATGGATTAAAATCCTGCAGCGCACGCAAGGTCCCCCTGCTTAAGCCAGTGCATGTCCAGGCCTGTCTGAAGTTTGCCAATGACCATCTGGATGATCCAGAGGAGGAATGGGAGAAGGTCATGTGGTCTGATGAGACAAAAATAGAGCTTTTTGGTCTAACTCCACTCGCCGTGTTTGGAGGAAGAAGAAGTATGAGTACAACCCCAATAACACCATCCCAACCGTGAAGCATGGAGGTGGAAACATCATTCTTTGGGGATGCTTTTCTGCAAAGGGGACAGGACGACTGCACCGTATTGAGGGGAGGATGGATGGGGCCATGTATCGCGAGATCTTGGCCAACAACCTCCTTCCCTCAGTAAGAGCATTGAAGATGGGTCGTGGCTGGGTCTTCCAGCATGACAACGACACGAAGCACACAGCCATGGCAACTAAGGAGTGGCTCCGTAAGAAGCATCTCAAGGTCCTGGAGTGGCCTAGCCAGTCTCCAGACCTGAACCCAATAGAAAATCTTTGGAGGGAGCTGAAAGTCCGTATTGCCCAGCGACAGCCCCGAAACCTGAAGGATCTGGAGAAGATCTGTAGGGAGGAGTGGGCCAAAATCCCTGCTGCAGTGTGTGCAAACCTAGTCAAGAACTACAGGAAACGTATGATCTCTGTAATTGCAAACAAAGGTTTCTGTACCAAATATTAAGTTCTGCTTTTCTGATGTATCAAATACTTATGTCATGCAATAAAATGCAAATTAATTACTTAAAAATGATACAATGTGATTTTCTGGATTTTTGTTTTAGATTCCGTCTCTCATAGTTGAAGTGTACCTATGATAATAATTACAGACCTCTACATGCTTTGTAAGTAGGAAAACCTGCAAAATCGGCAGTGTATCAAATACTTGTTCTCCCCACTGTATATACCATGGACCGCTCAAACCTCAACACTATAGCACCCCCAATGGAGGCCGTCCTGGGCCAAGCTGGATGACTCCTGATAATTTTTTTAATTCTTTGAATTTTGAATAGGTTTGGTCATATTCCTCAAAATTAGGTATATTCCCCTTTAACCTCTCTTGGGTACGTGAGACGTTAGCGTCCCACCTCTTCAACAGCCAGTGAAACTGCTGGGCGACAAATTCAAATACAGAAATACTCATTATAAAAATTCAGAAAACAAAATATATTTTACATAGGTTTAAAGATTAACTTCTTGTGAATCCAACCACGGTGTCAGATTTAAAAAATGCTTGTTGGCGAAAGCATACCTTACAATTATTTGAGAACATAGCCCAGCAGGCAAATCATTACAAACAGTAACCAGCCAAGTAGAAGAGTTACACAAGTCAGAAATAGGGATAAAATTCATCCCTTACCTTTGATGATCTTCATATGGTTGCACTCAGCAGACATGAATTTACTTACTAAATGTTCCTTTTGTTCGATAAAGTCTCTTTATATGCAAAAACCTCAGTTTTGTTTGCACGTTTTCTTCAGTAATCCACAGGCTCAAACGCAGTTAACCTGATGAGGACCAGAGGGCGCTGTTTTCACTTTGGGGGAAAATCGTACCCAATTTAAACGGCCTCGTACTCAATTCTTGCTCGTACAATATGCATATTATTATTACTATTGGATAGAAAACACTCTCTAGTTTCTAAAACCGTTTGAATTTTGTCTGTGGGTAAAACACAACTTATTTGGCAGCACACTTTCTGACCAGGAAGTGGAAAGTCTGAAATCGATGCTGTGTTCAAGTGTCTGCCTATAAATGGGCATGATACGTATGACTATACGTGCACGTCATACACCTTCCCCTAGATGTCAAGAGGAAGTGAGAGGAGAAAGGAGTTGATTATCTCGGTCTGAGGTTGAATAAACCCTCTTGGAACGACGTGTCCCCCATTTTCTGTTCTCTGCAAGGCGCGTGGTGGGACCTGTTATTGCCTACTGGAAAGCTGTCGTTATGGGCGAATACTATCTCCGGCTTTGATTTTATTTGATACATGTCACAATATCATCGTAAAGTATGTTTTTTCAATATAGTTTTATTAGACTATTGAAATTTATTCGGGACGTTAGGCGTGTTGCGTCGTTTGCGTTTGTTCACGAAGGAGAGCTTAGCACCACCTGGCCAGTGTGCTTGCTAATTCAAGAGGGAAAGAGGACGTTCTGAATCCAAACAACGACGGTTCTGGACAAAGGACCCCTTGTACAACATTCTGATGGAAGATCAGCAAAAGTAGGAACCATTTTGTGATGCTATTTCATATATCTGTCGAACTGTGTACTAGTAGCTTTGCGCTCAGGTTTTGGTTATTCCCTTACCATAACTAAGTCTTATGTCGTAATGAAGATATTTTTAGAATTCTAACACTGCGATTGCATTAAGAACTAATGGATCTATCGTTTCCTATACAACATGTATTTTTTTGTAATGTTTATGAATAGCTATTTGGTCAGAATAGGTGAGAGTCTAATAGAAATATCCGCACATTCTGGGAAAAAGATGCTACGTTAGCACATTGTATAACCACGGATTTCAGCTCTAAATATGCACATTTTCGAACAAAACATAAGTGTATGTATAACCTGATGTTATAGGACTGTCATCTAAGGAAGGTTTATGAAGGTTAGTGAAATTTAATATATTTTGCTGGTTTATTCGCTAACGCTAACGTGCCTATTGCTATCGCTAACGTGCCTTGATGAATGAATGCGGTAGTGTGGTAGGCTATTGTAGTAAGCTAATATAATTCTATATTGTGTTTTCGCTGTAAAACACTTAAAAAATCTGAAATATTGTCTGTATTCACAAGATCTTTGTCTTTCATTTGCTATACACCATGTATTTTTCAGAAATGTTTTATGATGAGTATTTCGGTATGTCACGTTGGTGTCTGTAATTATTCTGGCTGCTTTCGGTGCAATTTCTGATTGTAGCCGCAATGTAAACTATGATTTATACCTGAAATATGCACATTTTTCGAACAAAACATAGATTTATTGTATAACATGTTATAAGACTGTCATCTGATGAAGTTGTTTCTTGGTTGATTTTGTGCATGCTACCTGTGCTGTGAAAAATGTCTGTGCTTTTTTCTATTTGTTGGTGAGCTAACATAAATATATATTGTGTTTTCCCTGTAAAACATTTAAAAAATCGGACATGTTGGCTGGATTCACAAGATGTGTATCTTTCATTAGCTGCATTGGACTTGTTAACCTTTCACTGCTACCAAACCCGGATCCGGGAGCACCCCCCACAGTAAAAAAGCTGACTAGCATAGCCTAGCATAGCGTCACAAGTAAATACAAGCATCTAAATATCATTAAATCACAAGTCCAAGACACCAGATGAAAGATACAGATCTTGTGAATCCAGCCATCATTTCTGATTTTTAAAATGTTTTACAGGGAAGACACAATATGTAAATCTATTAGCTAACCACGTTAGCAAAAGACACCACTTTTTTTACTCCATCAGTAGCTATCACTAATTCGACTAAATAAAGATATATATAGCCACTAACCAAGAAACAACTTCATAAGATGACAGTCTGATAACATATTTATGGTATAGCATATGTTTTTTTAGAAAAATTTGCATATTTCAGGTATAAATCACAGTTTTACATTGCAGCTGCAATCTGAAATAGCGTTGGAAGCAGCCGGAATAATTACAGAGACCGACATCAATTACCAAAATACTCATCCTAAAACATTTCTGAAAAATACACAGCATACAGCAAATGAAAGACCAACATCTTGTGAATCCAGCCATCATTTCTGATTTTTAAAATGTTTTACAGGGAAGACACAATATGTAAATCTATTAGCTAACCACGTTAGCAAAAGACACCACTTTTTTTACTCCACCAGTTTTTTACTCCATCAGTAGCTATCACTAATTCGACTAAATAAAGATATATATAGCCACTAACCAAGAAACAACTTCATAAGATGACAGTCTGATAACATATTTATGGTATAGCATATGTTTTTTTAGAAAAATTTGCATTTTTCAGGTATAAATCACAGTTTACCATTGCAGCCACTATCACAAAACTCACCCAAAGCGACTAGAATAACTACAGAGAGCAACGTGTATTACCTAATTACTCATCTTAAAACATTTCTGAAAAATACACAGCGTACAGCAAATGAAAGCCCAACATCTTGTGAATCCAGACAATATTTCAGATTTTCTAAGTGTTTTACAGCGAAAACACAATATATCGTTATATTAGCATACCACATGAGCTAACATCACCCCAGCATTGATTCTAGGCAAAAAGCGCGATAACGTTATCACCACCAAAATATATTAATTTTTTCACTAACCTTCTCAGAATTCTTCAGATGACAGTCCTGTAACATCATATTACACAATGCATATAGAGTTTGTTCGAAAATGTGCATATTTAGCATCACAAATCGTGGTTATGCTATGTAATCAGTCAAAACATGGCATGCATTCTGGCCGGCGCCATCTTGGAAGGGCACCTAAGTTTACGATTATTTATCGATTAGATTGACTAAAAAAATACAGGTTGGACAGCTAATGAAAGATGCATTGGTTATTAATGCAACCGCTGATTTAGATTTTTAAAATTAACGTTACTAGACATACAGTGTGCGTTACAGCCAGACTAGTGCTGCAATAATGGCCGAAAAATGCGTTTACATTTTTCCACATAAATACGGAATAAAATCATAAATAGCTCTTACTTTTGGTCGAGCTTCCATCAGAATCTTGGGCAAGGTGTCCTTTTGTCCAAAAGAATCGTTGCTTTGTTGTAAAACGTCCACTTCAACTTCGGAACTAGCAGCTAAAATTAGCTACGTGGCACACACATGTCCAAATCCTCAAACGCAATACTACGAAAATTCAGAAAATAGCAATATACTCGCATAAACTGATATAAATCGGTTTCAAATAACTTCGTTATGATGTTTCTAACACCTATATCGAATTAAATCACAGACGGATATATCTTAGCCCGATAACAAGAGCTATTCAACATGCCATTCTGATGTCCTCTCTTGCGCCTTGGCGAGCGTCCAAAAGAACGTACATGTCACTCCATTGCCTTTTATAAACTCTGAGAAATACGTAGAGACTCCATTCCACTTCTCATTGGTTACTGACATCCAGGGGAAGGCGGGTGCAGTTCATTTCGATCCATAGGGCACACACAGAGCTTTAAACTGATCTGAGAACAGAGACTATTTTTCTGACCTTCGCATGTCCTGTCATGATTTTCGCTGTAGAAAGAGTTCTGGTTCACCCACAGACATAATTCAAACGGTTTTAGAAACTAGAGATTGTTTTCTATCCAATAGTAATAATAATATGCATATTGTACGAGCAAGAATTGAGTACGAGGCAGTTTAATTTGGAGACGCAAAATGTCGAAGTTGAAACAGCACCCCCTGTAGTGACAAGAAGTTGTGTGAAAGTTAAATATTTATAAAAAATATATTTTGAATTTCGCGCTCTGCCTTTTCACTGGAATGTGGGAGGAGTTCCGCTAGCGGAACGCCGGGGCTAGAAAGGTTAAAACAGGAAGACAAACAAATCCTAATTGTATCCGTAAAGTTCATAGAAACATGTCAAACGATGTTTATATTCAAGCCTCAGGTTGTTTTTAGCCTAAATAATTGATAATATTTCAACCGGACATTAACGTCTTCAATTTAAAAGGTAAACAAGAAAGGCACTCTCTCGGTCGTGCGCATGAAAAAGCTCTGTGACACTTTAGGGTCCACTCATTCAGACTGCTCTTACTTCCTAATTTTTCAGGATACAAGCCTGAAACAATTTCTAAAGACTGTTGACATCTAGTGGAAGGCATAGAAACTGCAATTTGAGTCCTAAGTCAATGGAAACTGTAATGGCATTGAATAAAAAAATAAAAAATAAAAAAATAAAAATACTTCCTGAATGGATTTTTCTCAGGTTTTCGCCTGCCAAATCATTCTGTTATACTCACAGACACTATTTTAACAGTTTTGGAAACTTTAGAGTGTTTTCTATCCAAATCTACCAGTTATATGCATATCATATCTTCTGGGCACGAAGAGAAGTTAACCAATATATTAACCCATGTAAGCAAGTAAGCACCACATTCAAAATTCAAAGATGAATGAAATTCTTTTCTATAGAATCGAGCAGAGTACTGGCAGGAGTCATCCTTGGCCCAGTGCAAGTCTCCATGGGGGTTACTTTAGTGTCAGGCCCTGCTTAGCTTAAACACAGATTCTATTGCCTGCCTTTTTCTGCTCTACTGAAATTAATTGTCATCCTTCAAGAAGTGTGTTGTATTCAAGTAACTAAGAATTGTTTTAGTATAGCGATGTCGTGAGGTGGATATGTATGGTCGTTTCTGGGGATTTACTGAACAATTTCCGCACATATACACGTCCGTGCACATCCGTGCACAAAAGTGGTCCATTATCTGAGATTTACAGGACGTGTGCAGGGCCGAACAATGCTGGACACGTGCCTTCAAATTTCCAGAAACGTAACGCTTCCGGACTTTTGCACCGGAATGTTCGACCCATAAATGTGCCTTTTCATGCAGTGTTTCCTCTTCATGATGAGAGTAATTTTATTCCCTTTAATGAGATAATGGTATTTGAACCCTGGGCTATCTGTGTCCCTGGTCACTTAAGGCTTGACAAGAATGAGCCATTCATCACATTGGTTATGCTGTAAACAAAGCAGAAACATCACCGCCCTCCATGGATTTTAGTTCCTCATATGGCTGGAAGTCCTCTCATTCTTGATCACATAATACACACATATCACACAACTCCAACTTTGTAACCTTTAGATATTGTTTCTGAAGTGTGATCCACAGCATTGGAGGTGCAAGTTGTGTGTGTGCGTGCCGAGAGGTGTGTTTGCCGTGAGCTGTGTGCATGTATTTGGTGTGTGTGCATGCATTCGTCACCTGACTGCGTTAATTGAGCTCAAAACCTGCCCACCGACCTGATTGGCCCTCACTCTCCTCTCTCCTCTCATAGTCCTTAGTCAGTGTGTGGCCGCAGTTCCACGGGTCCCACAGGCTATTGTTTGGACAGCTATTCAGCACTGTAATTGGTTCCGTCTCCCTACGACCGTGAGTCATGTGGCCTTGACCTCCGGTGCTGACCTCCCATATAGCTGAAACCGTCCACCACTAAGGACAAGTCACTCCCCATCAGTGTTCACTGTGCTGGATACTCTCCAAATTGTCAGGGGCAAGTCCAAGCTCTTTCGGTATAGTTGGAGGTTATACAATCGCCACATTTAAAAACATTTAAAATTCCCACAAGGTCATTGTTTGACAAAGAGGCATCGGGGTGGTATTAAATGCAAATATGATATAAGCACAAATAAATGTTAGACTGGAATGTATTTACGGTATGTGTGATGTAAGCTCATTGCTTCGTCAAAGTAATTTAAAAGTCAGGCAAAGTATTACATTTTTCATAATTCATCTGTTTTCTTGTGTGTCGGGAATATTAAAAAGTTTGTGGTTAATGATGGATTGATTTAGTCGTGAGGATTTTTGCATAATATGAAGAAACATGCAGTCACTAGATATTCCAAATAATACTTGACGTTTAAAATTGCCAATCAGCTAACTACTTGCAGGAAACACCCTAAACGGCCTTGAATGGCGAGAGAGAAAACATCACTCCCCCCAGATGTCTTGGGCTGGAGTGTAGCAATTTAAAAAATTTAGTCCTGTGCTAGCCTAAGGACACACACAAACTACACTGTGTGCTCTGCTCAGGCAATATATTCACACAACTGTGTGAATATATTATAAGCACAGAATGCAAAACAAATGTTGGCCACCAGAGTTTGTTATAATCTATTGTACTTCTGTCACAGAGAATCACTAGTGAGAGTGAGAAAGTTGGAAGGAGTGAAAAAAGAGGCTGGGAGTGTCTTCTTTTTCTCGCTTCATTATAATACCACTTAAAATTGCTTTATTTTTCAAATGCCAAATAGCCCCTGCTCTGAATTCCCCAGCGTGATGCAGGAAATGAACCATCACAATTGTAAACATTTATCACGATGTAACAAATACAGTATACATTTACCACACAGTACACAAATACATCCCATTTCATCACTGGTTTAACTATCATTTTTTCTGATTGTATTGAATGTTGATAATTCAATGAGTATTGTGTTTATGAAGCGGAAAATAAGTCCCGAACTAACGACCTGTTAATAAAGCATAGGGTCATGTTCAGTGCAATCCACAATCTACTTCAAACTTCATTAATCACCTTTGGAAATCCCAGGTTTCAGCACCATTTGATATGTGTATTTCAATTAATCACTGATGTAAGTTTCGTTTGTAGATTTATTCCCTATTGTTTACGATACTAAATTATATTAAAATGTTTCAAAATAGGCAGCAGTCTATACAAATCAGAGTTTTCTCAGGTTTCTGGCAGGGTACATCCTGTGTAGGCTTTGCTGTAGCCTTTTTATCTTCATTTGATTCTCTCAGAGGCCATTGATGTTTCTGTAGGCCGCTGTGTTGTGGTTTTGAAACATCAGAATCTGCATTACAAGCGCTGTTTTTCTTTAATGTTCTAGCAATTCTTCATGTGACATAGTCACCACAGAAAATATTTTAAAACAGGGAGGTACTACCAGAACTCTAATTCTAATAGTTTGCTTAATACCAGTTTGTGACAAAACAAGCAAGTACAGTTTATTGAATCATTGTACCATCTAAACCGCTGCAAAATTAATTTTCCATAACCCAAAATATTGTATTTTCAGCTGTTTGAAGTGTACAAAACCGAAAGTAAAATAAACAAAAATGAAACTTAAGAACAGGAAGCATAGAAATAGCACACATAGAACAGATTTATTGACTCTTAGACTTGCTTTCAATGAGAATGACAGATCTATAACACAAATTTCTATGTGAATTTGGTCGCGCAAAAAGTTACATACCGCAGCTTGAATTATTCTGCTGAAGGGTCCTTAGGTGTACAGAGCAAGACCTGACTGCTGTGCTGAGCAGCCTACTACATTAGCCTACTAATCCTCAGGTTGGGATTCCTAGATGATCCAATCCAATGGGGGGCCTGGGAATTCTCCAGCCATCATAAAAACTGCCCTTTGTTGAAGGTGAGGCAAAAATTCAAATCACTCCTCCAACTTGAATCTCGTGCCTGTCAGCGAGACAGTTTAATTTTGACTGATTAAGAGCTTAAAAGTAATTACACATGCGGCGCAGAGCCCACCCCACCCACCCCCTCCTCCCTCCCTGTCTTTTAGTTTCATCATATTCAAAACAGGACCTCGAGGCAGCGAGAGAGGGAACACTCAACCACATCCATTTCCACTCCTTAATGGTTAGTTTTAAAGTTCAGCAGTGAGCTATATAGATGTAGGATCTGAATTTGTTTACCCTGTTGCAGGAGAACTTTCCCGCAATGCAGGAAAAAAAATGTGTAGTGTATTTGATGTTTTAAAAGGCCTCTGAAGCTTGTAATTTCGACTTTGCAATTTCAGACTTGATTTTCCCTTATGAAAAATGTGTCAACCCCTGCAAAAATGTCCATTAATCATAACCCACATAATAATTCACATTTCCTGTTGCTGAAGGATTATTTTCCTGCTGTAGCAAACTGGCTCAAATTAAGATCCTACATCTGAGTCTCGATAGAGCAACTGTTTTTGCCATCATCATGCTGACTATAAGGTCACCACTCAGAGGAAAGTTAGCGAGATGTGGTAGGACGAGAGAAACAGTGAGTAGCTAAGTTTGCTCATTCTATCAAACTATCTAGGGAAATAAGGCAAGGTGCCTGAGGATTAGTCAAAGAGGATTTAACTGCAGGGAAACAATAAGGGTTCACACAATTAAAATGGCTTCATAAGACAATTATTATGAGGCATTAGACATTATAACTCACATGCCTCTTCACATAAACACATATGTGCCAGGAAAATTGCCATCCTTGTTCTTAAATTGACTTTCTTGGGACTCGCCGAGGTCAGGTTGTCATAATAAGTGGGTTAGAGGTGATCTCAGCCACTAATTGCTTGCCACATGGCATTGTTATTTCTACTAATTGCATGCTGTGATTTTCTAATGGGCTCCGCTGCCTTGGAGAATTTTAATCTGTGATGTATTAGGTCCCTAGATCGAGTTGCATAAGGAAAGGAAACCCATGGGTAAAATAAGGTCTCAAACCATTGCAGAATTACAACACTAACTGCACACCAGAGTGTAAATATATCTTCAAATTCATGTATTTGCCATGCTCACTCAACTGTGTGGGGATACAAAATCCTGTTAATTCCATTGTTTACAGTATCTGATTGTAGTCATTCAATAGTGATTCAATGGCTCAGTCGGAAGGAGTGTGGATGTTGAAACACCTGCGTTACATTCCTGCATGGACCGTAATTGAGTTTTGGTACCTTGTTAAAGCTCCACTGTAAAATATTTTCTCTTATTAATGTTATGTCAAACAGGCAATTAACATTCTTTCCTCTTTCTCCATCTGGCAGTTTTGCTGCTGTCTTGGGAACCATCTTATATATGTTACTGAGAGACAAAGAAAATACGCTAAATGCATAACTCAGATGTTGACTGATGCCACCTATGCAGCACCATGAAATAAAATGACGCTTTAATGCAAATTCAATGGCGCCACATGTTATATTAATTCCATAGCTCCCAGACGCAATAACTATGTTGAGAGCTCAAAAAAAATATTGTTTGAATTATTCAATTAATTAAAAAGACTGAAATCAACAGTTGCCTTGTTTTCACTTTCCTTCTGAGGAGATTTCTCTGACTGCCTCCAAGGTTGTTAATTATTATTTGCAGTCATGAGAAGGACCATTTGTTATGGTTGTTTTTTTTCCCAGTCTTCCAATATTTATCCTTTTCCTGGTTTGGGTTGGAGAGTGAGGAGGGAGATGCTGGGAGGGCTATAGAAAATATGGGTAGCATTCTAGTTTACAGTGCTGAAATAAAAAAGTAATGTCCAGAAAGTACTAGAAAACAGGAAAATAAGACGGCAACAATAATTTAAGAATGTGGTAATTACCCATTAATAGTTTGATTGTATCTGTTAAGTACTGATATAAAGAGTGTGAAGTATCCTGATTGTTATGTAGGAACAAATAAGTGTTACTGAAGAACTCTCATTAATAGAGAAACATTTGAGAAACCTCATCTTGTAGCTGGGTAGTTACCTTGTCGATATCATCTTATTTCGACACTCTATTTAAAGGTGCAATATGCAGATATCACTTCTTAGACTAGCTCTCAATGTGAAAGACAGATCTATAACTCACATTACTATGTGAATTTAGTCGGGTCGACCCAAAAAGTTACATATTGCAGCTTTAAGTGAATATTATGTACCTTACCTGTTTCTTCATATGTAGTTTCACCATATTTTCAGTGTAACTACGGAGCCTAGACACTGTATACTAAAGCAACGCTTTGTTCCCCTGTTACGGTGTAAATTACTATTACTTTTTTACTACTTTCTATAGCTAGAGGTGATATCTCCAGGAATGATACTTGTAGTATACGTTTTGTCTTTATCTCTTGTTGTCTAGTACTCTTTTTTGCTAGTTAGGGCTATCTACTTTAAGTGCTCCCTGTCTTCCTAGTGGCCTATTTGGTGTGTGAACCGCTAACTGCTATTAACTTGCAGCTGATTGTTCAAATCAAAATTGAATCAAATTTTATTGGTCGCATACACATATTTAGCAAATGTTATTGCGAGTGTAGCGAAATACTTGACACATCAACCAGGATTAAGGGGCAGGGCAATTTGTAACTGTTGTTGTTTTGGTAATCAGTGGCTGTATTGGAGGGGCTGATTTCTCCTCTCCTAGGCAATCAGCAATTAGTACCGGGATGTGTGCTCTTCAACTTTGCAAGGCAATTAGTATTAGTACTTCAATCTACCCTGTTTTATCAGCGGCAGCTGTAAGCAGCGGTCTCGTCGCAAAACCAAGACCGTGTCACGACTTCCGCCGAAGTGTGTCCATCTCCTTGTTCGGG
Organism: Salvelinus alpinus; assembly: GCF_045679555.1. Lineage (NCBI taxonomy): Eukaryota > Metazoa > Chordata > Actinopteri > Salmoniformes > Salmonidae > Salvelinus > Salvelinus alpinus. The sequence continues at coordinate 57,636,756 of NC_092094.1, forward strand.
CGACGTTCGGTGGTCGAAGTCACCGACCTTCTAGCCATCGCTGATCCACTTTTAATTATCCATTGGTTTTGTCTTGTCTTCCATCACACCTGGTTCCAATTCCATAAATTACATGTTGTGTATTTAACCCTCTGTTCCCCCCATGTCCTTGACGGTAATTGTTTCTTGTAGTGCTTATTGCACGGTATGCTGGTATTTAAAGGGTTTTGTTTGACCCATTTATTGTATTGTTCTGTTGGCGGTGGTTTATGGATATTAACCTTTACTTAACACCCATCCCGGATCCGGGAGCATCCTCATCAGTAAAAGCTGACTAGCATAGCCTAGCATAGCGCCACAAGTAAATAATAGCATATAAATATCATGAAATCACAAGTCCAATACAGCAAATGAAAGATAACCATCTTGTGAATCCAGCCATCATTTCCGATTTTTAAAATGTTTTACAGCGAAAACACAATATGTATTTCTATTAGCTAACCACAATAGCCAAAGACTCAACCGCATATTTTCACCATGTTTCTACTGCATAGGTAGCTATCACAAAACCGACCAAATAGAGATATAATTAGTCACTAACCAAGAAACAACTTCATCAGATGACAGTCTTTATAACATGTTATACAATAAATTTATGTTTTGTTCGAAAATGTGCATATTTGAGGTATAAATCATAGTTTTACATTGCAGCTACCATCAAAACTATCACCAAAGCAGCCAGAATAATTAGAGAGCAACGTGAAATACCTAAATACTCATCATAAAACATTTATGAAAAATACATGGTGTACAGCAAATGAAAGATAAACATCTTGTGAATCCAGCCAATATTTCCGATTTTTTAAGTGTTTTACAGCGAAAACACAATATAGCATTATATTAGCTTACCACAATAGCCAAACACACAACCGCATTTATTCACCGCATAGATAGCATTCGCAAAAACCAGCAAAAGATATAAAATGAATCACTAACCTTGACCAACTTCATCAGATGACAGTCTTATAACATCAGGTTATACAATACACTTATGTTTTGTTCGAAAATGTGCATATTTAGAACTGCAAACCGTGGTTATACATTGTGAATATGTAGCATCGATTCACCAGAATGTCCGGAGCTATTTTGGACACTCACCTAATCTGACCAAAGAACTCATCATAAACTTTACATAAAAATACTTGTTGTATGGCAAATGAAAGATACACTGATTCTTAATGCAACCGCCGTGTTAGATTTTTAAAAATAACTTTACCATAACAAACAGCTTGCGTTATTGCGAGACAGCACCCGCCAAAACGGCAGAGAATAGGAATAACATTTTCCACAGAAATACGAAATAACATCATAAATTGTTCCTACTTTTTTTGAGCTTCCATCAGAATCTTGTACAAGGAGTCCTAGGTCGAGAATAAATCGTTGTTTGGTTTTAGAATGTCCTTTTCTCCTGTCGAATTCGTGCCACAATGCTAGCCAATGTTGATGACGTTCCCAGTTTCTATCGATGCAAAGAACGGAAAACTCCAAAAGTCCAAATAAACGTTGAATAAACTGATAGAACTCAGTTGAAAAAACCTTCTTTATGATGTTATTATCACATGCATCAAATAAAATCAGAGCCGGAGATATTAGCCGTGTATACCGAACGCTTATCATAAGACAATATGGAGGTGCTTCCCGCGCCTAGGTAGAGAAAGGAAATTCTGGACACGTCATTCCAAGAGCTCTTGTTCGACCTCAGATCAAGCTAGACACCCCATTCCACCTTCCACTGCCTGTTGACATCTAGTGGAAGGCGTATGAAGTGCATGCATATCGATAAATATTAGGCAATTGAATATGCAGGCCCTGAAACAGAGCCTCGTTTTCAGATTTTTCACTTCCTGTCTGGAAGTTTGCTGCAAAATGAGTTCTGTTTTACTCACAGATATAATTCAAACAGTTTTAGAAACTTGAGAGTTTTATATCCAATAGTAATAATAATATGCATATTGTACGAGCAAGAATAGAGTATGAGTACGAGGCGTACGATATGCATATTATTATTACTATTAATAATAGTAATAAGCAAGCGTCCCACATATCCCAGAGAGGTTAACCTTTTTGGGCCAGGGGTGCCGCTAGCGGCACTCCTCCCACATTCCATTGAAAAGGCAGAGCGGCAAATTCAAAAAATACATTTTTTTTAAATATTTAACTTTCACACATTAACAAGTCCAATACAGCATATGAAAGGCAGACATCTTGTGAATCTAGCCAACATGTCCGATTTTTAAAATGTTTTACAGGGAAGACAAAATATGTAAATCTATTAGCTAACCACCTTAGCAAAAGACACCACTTTCTAACACCAATCAGTTTTTACGTCCATCACCAGCTATCACTAATTCGACCAAATGAAGATATATATAGCCACTAAACCAAGAAACAACTTCATAAGATGACAGTCTGATAACATATTTATTGTATAGCATATGTTTTTTTTGAAAAATGTGCATATTTATGGTATAAATCATAAATTACATTTCAGCTACAACCAGAAATTGCACCGAAAGCAGCCATAACATTTACAGACACCAACATCAAATACCTAATTACTCCTCATAAAACATTTCTGAGAAATACATACTGTGCAGCAATTGAAAAACAGGATTCTTGTGATTCCAGACAATATTTCCGATTTATTAAATGTTTTACATCGAAAACTAAATGTAGCGCTAAATTAGCATAGCCACGCCAGACAGACACACTTGGGCGCGCGCGACCAGTTGACATGCACGACAGATATATGAAATAACATTATAAATTTGGTCTTACTTTGGCTGATCTTTCATCAGAATGTTGATCAAGTTGTCCTTAGTCCAGAAGAGTCGTTCAATCCATTCAGAATGGCAACTTTCCATCTTCATTTAGCAGGGGTACTAGTCGAGTGGCACGGATCTCTCCAACGTAAACAAAGTAAACATTACGGAACACGGCAAAACTCCCGAAAAAATTCAAATAATCTGATTAAACTATATTGAAAAAACATACATTACGATGACATGGTCTCATTTATCAAATCAAATCCGAGCTGGACATAGTTCACATCCGAAACGGCAGCAAAACAAAACATGATATCTCTCCCAAGTCGCGCGCTTCTGACTTCCTGAAATTGACGGTCACGTCAAAGAAATAGGTCTTATTTCACGTCAGAACAAGATAAACGCAAGATTTCTCCTCTGACGTCCTCTTGACACCCAGAGGAAGGCGTACGAGGTGTGTTTCGGGTCATAGGTGGCATGACCATGTATAGGCAGAGCGTTGAAGCGAGCATAAACATCTTGCATTTTACTTCCTGGTCGGGGAAAGTGCTGCCAAAGGACTTGTGTTCCACTCAGAGAAAAAATTAAAACGGTTTTAGAAACTAGAGACTCTTTTCTATCCAATAGTATTAACAATATGCATATTGTAAGAGCAAAAATTGATTAAGAGGCCGTTTGAAAATTTGCACATATTTTCCAGTTTTTCCAATACGCCCCCTATAGCCCAAACAGGTTAACATACGATTAAAGATACACTTCTCCTTAAATTCTTGAGAATACAGGGGGTGCTATTTTCCCATTAGCATAATTTGCTCTACAGATTAAACTGCCTCTTATTCAATTATTGCTCTTACTATATGCATATAAATAATACCATTGGAAAGAAAACAATCTCTAGTTTCTAAAACCGTTTCAATTTTGTCTCTGAGTGATACACAAGTCATTTGACAGCACTTTCCCTGACCAAGAAGTAGAATGCAAGAAGTCTATGCTCGCTTCAACGCTCTGCCTATATATGGTCATGACCCCTATGACCAGAAACACACTTCATTCGCCTTCCTCTGGGTGTCAAGAGGACGTCAGAGGAGAAATTCTTTGTTTATCTGGTACTGACGTGAAATAAGACCTATTTCTTTGGCGTGACCGACAACTTCCGGTTTTCTGATTCGCACGAGTTGGAGCTGCGATTGTGTACTGTTTTGCTGGCGTTATGGATGAAAACTATCTCCGTGTCGAATTTTGTTTGATACATGTGACCATATCATCGTAATGTATGTTTTTTCAATATAGTTTAATCAGATTATTTGAATTTTTTCGGGAGTTTTGCGGTGTTCCGTTGTCTGATTTTATTTACGTTTGAGAGATCCGTGCCACTCGACCAGTACCTGTGCTAAATGGAGTGGGAAAGGAACAATTCTGAACGGAACCAACGACTCATCTTGACAAAGGACACTTTGATCAACATTCTGATGAAAGATCAGCCATAGTAAGACCCAATTTACGATGTTATATCATATCTGTTGTGCATGTGAACTGGCCGTGGGCGCCTAGCCGAATCTGCCTGGTATAGCTATGCTAATTTAGCGCTACATTTTGTTTTCGTTATAAAACATTTAATAAATCTGAAATATTGTTTGGATTCACCAGATGTTGGGCTTTCAATATCTGTACGCTGTGTATTTTTCTGAAATGTTTTAAGATGAGTAATTCGTTATATGACGTTGGTCTCTGTAATTGTTCTGGCTGGGTCAGCACTATTTCAGATTGCAGCTGCAATGTAGAACTGTGATTTATACCTGAAAAATGCACATTTTTCCCAAAAAAAACTATGCTATACCATAAATATGTTATCAGACTGTCATCTTATGAAGTTGTTTCTTGGTTAGTGGCTATATATATTTTTATTTAGTCGAATTAGTGATAGCTACTGACGCAGGAAAAAAACTGTTGGGAGTAAAAAAATCGTGTCCTTTGCTAACGTGGTTAGCTAATAGATTTACATATTGTGTCTTCCCTGTAAAACATTTTAAAAATCTGAAATGGTGGCTTTATTCACAAGACCTGTATCTTTCATCTGGTGTCTTGGACTTGTGATTTAATGATATTTAGATGCTACTATTTAATTGTGACGCTATGCTAGCGATGCTACTCAGTGTGGGGGGGGTGGGGGGTGCTCCCGGACCCGGGGTAGATACTCGTGAAAGGTTAATGAAACCGCTGTGTAAGATTTCAAAAAGGCTTTCAAGGAAAAAGCACACCATGCGATTATGTTAGGTCAGCGCCTAGCCACAGAAAATCATACAGCCATTTTCCAACCAAGGAGAGGTGTCACAAAAGTCAGAAATAGCGTTAAAATGAATCACTTACCTTTGATGATCTTCATCTGATGGCACTCCCAGGTCTCCATGTTAGACAACAAATGTTTGTTTTGTTCGATACAGTTCATCTTTATGTCCAAATACCTCCTTTTTGTTTGTGCGTTTCGTCCAGTAATCCAAATGCACAATGCGCGGGCACTAAGTCCAGACAAAAAGTCAAAAAAGTTCCATTACAGTTTGTAGAAACATGTCAAACGATATATAGAATCAATCTTTAGGATGTTTTTATCATAAATCTTCATTAATATTCCAACCGGACAATTCCTTTGTCTTTAGAAAGGAAAGGGAACGGAGCTCGTGCTCACGGCCGTGCGCATGACTAAACTAAAGGGTTTCAGCCTGACCACTGGTTCAAACAGCTCTTATTCGCCTGAATAGAAGCCTGAAACAACGTTCTAAAGACTGTTGACATCTAGTGGAAGCCTTAGGAAGTGCAATCTGACCCCATAGACACAGTATATTGGATAGGCAATCACTTGAAAAACTACAAACCTCAGATTTTCCACTTCCTGGTTGGATTTTTCTCAGGTTTTTGCCCGCCATATGAGTTCTGTTATACTCACAGACATCATTCAAACAGTTTTAGAAACTTCAGAGTGTTTTCCATCCAAATCTACTAATAATATGCATATCCTAGCCTCTGGGCCTGAGTAGCAGGGAGTTTACTCTGGGCACGCTTTTCATCCGGGCGTGAAAATACTGCCCCCTACCCAAGAGAGGTTAAGGCCTCAAGCACATTAAGTGGGTATTGTGGTTACTCATCCTGTCACAAACCAGACTTAAAAAAAAATTATGTCAACAATGCATGAATATTGAAACAACAATAATGAGTTGGTAACTTGAAAAACATTTTCTGAGGAATGCCAGTTTACCATCACCATTGCTATTAGCTATGGCTATGTCCTTGTCAGTATATACGTATACAGGACCAATTACTAAATAACTTATTTTCTGAGGGCCCATGCATTTGGCACAGTAACATGTATCAGACAGTTCTGTCCCTCCTCCATGTATGCTGTGGTTCATGTTCTACAGTACTGCCAGCTGGCTCATGTTTTCAGACTGTGTCACTTTCAACACGTCTTCCATCCTTAGTATCTCTCCTTCTGCAGTGATTATGACATTTTAATGAATTCCCCTTTCCGACTCTCTCTAAGTTGCAGGACTGTTTAGAACTGGATATGGTCTCCCTCTCATAACCCTCCTTCAACGGGTACCCAAATAACCAGTTTTCTCACATTTTAGGTGTATGTGCGTGCATGTCTGCATGCAGTTGTGCTTGCTTGCATTTGTGCTTGTTTTTATTATAAGCATCTGATTGAAACTTGTCAACAAAGAAAGAGACAAATGGTGTATTCAAAATGTTACCAGAAATATAACCAACAGTAACATTTTATTACTTAAATTCTTAAATTACTGTAACATTAATTAAATTGTATATGGTAATCTCTGTCTACGAATTCAGGAGGTTACATTTCTCCAGCCCCATCCCTCAGTGATGTGATGTCTGCTTTGTTATTGTTGTTGCAGATTCCCCCTTTAATCATTATCCCAAAATGTTGAAATCCAGTTTGTATTATTAAAGTGCACTTCTTCTCGAAAGGATGGAGAGTATTATTATTTTTCAAATGGTGACAGAGTAATTAAAAACGAAGCATTATCCAATTACTTCAAAAAAACAGTCGCCACTATAGATAAGTTATTTTTAATAGACTACAAATACAATATAAAGAGTCATATCTTCTGTTGAGTGTACGGCTCTGATATAATGCCTAATTTGCTCCAGGGGATTGAAAATATACAGAAAATGTATCTTATAATTTCCATGCAGGATTAAAAGTAGGCAAAGATTAAAGGGGGGTGGGGGCTCCATTAAGGGGCAAGTGGAGTCCCAGACTGCATAGGATTAGCATCCCCTTTAATGACCCAAAGCAGGGAACTGTTTACCAGCTAGTGAGTCATTTCCCCTTCACTATAGACTTTTTAATAGCTTTTTGAAGAGGAGCAGAACCCCAAATAACTTCCGGTGTGTTTGTTAACAACAGCTGTTCCATCACTGCTGTCAACAGCTAACTTAATGTAGTTATTTTCTAATTTTGGCCATAGTATTTGCAGCAGCATGCATTACCTGGATTGATAGTAATGTTAGCAGCAGGAGGTGGAAGCCAGGATGATGAGTAGCACACGGTAAGTTGTTTCTTAAGTTAACAATAGTATTCTAGGTAATGTCCGCTAGCTAACTACATATAAATAGGATAGACAGCCATCCCATTTTTTTTACAACACAAATGTTAGCTTGATCTGCTAAAAAGAACAACGTGTTAACTTTCTAGCCAGTTGCTAAGTTAACATTAGCTAGCTAATGAACAGACTTCGAGTCCCAAAGAGAACTATGAGAATACAAAAACACAATTGCACTGAAATATGTAATGTTATATCACTTGAGAATAATGAAGCAAGTCCTGGTCTAATTTACCTGGTCTTAAACACCAGTCTCAATGTCAACAGTGAAGAGGCGACTCTGGGATGTTGGCCTGCGAGGGAAAGTTCCTCTGTCCAGTGTCTGTGTTCTTTTGCCAATCTTAATCTTTTCTTTTTATTGGCCAGCCTGAGATATGGCTTTTTCTTTGCAACTCTGCCTAGAAGGCCAGCATCCCGGAGTCGCCTCTTCACTGTTGAGACTGGTGTTTTGCGGGTACAATTTAACTTCTTGCAACTATAGGGGGTGCTGTTCCGCATTAGCATTTTTTGGTCTCCAAATTAAACTGCCTCGTGCTCAATTCTTGATCGTACAATATGCATATTATTGTTATTATTGGATAGAAAACACTTTCTAGTTTCTATAGAAGTTGGAATTTTGTCTCTGAGTGGTACAGAACTACTTCTACAGCACTTTTCCTGACAGGGAGTCAGATTTCAGAAATTTTGACCCCTGATCTGGGGTCGGTTTTAAGGTGCCTGTAAATGCTATGGAGAAACCGACACTGCCTACGTCTTCCTCTGGGTGTCAGTACGTCATGACGTTTTGAATGGAGTCGATTGCACAATCAGAGCCACTATAAAACAACAAAACGTGGAAGTACCGTTCTTTCCCTTCGCGCGTCTTACGCAAGATGGACATCGGACTTGCCTCCTTCCAAATGGTTGTTTAGCCAGTAACATTTCTCCGGTCATGTTTTTACTCGTTATAGTTGTTAAAGACATCATAATGTAGTTAATTTGAACCGTTTTATAGCAATTTATATCCGTTTAGTGCGATTTTGAGGAATTTCTTTGTCGTGCACTTTGAAGCTTTGGGCACGTTTCGGGGTCTCGGTCGATGTTAGTGGACATTTCGAAGGACAGAGGACATCTATCGACCAAAAGAAGATTAGACCCAAGAAAGGATACATTGCCCAAGAATCTGATGGAAAATCACCTCATAGTAAGAAATATTTAATATGATAAATCGTTGTTCTGTCGAAATATTTTAAACGCATAATCCGCCATTTTGTTTGTTATCGCTTCACTTGGCGAACCCTGTATTGCACAGTAAGGATAATTTTAGAAATGTAAATCAGCGGTTGCATTAAGAACTAATTTGTCTTTCGATTCCTGTCAACCCTGTATTTTTTAGTCAAGTATATGATTAGCTTTCGATTAAACTAGATCACTCTGAAAGATGACGTCCGACATTTTGAGGCTTGATTTGCTACTATTTTCATTGTATAACCACGGTTTTGTATGGCTAAATCTGCACATTTTCGAACAAACTCTATATGTATGTTGTAAAATGATGTTACAGGAGTGTCATCGGAAGAATTCTGAGAAGGTTAGTGAAAAAATTAATATATTTTGGCGATGATTACGTTATAGCTCTCTTTGGCTTGAATCGATGCTCTGGTAACGTTTGCACATGTGGTATGCTAACTTATCGATTTATTGTGTTTTCGCTGTAAAACGCTTAGAAAATCTGAAATATTGTCTGAAATCACAAAATCTGGGTCTTTCCATTGCTATGCTTTGTCTATTTTTATGAAATGTTTTATGATGAGTAAATTGGTCATACACGTTGCTCTCTGTAGTAATTCTAGTCGAGTTGTGATGGTCGGTGCAATTGTAAACTGTGATTTCTACCTGAAATATGCACTTTTTTCTAACAAAATCTATCCTATACCATAAATATGTTATCAGACTGTCATCTGATGAGGTTTTTTATTGGTTAGTGGCTATTTATATCTTTATTTGGCCGAATTTGTGATAGCTACTGATGGAGTAAAAAACTGGTGGAGTAAAAAAAGTGGTGTCTTTTGCTAACGTGGTTAGCTAATAGATTTACATATTGTGTCTTCCCTGTAAAACATTTTAAAAAACAGAAATGATGGGTTTATTCACAAGATCTGTATCTTTCATCTGGTGTCTTGGACTTGTGATTTAATGATATTTAGATGCTACTATCTACTTGTGAAGCTATGCTAGCTATGCTAATCAGTGTGTGGGGGGTGATCCCGGACCCGGGGTAGAGGCTCGTGAAAGGTTAATCAAGCTGCCAGTTGAGGACTTGTGAGGCATCTGTTTTTCAAACTATACACTCTAATGTGCTTGTCCTCTTGGTCAGTTGTGCACCAGGGCCTCCCACTCCTCTTTCTATTCTGGTTAGAGACAGTTTGTGCTGTTCTGTGAAGGGAGTAGTACACAGCGTTGTATGAGATCTTCAGTTTCTTGGCTATTTCTCGCATAGAATAACCTTCATTTCTCTGAACAAGAATATGATGAGTTTCAGAAGAAAGGTATTTGTTTCTGGCAATTTTGAGCCTGTAATCGAACCCACAAATGCTGATCCTCCAGATACTCAACTAGTCTAAAGAAGGCCAGTTTTATTGCTTCTTTAATCATAACTTTTCAGCTCTGATAACATAATTGCAAAGGGTTTTGTATTGATAAATTACCCTTTTAAAATGATAAACTTGGATTAGCAAACACAACGTGCCATTGGAACACAGGAGTGATTGTTGCTGATAATGGGCCTCTGTACGCCTATGTAGATATTCCATAAAAAAGCAGCCGTCTCCAGCTATAATAGTCGTTTACAACATTAACAATGTCTACACTGTATTTCTGATCAATTCGATGTTATTTTAATCGGCAATTTTTTTTTCTAAGTGACCCCAAACCTTTGAACGGTAGTGTAGGCGTTCTTTGTATGATTTGAAATAAAGTGTTGATTCTTTGATTTAATTATAGTGTATTTTTGGTCATTGAACATTCCCTGTTTGTCTGTTTTATTTGGTTACTCACTCTCATTTTGTCTGATGATATTGAACAGATCTGCAGCTACATCTGATGTCCTTGATCACTGGTGTTGATGTAACAATCCCTGTATGGCTGACCTAGGATGCAACCCCTATCCGTAACAGCACTTCATACCCACTAAGCAGCATCCATTATCCTCCAAAAACCATGATCTTGGTAGGGCTAGGATAACAATACTTTAGGTCTCAGGGTGGGTGACATCACCACACGATGGCTATTAGGGCTTTGTCTTACTTTGTCTTTCCTTGATTCCTCACATCCCATCTCCTCACCTGTATTGTATCGCAACTTTATTGGAAGAGAAGGTACAAAGTTCCTCCCCACTGACCTTCTCCAGTTGGTTTTGAAAAGGAGGCGAAGAGGAATCAAGGAAGGATGAATTGAGAAGCAGCCTAGCACTCAGCTGTCAACTAGCTCACATTGTGCTATACAGTCACCCCTCTGCTACACTCACTGACCTCCTCCTTCTCCGCATCAACCTCAGCAGCCAGCAGAGCAGACGGTGTGAACTGAGTCAATCTAGCACCCACAGAATACATTTTGTGGGTATTTAATTCTGCTACATTGAATCAGACAGTCGGCGGCTGAGTAATACGGGTGGTGGCATAGGAGGAGGTGAAAGGGATGTGACTGTAGCAAAGGTGAGCTCCATACTGAACAGAAATATAATCGGAACATGTAAAGTGTTGGTCCCATGTTTCATGAGCTGAAATAAAAGATCCCAGAAATGTACCATACACACAAAAAGCTTATTTCTCTCAAATTGTGTGCACAAGTTTGTTTACATTCCTGTTAGTGAGAATTTCTCTCTTTGCCAAGATAATCCATCCACCTGACAGGTGTGGAATACCAAGAAGCTGATTAAACAGCATGGTCATTACACATGTGCACCTTGTGCTGGGGGCAATAAAAGGCCACTCTAAAATTTGCAGTTTTGTCACACAACACAATGCCACAGATGTCTCAAGTTTTGAGGGACCGTGCAAATGCCCTTCGAGGTGGATTTGACATTTAAAACAAGGAGCTATTGCCGTCAAGGGAACTAGCTACTACGCAACAACCTTCTCCTGTCTTCCTCCATCAGGCTTCTGATTTGTCTTCCGCGGGTCCATGAAATGAGCAATAATAGTCTTGATAGAATGTTTCAATGTCTGTTGATATAGCTTGTCATGGTGTTTAAGGATATTAAAATCAAATCAAATCCAGGAGTTTCCCAGACTAGTCTCTCGGCCTCGTAATTTAGTGCCTCCACAAGCTTGTAATGAGGTGCACATTGCAATGTATAGACGAGAGCTGATGTGATTTTAATATGCACTGTATGGTCCGGTGGCATGAGACAGAGACATTGCATTAAAAGCTATCTCTCGGAGTGCATAATTAAGTAAGCAAGGAAGCAATTGTTGTCTGTCTGATGCATTTGTGTCTGCCTCTGCTTGCCCCAGCCAGACAGACGTACGAAGACGGTTTGAGGCAACGTGCAAACACGTCTTCTTTCATTGTAGATAAGGCGCTTTGGAATACATTAACCTTTTCCTCATTTGTTTTGTGTGTGTACCCTTTTTGTTCTGCACACAAAATGAGGGGACAAGGTGTCCGCATCTATGGGTGACTCACAACGGCACTCATTGGGCTCACGAGGGAGAAGCATGTGGCGCCTGAATATTAGCCTCTTTGATGGAAATGGAAAAAAAATGGGGTATGAGTAGGTGAGGAGGGACAGGGTGATGGTCTATTCAGGGAGCAGGTAGCAGCTTTTCTATCTCGTTTCCTCTATCTCTCTTTGTCTCTCCATCTGAGCTCTCATTTCCTGAGGCACTGCAATTATCCGCATGCTAAAGATGAAAGGTCATGAGTGTTTGTGGAAGACGAAGAGGAAAGAAGAGAAGAAGAACATGTTCTAACTTTCCATCTTGCCATCTCCTGGTGCCCTTACAGGTAGAGACAATGAAGACAGAAGGACAATACACTGTAATGGCTGTCAAAGGCATTGTGTTTAAAACGGGGGAGAGGGGGAAATAGATGGAGAGGGGGACAGAGTGAAAGAGAGGGAACAAAAGATAAATAAATATATGGAAACAGGTATGAACAGTATATAGAGGTATAAGAAGAATGAGAGAGACAGAGAAAGATACAGTAGATACCACACTGTGATGTCTGTCAAAGTGATTGCATTGAAAAGGAGAGAGGGATAGAGGGTGGAAAAGGGAGGGAGTTTTTTTAAATATTTATTTTATTTCACTTTTATTTATTTAACCAGGTAGGCAAGTTCTCATTTACAATTGCGACCTGGCCAAGATAAAGCAAAGCAGTTCGACACATACAACAACACAGAGTTACACATGGAGTAAAACAAACATACAGTCAATAATACAGTAGAAAAATAAGTCTATATACAATGTGAGCAAGTGAGGTGAGATAAGGGAGGTGAAGGCAGAAAAAAGGCCATGGTGGCAAATTAAATACAATATAGCAAGTAAAACACTGGAATGGTTGATTTGCAGTGGAAGAATGTGCAAAGTAGAGATAGAAATAATTGGGTGCGAAGGAGCAAAATAAATAAATACAGTAGGGAAAGAGGTAGTTGTTGGGCTAAATTATAGATGGGCTATGTACAGGTGCAGTAATCTGTGAGCTGCTCTGACAGCTGGTGCTTAAAGCTAGTGAGGGAGATAAGTGTTTCCAGTTTCAGAGATTTCTGTAGTTCGTTCCAGTCATTGGCAGCAGAGAACTGGAAGGAGAGGCAGCCAAAGGAAGAATTGGTTTTGGGGGTGACCAGAGAGATATACCTGCTGGAGCACGTGCTACAGGTGGGTGCTGCTATGGTCACCAGGGAGCTGAGATAAGGGGGGCCTTTACCTAGCAGGGTCTTGTAGATGACCTGGAGCCAGTGGGTTTGGCGACGAGTATGAAGCGAGGGCCAGCCAACGAGAGCGTACAGGTCGCAGTGGTGGGTAGTATATGGGGCTTTGGTGACAAAACGGATGTTGGAGCAATTGGAGGCCACGGAAGGAGAGTTGTATGGCATTGAAGCTCGCCTGGAGGGTTGTTAACTTCTTATGGCTGCAACCCGCTACCGGGATCGATATGACAGCAGCCAGTGAACGTGCAGGGCGCCATTTTCAAAACATAAAAAATCTCATAATTAAAATTCCTCAAACATACATGTATCTCATACCATTTTAAAGCTATTCTTGTTGTTAATCCCACCACAGTGTCCGATTTCAAATATACTTTACAGCAAAAGCACCACAAATGATTATGTTAGGTCACCACATATAGCCACAGAAAAACACAGCCATTTTTTTTTCCAGTGAAAGAGAGGAGTTTCAAAAAGCACAAATAGAGATAAAATGAATCACTAACCTTTGATGATCTTCATCAGATGACACTAATAGGACTTCATGTTACACAATACATGTATGTTTTGTTTGATAAAGTTCATATTTATCAAAATATGAGTTTACATTGGCGTGTTACATTCACTAGTTCCAAAAACCTCCAGTGATTTTGCATAGCCACATCATTCAACAGAACTACTCATAAATGATAAATGTAGATGATAATACAAGTTATACACATGGAATTATAGATATACCTCTCCTTAATGCAACCGCTGTGTCTGATTTCCAAAAAACTTTACGGAATAAGCCAGCCATGCAATAATCTGAGACAGCGCTCAGAAAAATTTGTCACAATTAGCCGCCATGTTGACGTCAACATAAACAAGAAATTACATGATAAATATTCCCTTACCTTTGATGATCTACATCAGAAAGCACTCCATGAATCCCAGGTCCACAATAAATGTTTGTTTTGTTCGATAATGTCCGTTATTTATGTCCAAATACCTTCTTTTGTTAGCGTGTTTGGTATACATATCCAAACGCTCATTCTGGTCAGCGTTACATCGGACAAAAACTTCAAAAAGTTATATTACAGGTCGAAGAAACATTTCAAACTAAGTACAGAATCAATCATTAGGATGTTTTTAACATATAGCTTCAATAAAGTTCCAACCGGAGTATTCCTTCTTGTCTTCATGAGAAATGGAACACAAGTGGGTACCATGAGGAATAAGCGTGATCAGAAAATGGCTGACTGCCAGACACCTGAAAGATTTTGCTATCATTCACTCCCACAACACCATAGAAGTCTCATTATCATTTCTATTGATGGTTGACATCTAGTGGAACCCCTAAGCAGTGCAACATCATGAATATCTCAAGGGGATTTCATTGGGGACTCTGGTGAATACATACAAAGCTCAGATTTCTCACTTCCTGTTTTGATTTCTCCTCAGGATTTTGCTTGCCATATGAGTTCTATTATACTCACAGACATCATTCAAACAGTTTTCTATCCAATACTAATAATAATATGCATATATTAGCAACTGAGACTGAGGAGCAGGCCGTTTACTTTGGCCAACTTATTCATCCAAGCTACTCAATACTGCCCCCCAGCCATAAGAAGTTAACACAGTGTCCAAAGAAGGGCCAGAAGTATACAGAATGGTGTCGTCTGCGTAGAGGTGGATCAGAGACTCACCAGCAGCAAGAGCAACATCATTGATGTATACAGAGAAGAGAGTCGGTCCAAGAATTGAACCCTGTGGCACCCCCATAGAGACTGCCAGAGGCCCGGACAACAGACCCTCCGATTTGACACACTGAACTCGATCAGAGAAGTAGTTGGTGAACCAGGCGAGGCAGTCATTTGAGAAACCAAGGCTGTTGAGTCTGCCGATAAGAATGTGGTGATTGACAGAGTCGAAAGCCTTGGCCAGGTCGATGAATATGGCTGCACAGTATTGTCTTTTATCGATGGCGGTTATCATATCGTTTAGGACCTTGAGCATGGCTGAGGTGCACCCATGACCAGCTCTGAAACCAGATTGCATAGCGGAGAAGGTATGGTGGGATTCGAAATGGTCGGTAATCTGTTTGTTGACTTGGCTTTCGAAGACCTTAGAAAGGCAGGGTAGGATAGATATAGGTCTGTAGCAGTTTGGGTCAAGAGTGTCCCCGCCTTTGAAGAAGGGATGACTGCAGCTGCTTTCCAATCTTTGGGAATCTCAGACGACACGGAAGAGAGGTTGAACAGGCTAGTAATAAGGGTTGCAACAATTGTGGCAGATCATTTTAGAGAGGGTCCAGATTGTCTAGCCCAGCTGATTTGTAGGGGTGCAGATTTTGCAACTCTTTCAGAACATCAGCTATCTGGATTTGGGTGAAGGAGAAATGGGGGAGGTTTGGGCAAGTTGCTGTGGGGAGTGTAGGGCTGTTGACCAGGGTAGGGTTAGCCAGGTGGAAAGCATGGCCAGCCGTGGAAAATGCTTATTGAAATTCTCAATTATAGTGGATTTATCGGTGGTGACAGTGTTTCCTATCTTCAGTGCAGTGGGCAGCTGGGTTAAGGAGAGAGATTGAGAAATGGAGAGACACAGAGAGAGGGTAAAGGGTTAGCATTGTGAGAGAGAAGGGGAAAGAGGTAGAAATAAACAGACATAGAGAGATGCAGAAAGAATGAGAAGGAGAGAGTGTAAGAGAGAGGGGTCTCTATATGCTGGGGGGAATTATGCAGTATTTCAGGCCCAGTGCTCTGTGCCATTTGAGTCACTGCAGGTTCCTCACGCTCCAGGCTTTTCTATATAAAGCTCAGACAGCTGCTAGATTTTCCACCTTGCTGCTGTGGAATTCGATTAATATAATGCACATCCATGTTTTTGCCCTCATCAGTGGAAACTCGAGGGGGCCTGCTCATGCAGGTCGCTGGCCACATGTCTCGTGGTCATTGGACATGACTTGAAAATGGACAATATAGTACCTATATCCTACTCTATTATATTCTATTCAATTATACAACTAAAATGTAGGTAAATGCATGTACAGTTGAAGTCGGAAGTTTACATACACCTTAGCCAAATACATTTAAACTCCATTTTTCAAAAATCCTGACATTTAATCTTAGTAAAAATTCCCTGTCTTAGGTCAGTTATGATCACCACTTTATTTTAAGAATGTGAAATGTCAGAATAATAGCAGAGAGAATTATTTATTTCAGCTTTTACTTATTTCATCACATTCCCAGTGGGTCAGAAGTTTACATACACTCAATTAGTATTTGGTAGCATTGGCTTTAAATTGTTTAACTTGGGTCAAACGTTTCGGTTAGCCTTCCACAAGCTTCCCACAATAAGTTGGGTGAATTTTGGCCCATCCTCCTGACAGAGCTGGTGTAACTGAGTCAGGTTTGTAGGCCACCTTGCTCGCACACACTTTTTCAGTTCTGCCCACATATTTTCTCTGGAATTGAGGTCAGGGCTCTGTGATGGCCACTCCAATACCTTGACTTTGTTGTCCTGAAGCAATTTTGCCACAACTTTGGAAGTATGCTTGGGGTCAATGTCCATTTGGAAGACTCATTTGCGACCAAGCTTTAACTTCCTGCCTGATGTCTTGAGATGTTGCTTCAATATATCCACATAATTTCCCTTCCTCATTATGCCATCTATTTTGTGAAGTGCACCAGTCCCTCCTGCAGCAAAACACCCCCACAACATGATGCTGCCATCCACGTGCTTCACGTTTGGGATGGTGTTCTTCAGCTTGCTAGCATCCCCCTTTTTCCTCAAAACATAACGATGGTCATTATGGCCAAACTGTTCTATTTTTGTTTTTGTTTTTTGTTTCATCAGACCAGAGGACATTTCTCCAAAAAGTACGATCTTTGTCCCCATGTGCAGTTGCAAACCGTAATCTGGCTTTTTTAGAGCGGAGCAGTGGCTTCTTCCTTGCGGAGCGGCCTTTCAGGTTATGTCGAGATAGGACTCGTTTTACTGTGGATATAAATACTTATCTACCTTTATCCAGCATCTTCACAAGGTCCTTTGCTGTTGTTCTGGGATTGATTTGCACTTTTTGCACAAAATTATGTTAATCTCTAGGAGACAGAACGTGTTTCCTTCTTGAGCGATATGACGGCTGCGTGGTCCCATGTTGTTTATACTTGCATACTATTGTTTGTACAGATGAACGTGGTACCTTCAGGCATTTGGAAATTTCTCCCAAGGATGAACCAGACTTGTGGAGGTCTACACTTTTTTTCTGTGGTCTTGGCTGATTCCTTTTGATTTTCCCATGATGTCAAGCAAAGAGGCAATGAGTTTGAAGGTAGGCTTTGAAATACATCCACAGGTACACCTCCAATTGACTCAAATTATGTCAATTAGCCTATCAGAAGCTTCTACAGCCACGACATCATTTTCTGGAATTTTCCAAGCAGTTTAAAGGCACAGTCAACTTAGTGTATGTAATCTTCTGACCCACTGGAATTGTGATACAGTGAATTATAAGTGAAATAATTTGTCTGTAAACAATTGTTGGATAAATTACTTTCTTCATCCACAAAGTAGATGTCCTAACCGACTTGCCCAAACTATAGTTTGTTAACAAGAAATTTGTGGAGTGGTTGAAAAACGAGTTTTAATGACTCCAACCTAAGTGTATGTAAACTTCCGACATCAACTGTATCTTTGCACTCAGACGAACTCCCAGCAAGCTGTTCATCATTCAAGGTTGTGTCCTAAAATATTTCAACTTCAATTTTATCTGCCTCTGTTCAACATATCTCTGCTCTTTTTTCGCAAAATTGCTAACCTACAGGAATGACAAGACAAAATTAGTGTCATGCTCTCATCTCTTATGAGTTTTACATAATCTATGGTTGTTTCACATGGAGACATCTCCTGTCTCCCGTCAAAGAGCAAGCAAGAACGTCTTATTAACACTAAACAAGGACGTCTTTCTTTTTATCCAATGATAAATGAAGACGAGTCCGTGAGCGTTTAAAACCTGCCATTTTAATGACATTCCCTTTTCCACAACCATCCATTAATAGTTGGAAGTATCAAGTCATGTGACAGAGTGTGTCGCGGTGCTTTCATCAAAGCCTTGCTCTGAGTCCTCCATCTCCTCGGGATCCGCCTTAATTACCATCTTCCTGATCATATCTCGTCTTGCCTCATCTCACGCCAGCTCGAAGGCTCTTTGGTGCATTTTATGAATTGTTAGGTACTGATGGAAACAGTCCATATAAACGTAACTGGGACAAGGATTGGTATGGAGACAAAGGGGAGAAAAGGGGGAGGAGGGGGATTTCATAAAAGTGTAATCACTGAGGGATACCTTTTATAGTGATGAAGTCGTAGTGTGGCGGCGCCGCATGAGAGCACACACCCCCCACCGCCTGCCTCTATTAAAAGAGACTGGGGCCGCGGGAGCAACATCTGCTGTGCCCAGAGAGAGAAAGAGAGAGGGAGGGAGAGAAAGGGAGAGAAAATGTGAGAAAGAATGAGAGTGAGAGAGTAAAATCGAGAGAGAGAGAGAGCATCACAGTTTCCTCTGTTCCCTCTTCTCCTCGGGGATGGCAGAACATAGAGAGTTTGGGGACGGCAGTGTGTCGAATGTAAAAGACAAATTAAAAAGGTTTTGTCAATCTGGTGGCACTCATACTGCCTACTCTCGAATCCGGGTGAAGTTGTTTAAATAGCCTTTGGACAGAGTTGTGGTACATTAGGTTTTAAGTGCGTTAGAACAAAGGCTTGAAAATGTAACAAACTCGGGCATGGTTTTTCAAGTTGGTGTAGTAGCGAATTGATGCTTTTGATGTAAAACATGAAAGTTATGTTTAGAAAGATTTGGTAATCTGATGAGACCAAAAAACACAGATTATTGTCTCTCGCCATAACTGATGAAAAACTGGATTATAATAAAAGAAGAAAACACTGTCACAGTTGACATTTACGCAATTGTTAATTTTGTAAGTATAAGTATTATTGTATTTCCTCTCAACATTGATTAACCCATAACATTATGGTAACACAATATGAATACAATGCTGTATTATTGATTTATCCATTATACATTTTATGATAGCCAGAAATGTTGTGTTCATATCAACTCGTTCCTTTTCCCATTTACTAAAGATCTACATGAGCGATTTTACAGCATTGACTTTTCAATCTCATAGTTTACTATTGGTTGTCCATTGGATGAACGCAGGAGCCAATTGAAACCTGTGCAAATGTCAGATTTTGCGCGAGGATGGAAAACCATTGGAAAACAATTAATGGAAATCCGACTGGCTGCTGAGTGGGGGGAATAAACTGCTTGGTCGCTCAAACCTTTCAGATGGGTCGACTTCCAAGGATGACTTGAGGGCGCTTGCTATTTGTCCAATCAGTGGGCCCTCTCAGGGATGTCCCATTTGCATAGTGCACTTCTCTCCTACTCCCTTCACTCTTCAGACTCTACGACGTCCCTCCAGGACTTCTCACACTACAAGGTGGCGTCCTTTGGCAAACGTTCCCGAAACGTGTGAAACATTTTCCGGGCAAGGCAAGCCATCTGGTAGGCAGTGGAGACCAGCTGGGAGACACAGGAAGAGAACCAAGTCAGCATCCCCTAAAAATGCATGTGTGAAAAGGCTAGCATGGTGAATCAGGTGATCTCTCATGAACAGGGCCAGAGGGTCAGGTGATTCAGTGTCGGAGAAGAGTGCACCTGCTCAAGGTTATCCTCCTCACTCCGTGGGACACGATGCGCTGGGCTGTGCTCTGCTTGGTGCATTGTGTCGAGTCAGACAACACGAAAAACTGCTTTTCTCCTTTCCCCTCAATATCTTTATTCTCTTTTTCCATTACTCACTGCATACCGGCAAAGACTTGTAAAGTTTTTCCAGCTGGAGTATCATGCATCTCGTCCTAAAATGGTTTGCTTGTTTTTTTAGAAACCAGCTTTTCATTAACGTGGAAGAAGTACATTGTGCTGTTCCGATTAGTAGATAATGTGTCTACAGGCAAAATATACAAAGAGGAAAATAGCATATGAAAATTGCTGATCGCATTTTTGTTATACGATTTCAATGCGCATAGAAAATATGTTGCAATCAAAATACGCTATAATAACACCAAAGGTAACAGTTTTGGTGGCTAAACACACCATTACAAAATGGCAATTACATAAGGAAATAGATGCTGAAACACAATGGCAATCTTATATTCGGTTTAAGTCACATCTTTACATTTTTTGGTCCTCTACCATACCTCCTATGGCATTAGCAAACAAGCACATCCTTACAGTTATCTTCACAATCATCCAAAACTCTTTCCATAACAGTTTGTTATTTGTTTGTTTGCTGAATAACTTGCTGTGCCTTTTGCCCTACAATAAGGTTTGGCCTTAATCCTAGTCGCCGGTCAATCAATGATGCCAACAGTTTTGACAGTTGCTGCTGAGAGACAGCATGGGGGCTTATCCGCCAAGCCCGGAATGGCTTCACCCTGTCCTTTATCACTGCCACAGCTTGACACATGCTCAGTGTGACACCTTGACTGATTGCCTCATCGCGGACCAGGCTGAAGACCATGATTGATGTGTTGCGAAGTGGCTTCAGTCTATACAATGCCACTCTGGCGTTTCGAAAGGGACTTTAGATGGCAGGTTATTCCACATTAGGTTTATGTACAGTGGGTTAAATAATGGCTGTTTGTTGATGTTGTCCCCCATTTGATTTATCGACTGAATTCCAAAGATGAGGGAATGTCATACAGTGTAGTTGAGATAGTGAGAGTATGGAATGTGGAGCCTTGACAGTCTTGGTTTATGCTGGGACGAACTTGTCGGTAGGGTGAAAGGGCACAGGTGACACTGGTTAAAGGTCTCTACATCAATAGACACCAGAGGAACCAGCCAGGGTCAGCAAAGGAGTCTGAGATGGGGAGACGTGGGCTACCATTTATCAGCACTAGGCAAGAGCAGCTAGTGGGACACCAATACATCAGGAACATAGGCTCTCTGTCACAAACACACACGCTAATGAGGTACAATACAAAAGGTCAGTGCGCATATGAAGAAGTATGTGCAAACCACAGGGTGCACATCATATTCCCAATCAGAAGCATTGTACCCCCCAATGATTCTCCCCTGTTTTCAATCTGTATGATAAAGACACTCATGGAATAACCATAGAGAAGGCGATTCTTACTAACAGAAACTAAGGGGGAGCGTCCATAAAGACTGCAGCATAACACAGCTGGAATGAGCAGCAGAAACACTCCTCTTGACAATTGCCTTGCTGGAAAGCTGAGGGAATTTCCATCCACCCAGCAAATATTGATTTTTCTCTCCTTCTCCATCACCCTTCGTTCCTTACCCTTCCCCCACTCCTCATCCCCCTCCTGCACAGCTAGGCCCTCTGGGTCCTGTGTGGTTTTGTTAAAAGTAGCACACTAGAAGTCATGGATGAAGTTCAGACACTTTTGACTGGAATCTCCAATGATTTTCTCGCCTTCATCTTAAAGCTTCGCAGTGCTTGCTTCAAAGTTAACATTTGGACTTTCAAATGCTAGGGGCATATTAACCAGGATAAACCATCTATAGTTCAGATAAAACTCAAGTTAAAAGACATGACACTGAATTGTGTATGTTTAATACCATACCTTTTTACCTACAATGCTGAAAGCTCTGCCCTATAGGCCCTACTGAATAGGTGGGGTCTTTTCAGATTAACCAATAATGCAGTGACATTATTTTCTGACTGAAAAAAATATATACATATGACGCACATGACACCAAAATAAGGTAAATTGATAGCTGTATCAAAACTCCTCATATTCAGAAAATGTGATACCTACAGGAGTGAAATACTCAACAAATGCTACAACCTTCCAACCAATTTGACGACTTCACACTCCCCTACCACCCCCAAATAATGCACCTGGCCAAATGGCAAAATTCATGATAAGGGTTTAGAAAGGGAGCACACAGGAGTCACAATATACAGTAGAGGCAGCCAAGTTTTACTAGACTACTTGATATCATTCCACCTACACCACATATTAATCTGATATCATGATGACACTGGTCTTGTTTATTCAATCTAGCTCCCTATGTGACACACTCAGATCTCGTTTTAAGCAACCAAGCCATCTGGCCTGTGAAACCGAGCTACGCTCAGCTTCTGACTCACTGTTACTTAAGCAACACTTGCTATGAGCCAACTACTGGTACCATATAAATGCATTTGTAAGCTCTCATAAGTAACCATGAGAGTTTATGAATGCTTTATTAAGTCTTTATAAAGGTTGTTGAAAAGAGCCACAAGTTGTTATGAATGCTTATGTCTTAAATGGCACTATGGGTTGATAGAAGGATTTTCAATGACTTTATAATGAATTATACACAATGTGTTACTGACACCTCCTTCACTATGCATTTTGAGTGGTGCAGAACTGTGTTTGTCCACCCAAATGTACACACCCATCCCTTCCTCCTCAATGCCGTTTACCTGTCATTACGTTGTCATGATGTTTGTCAGCAATGTAAACTTAATGACCTTGTTATGCATAATACAACTTCATTACGCCTCCAAAGTGTTGCGTGTCAATGGAATAGAGTGGGCGGTAACAGCTTGGCCAATTTCTAAATGAGCTCTGGGGGGTTACTCACACATCCTCTGGCTCCCCCTAGTGAGGACCTCCATAACTAGAAGTGGTTTTTTTTACAGTTGGGGCCCATTGGGATGGCCAAGAGGCAACATCACAATCATTACAGTTGTAAGTGGTCCCATGTGGCTTAGTTGATAAGTGCATGGCACAAACAACGCCAGGGTCATGGGTTCAATTCTAGCTGTGGCCCTCAATATGAAAAGTATGCACTCACAGTTGTAAGTCGCTTTGGATAAAAACATCTGCTAAATTGCATTACTGGTTTATTAAGTAGCGATTTACTGTCATAGTGTGTACCTAATATGTAGTGATTACACTGCACTTACTTGTAGTTACCATGTTATTACATAAGTAGCCCATTGATAAAAAATTGTTACGAAGTGTGTTCTTGTAGGCAGTATCGTCAGACTAATAAGAGTTTGTGTTTACAAACTATTATCTACACATGGATATAGGCTTTGTGTAAGAGCCCCCCCTAATGGTTAAAGGATATCTTCAGCAGTGGCTTTTGAAACAACAAATCCGAACCATGAGATGACTGTTGTCTCTCCTGGCTGGGTGTAAAATATATATGTAAAAATGTCCTTTAATCTTAGGATTGGAACAGATCTGCACAGAAACAATAAGCAAGCAGTTTCCATTTTCACAAAGAGTTACTGTATAGTGAGAATTATGTGACAATTCCCTTTACACTTTTCGTGGGCCTTTTGACAGTGGAGGGTATTTCCGTGATTTCCATTCAGGAAATTATGTAATGCGGAAACATTTTATCAGAGGGGACTTTGTGTATGGGAGTTACCATGGTACAATCATGTCGCCATTACATCGTATTGCCATTTACTGCATGGCAAAATACGTCTATGATGGACAGGGTGACTTTCAGCGCGGAACAGAGTTTGAATAGTTTGCTCAAAGAGATTGTTCGGTGAATGGCACTTGGCTCTGACATATACTGCTAAAGCTGCATTGAGACAAAAATCCCCACTAAGGGTTTGATTCAATCTGTGAACTTGTAAGTTTTGTGCTATAGCGCGATTGAAATTCAAAGGCAATGTTCCCGCATTCACGATAAACGCTGCATGTGTCAACTCAATAGGAAATGACCTTTACATTTCAATCACACTATAGCTCTGAAGCCCTTTTATATATATTTCCACACTATGAGGTTGGAATAATACTTTTAGTGTACGAGCTGTTTGAAAAGACTGTCTGAAATTTCAGCATGTTTAGTGGGATGTAGTTTTGGCCTTCTGTGGTGACATCACCATGCGGTAAATTAGCTAGCCCTTTCCTGCAGTCAATTGACCTAGTGGCATCAATGGTGGAATGTTATTAATATTTTTCATAATTAAAAAAAAGCTATACTTTTGTTTCGAAGTAGATTTGTTTTAAGACTACCAAGAAACACCGTTGTGTGACATTCTCAGAAATCATTTGATATTGAGATAAAAACGGCTGCATTGGATTTCGCTGTGGTAACCTGAATAAGTAAATCTGTGTAGCTAGTCATAGTTGTTTGGCATTATGTATCTTACAATTATATTCATTAATGCGCCTAAAGGACCGAATCCCAGAGCATCTAAAAAATCAGCCCTATTGGACATTATTCTAACGAATACCCTTCACAAATACACATCGACTGGGATATTCTGTAATGATGTTAGTGATCACTGTGCAGTTGATTGTGTTAGAAATACACAAATGAACAAAGCCAAACCACGTTATATTTTTGAAAGACATTTTAGACAGTTTGATGAGCAAGCGTTCTTACATGTTCTGTACCATAATATTGAAAGAGTAAGTCTGATTCCCGATGTTGACACAGCCTGGGACTATTTTTATATGAAATTTGTGTCGATTTGTGTCGACCATTTTAACTTTGAACCTGTTTCTTATGCTGAGGTCTATTAAGCACTAAAGGCTATAGACACTAAAAAGTCTGCAGGTCCAGACAACCTGGGCCCCTACCTCTTAAAGATAGCAGCTGGTATTATTACTGAACATGTGGCTCACATTTTCAACTTGAGTCTCTTGACCAACTCCATACCCAGCATTTGGAAATCAGCTCATGTCCTCCCACTGCTAAAGGGTGAAGATCCCTCAGATGCTAATAACTATTGTCCTATCTCCAAACTCCCTATCCTAGCCAGTCTATGAATCCCTAGTGAACTCACAGTTAAAAAACTTCTTAATTGAAAATAACATACTGAGCCGGGTTCAGTCTGGCTTTAGATCGGGGCACAGCACCACAACTACAGCTATGGCAGTGGCAAATGACATCATTAATGCACTTGATAAAAAGCAACATTGTGCTGCTCTGTTTGTGGATTTATCAAAGACCTTTGATTCAGTTAATCATGAATTGTTGCTAATTAGACTCAGAAACATTGGTCTCAGTGAAGGGGCAGTCAATTGGTTCAGGAACTATCTTTCTGACAGAACACAATGTGTATATACTGACAATAACAAGTATAGCTTTCTTGAGATTAATAGAGGTGTGCCCCAGGGTTCCATTTTAGCTCCTGTGTTGTTCTCAAGTTGTATTAATGATTTGGGAAATGGGATGCAACCAGCAAAGTTACATCTATGTGCAGATGATACAGTCATATATTCATGCGCTCCTTCTCTGGTTCAGGCTGTTGAAGAGCTCCAGACATCTTTTCAGTCACTGCAGGCCTCCCTTTATGCTCTCAAACTGGTCTTGAATGTACAAAAAAACGAAAATCATGACCTTTACCAGAGCTAGGACTCTGCCAGAGAACGTTGGCATTGTCACATCTGGTGGCATATCCATTGAAAAAGGGTCATCCTACAAATACCTAGGTATTTGGTTGGATGACAAATTGTCCTTTACAGTTCATGTGGATAATCTTGTGACAAAGCTTAAATTGAAATTGGGTTTTTGTTTTTGTAATAAGGCTTGCTTCCCGCTTATGGCTAGAAATAAGCTTGTTCAGGACACCTTTGTCTCTATAATTGATTATGGTGACTTGTTGTATATGCATGCAACCTCCTCCATCTTACAGAGACTGGACTCTGTTTGTCATGCATCCTTGTGCTTTATTACAAATGCCAAGTAACTCACCCACCATTGCACATTGCACCAAATGATAGGTTGGACCTCACTTTATATGCGCAGAAAGCTACATTTGTATGTGTTCATCTACAAAGCCCTTTTGGGTAAACTCTCTCTTTACCTCTGTAGTCTGGTCTCCTTCACCACCAGCAGTTACCAAACCCGTTCTGCTAGGTAGTTGCTACTTAAAGTCCCCAGGACATTTACAGTATTAAGCAAGACTGATTTCTCTTCTTGTGCACCAGAAACATGGAATAGTCTACAATCCATGCTTCATCTAGATATGTTAGTGCCACTGAATGAATTTAACATTTTGATGGGAGACTCTGTTACAGAGTGTAAAAATTTTTTTTAGGCTGGATCATGTTGTTGTATTGTTGTATGTTTTAATTATGTAATGTATTGATTGTTGCTGCCTTCTTGGCCAGGTCTCCTTGAAAAAGAGACTCTTGGTCTCAATGGGCTTTCCCTGGTTAACCTTTTCACATGTGAGTTCCAAATATCTCTATTGGTCGCCCCAGTGTGAGTTGTTTTATTCACGTGATGTCAGAATGCACTCACTGTTCCAAAATGTGATTATTACGCAACAGGACAGTTAACACGGGCTGCCTGCTAATTATCTATAGGCTACTATGTGTAATGATGTGTGCTGAGAGTCGGGAAGCAAGTTCAGGGAGTGAGTGTTTTAATAAATAAATTAAACATAATACAAAACAAGAAACACAAACAACGCACAGACAGGAAACTTAAACAGAAACAATGATGCCTGGGGAAGGAACCAAAGGGAGTGACATATATAGGGCAGGTAATCAAGGAAGTGATGGAGTCCTGTAGAGTGTCATAATGTGCGAAACGATGGTGACAGGTGCGCGCCATAACGCTCACTCTTCCAAGATGGCGTAGCAGTCGGACGAGTCTTTGTTTTGTCCTGTCCCGTGTAAATAGTCTTCGTATTTTTCGTATACATTTCGTATATATTTTAATTTCACTTTCCATCTAGGAACTGAATATACATTCCTACATTCCGCCTCACCCAATGTGGTACGGACCTGCTATTTTTTTATACTTTAGAACCGTAACCCCAATCAGAAGCTAGCCAGATAACTAGCTACTAGCTAGTAGTCAGTTAGCCACTGCTGCGGTCTTCACCCTCAACTCGGACACAGCCAGCTTCAATACCGGGCCAATACCTGCCAGTCTGCAAGCGCGATATCAACCCAGAGCATATAGGACTGCTTTTTCTCTACCACATCACCGGATTCCTGACGCAAGCTCTGGACAATTACACCGTATCATCACAGCTAGCTAGCTGCAACCGAGTGGCTACTACTGGCTAACACCTCTGTCCCGAAGCAAGCACCAGTTAGCCTTGAGCTAACCTCGAGCTAGGCCCATCTGCCGGCTAGCTGAAGAGGTCTACCAGCGAATTCTTGGGCTACAATACCAGCTACAAGCTAAGTTAGCCATTTTTTTGCCGCTGCTAGTAGCTTTTACCTTCTGCACAGACACCAGCCCTGTTATTAGCCTGGATATTACTCACCAATTTACCAGCATCGGACTGTCTCTCGACAACAACGCCGGATTCCTGCCGTAATCCCTGAGCCACTGCTTCTGATCCTCACAGCTAGCTTGCGGCTAGCGCAGCTAGCGCCACTGCCACGAAGCTAGCACCAGTTAGCAAACACAATTCTACAATTCACAACCTCTCTTTCGCCATCGCCATCTGGCTTGGATTCTCTGTCGACACGACCACGTCTGAGCAGACCCCCTCCGTCTGAGCAGACCACCCCCCGGGCTACTAACTTTAAACGCCGCGTGCTAGCTTAGTGGAGGCCTCCCTGCTCCATCTACGGCTGCCCCCTGGACACTATGATCACTTGGCTACATAGCTGATGCATGCTTGACTGTCCATTAATTCACGGTACTCCATTCTGTTTATTTGTGTTTTATCTGTCGGCTCTGTGCTTTAACTCAGGATCTGTGTGTAGTTAATCCGACCCTCTCTGCCTAGTCGTCGCCATTTTTACCTGTTGTTGCTGTGTTAGACTAGCACCCTGTTATTGCTGCTGTTATCTTACCTGTTGTTTTAGCTAGCTCTCCCAATCAAGACCTGCAATCACTTTATGCCTTATTGTATGTCTCTCTCAAACATCAATATGCCTTGCATACTGTTGTTCAGGCTAGTTATCATTATCATTGTTTTGGTTTGCAATGGACCCTGTAGTTCCACTCTCCGTACATCTGATACCTCCTTGGTCCCACCCCCCACACATGCGGTGACCTCACCCATTGAGACCAGCATGTCCAGAGATACAACCTCTCTTATCATCACCCAGTGCCTGGGCTTGCCTCCGCTGTACCCACGCCCCACCATACCCCTGTCTGCACATTATGCCCAGAATCTATTCTACCACGCCCATAAATCTGCTCCTTTTATTCTTTGTCCCCAACGCTCTAGGCGACCAGTTTTGATAGCCTTTAGCCGCACCCTCATCCTACTACTCCTCTGTTCCTCGGGTGATGTGGAGGTAAACCCAGGCCCTGCATGTCCCCAGTCACCCTCATTTGTTGACTTCTGTGATCGAAAAAGCCTTGGCCTCATGCATGTCAACATCAGAAGCCTCCTCCCTAAGTTTGCCTTACTCACCGCTTTAGCACACTCTGCCAACCCTGATGTCCTTGCCGTGTCCGAATCCTGGCTTAGGAAGGCCACCAAAAATTCTGAGATTTCCATACCCAACTATAACACTTTCCGTCAAGATAGAACTGCCAAAGGGGGAGGAGTTGCAATCTACTGCAGAGATAGCCTGCAAAGTTCTGTCATACTTTCCAGGTCTATGCCCAAACAGTTCGAACTTCTAATTTTAAAAATTAATCTCTCCAGGAATAAGTCTCTCACTGTTGCCGCCTGCTACCGACCCCCCTCAGCTCCCAGCTGTGCCCTGGACACCATCTGTGAATTGATCGCTCCCCATCTAGCTTCAGAGTTTGTTCTGTTAGGTGACCTAAACTGGGATATGCTTAACACCCCGGCAGTCCTACAATCCAAGCTTGATGCCCTCAATCTCACACAAATCATCAAGGAACCCACCAGGTACAACCCTAAATCCGTAAACATGGGCACCCTAATAGACATTATCCTGACCAACCTGCCCTCCAAATACACCTCTGCTGTCTTCAATCAAGATCTCAGCGATCACTGCCTCATTGCCTGTATCCGCCACGGGTCCGCGGTCAAACGACCACCCCTCATCACTGTCAAACGCTCCCTAAAACACTTCTGCGAGCAGGCCTTTCTAATCGACCTGGCCCGGGTACCCTGGAAGGATATTGACCTCATCCCGTCAGTTGAGGATGCCTGGTCATTCTTTAAATGTTACTTCCTCACCATATTAGACAAGCATGCTCCGTTCAAAAAATGCAGAACCAAGAACAGATATAGCCCTTGGTTCACTCCAGACCTGACTGCCCTCGACCAGCACAAAAACATCCTGTGGCGAACTGCAATAGCATCGAAGAGCCCCCGCGATATGCAACTGTTCAGGGAAGTCAGGAACCAATACACGCAGTCAGTCAGGAAAGCAAAGGCCAGCTTTTTCAAGCAGAAATTTGCATCCTGTAGCTCTAACTCCAAAAAGTTCTGGGATACTGTAAAGTCCATGGAGAACAAGAGCACCTCCTCCCAGCTGCCCACTGCACTGAGGCTAGGTAACACGGTCACCACCGATAAATCCGTGATAATCGAAGACTTCAACAAGCATTTCTCAATGGCTGGCCATGCCTTCCTCCTGGCGACTCCAACCTTGGCCAACAGCCCCGCCCCCCCCGCTGCTACTCGCCCAAGCCTCCCCAGCTTCTCCTTTACCCAAATCCAGATAGCAGATGTTCTGAAAGAGCTGGAAAACCTGGACCCATACAAATCAGCTGGGCTTGACAATCTGGTCCCCCTATTTCTGAAACTGTCCGCCGCCATTGTCGCACCCCCTATCACCAGCCTGTTCAACCTCTCCTTCGTATCATCTGAGATCCCCAAGGATTGGAAAGCTGCCGCGGTCATCCCCCTCTTCAAAGGGGGAGACACCCTGGACCCAAACTGTTACAGACCTATATCCATCCTGCCCTGCCTATCTAAGGTCTTCGAAAGCCAAGTCAACAAACAGATCACTGACCATCTCGAATCCCACCGTACCTTCTCCGCTGTGCAATCCGGTTTCCGAGCCGGTCACGGGTGCACCTCAGCCACGCTCAAGGTACTAAACGATATCATAACCGCCATCGATAAAAGACATTACTGTGCAGCCGTCTTCATCGACCTGGCCAAGGCTTTCGACTCTGTCAATCACCATATTCTTATCGGCAGACTCAGTAGCCTCGGTTTTTCTAATGACTGCCTTGCCTGGTTCACCAACTACTTTGCAGACAGAGTTCAGTGTGTCAAATCGGAGGGCATGTTGTCCGGTCCTCTGGCAGTCTCTATGGGGGTTCCACAGGGTTCAATTCTCGGGCCGACTCTTTTCTCTGTATACATCAATGATGTTGCTCTTGCTGCGGGCGATTCCCTGATCCACCTCTACGCAGACGACACCATTCTATATACTTCCGGCCCTTCCTTGGACACTGTGCTATCTAACCTCCAAACGAGCTTCAATGCCATACAACACTCCTTCCGTGGCCTCCAACTGCTCTTAAACGCTAGTAAAACCAAATGCATGCTTTTCAACCGTTCGCTGCCTGCACCCAAACGCCCGACTAGCATCACCACCCTGGACGGTTCCGACCTAGAATATGTGGACATCTATAAGTACCTAGGTGTCTGGCTAGACTGCAAACTCTCCTTCCAGACTCATATCAAACATCTCCAATCCAAAATCAAAGCAAGAATCGGCTTTCTATTCCGCAACAAAGCCTCCTTCACTCACGCCGCCAAACTTACCCTAGTAAAACTGACTATCCTACCGATCCTCGACTTCGGCGATGTCATCTACAAAATAGCTTCCAATACTCTACTCAGCAAAGTGGATGCAGTTTATCACAGTGCCATTCGTTTTGTTACTAAAGCACCTTATACGACCCACCACTGCGACCTGTATGCCCTAGTCGGCTGGCCCTCGCTACATGTTCGTCGTCAGACCCACTGGCTCCAGGTCATCTACAAGGCTATGCTAGGTAAAGTGCCGCCTTATCTCAGTTCACTGGTCACGATGGCTACACCCACCCGCAACACGCGCTCCAGCAGGTGTATCTCACTGATCATCCCTAAAGCCAAAACCTCATTTGGACGCCTTTCCTTCCAGTTCTCTGCTGCCTGCGACTGGAACGAATTGCAAAAATCTCTGAAGTTGGAGACTTTTATCTCCCTCAACAACTTTAAAAATCTGCTATCCGAGCAGCTAACCGATCGCTGCAGCTGTACATAGTCCATCTGTAAACTACCCACCCAATTTACCTACCTCACCCCCCATACTGCTTTTATTTATTTACTTTTCTGCTCTTTTGCACACCAGTATCTCTTCTTGCACATGATCATCTGATGATTTATCACTCCAGTGTTAATCTGCTAAATTGTAATTATTCGATTTATTGCCTACCTCATGCCTTTTGCACACATTGTATATAGATTCTCTTTTTTTTCTACCATGTTATTGACTTGTTTATTGTTTACTCCATGTGTAACTCTGTGTTGTCTGTTCACACTGCTATGCTTTATCTTGGCCAGGTCGCAGTTGCAAATGAGAACTTGTTCTCAACTAGCCTACCTGGTTAAATAAAGGTGAAATAAAAAAATTTAATAAAAAATAAAATAAAAATAACGAGCAGCCTGGTGACCTAGAGGCCGGAGAGGGAGCACACTTGACAGTACCCCCTCCCCGATGCGCAGCTCCAGCCACAGGACATGACCAAGATGATGATCCCAGGGATCAGGAACCGGGAACCTGTCGATCCAGCTGAGGCACGGTAGCATGGCGACCTAGAGCGCCGGAGAGAGAGCATACGTGACACTATGTTTCAACTTTTCAATTTCAAATTATTTTCTAACACGTTGTATTTTCTAGCAACAGTTTGAATTGAGGTGTGTTCTGCCTCCTCATTAATTCAGATAGAAGTATCCAATTTCAGCTTTGCGGACAATTTATGTTTGAGGCCTTACTGAGGGATAAACTTCTCTCTTCGAGGAGAGCCCACCACACTTCACTCATGTTTGTGCAGATCAAGTATGCATATATTTCCTCAGTCTTGCAAGAATTGAAAAATGTTCTTGCTGGCGCTCGCTTTGTTGTTGTTGTTTTCCTTACAATTAATTATTTTGGACATGTGTGTGTTACTTTGATAGCAAGCTCCTTATTTTCTGTATATCGTATTGTCTTTTCTACTGTTGGTGCATATGGTGTGAATGGCGCATAATGTATTTACAGTTTAATTCGCGTTTTCCAGTACTTGTGAAAAATAATGCATTCCGATTATTAAATTATTATAATAGACACCTATGGTGTGTGTAAAATACTTTTTTTGAAGGTTGTACTGATGATAATGAGCTCAGCTATTTGCCAGCTATGTGTGGAGCCATGTTTATTGAATTTATACAGTGCATTCTGGGTGTCACGAGTTGATATGTCATCTGTCAGACCAAAGATGTTATAATGAGGTCAAGGAATGGTTCACTCATCTTTTGGGGGAACTTTCAGAAGTGAATGAAGGGAAGTGGATGATCATGGACGACACACCCCCTTCAACATGCATGCTATAAACAGATCAATCACTTAATTTTTTCTCATCAACCAAAGATTAACAGTCCTGCACGCACAAACTACCCATCGTCGGATTACTTTCGATTTCTATGACATGTTTTACTCAATTATTTAGATCAATGGTGAGCTCACCCGTGATGTGATGAATTATAAATAGTAATTGCTATTAGCTATTAGTTAACTCATATTGCAGTTTCTGTCATCCGAGAGTTATAAAAATATTACCGCTTGTGTTAAGTCAATCTTTCCTCAGTTAGCGCCAGGACAAATGTAGCCTGCATTTTCCGGTTGTGTAGTCTACATTGTGTTACGCTGTAGCTACTTCTGTGAATGTCTGAACATTGCATCCAAAAATAAACTGCTCACATTCTGAACATAACTTCGTAAGGACTGTGTTTGTGCAAAATGCTTCTGAAAAACAGTGTGGCCAGCTCAAATGCTGATTGTTGTGTCTTTCGAAACTGGACGTTCGAAATATGCGTTCTAATCACACCGGTTTGATTGTGCGCAACAGGGACCACTATAGAACGATCACGCCAGTTTGTTGGTATGTGTGAAAAGGTTAAATAAAGGTTAAAAAAAGAGGAAGATAGAGAGAAAAGAGTTCAAAAGATAAACTAGTTGTATTTATCTGTAACGTCTGCTTCCAACTCACACTCTCAAACGCATAGATCCCCTGAACGCAGCTCACACTCTCAAACACATAGATCCCCTGAACGCAGCTCGCTCTCCAAATCCCAATCACCTGAATTCTGATCACCTGTTCACACACCTGTATGTCATTTTCATACACTATTTAGTTCACCCCATCATTGTGAGGTATTGTTTGTTTTGTGACACACTTCTATTTGGAGCTCTGTTTTTCATGTAATTTAATCCTCCCGTGTATAATAGTTTTGGCCTGCCTCACTAACGATGCTTATTCCCTGCCTGTACTTTAGCCTATCGGATTTCCTGTTATCAAACTATTGCCTGATCTCCCAGACGACGTTACTAGCCATTTCCCTGCCTGTACTGTTGCCTTTTTGGATGTGTATGTCCTTCTGCCTGCCCCTGGACCATTCTACCTGCCTCCTCCTGTGGTCCTTTACCAATAAACACCTGCTGCGCCCTGCGCTTGAAACCAGCTCTCTGTCTCCCATCGTGTTCATTACATTATCACCCATGTGGCTCAGTTGGTAGAGCATGGCATTTGCAATGCCAGGGTTGTGGGTTCAATGCCCATGGGGGATCAGAATGAAAAAATGTATGCACTCACTACTCTAAGTCGCTCTGGATAAGAGTGTCTGCTAAATGACGAAGGTACATTTGTTCAAACACAGAAACTCTGTGGCTCAAGAGTAGTTTAGAAATGTATTCCCTGCTCTGATAAATCTCCCTCCCAACTGCTGTATTTGTGAATACCTATTACCTACCATCCCACAAGAAAATAATGCCTTTTCTTCCTTGCTGCAATCACAGATTCATTGTAGCCTGCTTGAGATTTGCCTCCCAAATGTATTGCATTTCCGTTAGTACTAAATTCATGACTTGGGAGTGGATATGGCTGTTTTATCATAATGTACAGTACCAGTCAAAAGTTTGGACACAACTACTGATTCAAGGGTTTTTCTTCATTTGTACTATTTTCTACATTGTAGAAAACTATGAAAGACAAAACTATGAAATAACACGTATGGCATCATGTATTAACCAAAAAGAGTGTTATTAAACAAATCAAAATATGTTTATATTTGAGATTCTTCAAGGTAGCCACCCTTTGCCTTGATGACAGCTTTGCATACTCTTGGCATTCTCTCATACCTCTGTATTGTTTGATTTGTCAAATAATTCGGTAAGGACTTTAACAAATTATGCCAATCATCTGTTTTTATCACCAGTAAGAAAATGCTAACCATTGTCTGCTAACAGCTGAGAACTGCTAGCTAACTTTCAAGTACAAAAACAGTCAACAACTTCTTGAGTACATAACCCTAGAAATCGGTCGCTCGGCCTCTGTTGGCAAACGTAAGAACTGCTGAAAATGCATAGTCAAAGAAGAGAATAATTATTCTGTCAAGGAACTTTAAAACAATATACAGTGGGGAGAACAAGTATTTGATACACTGCCGATTTTGCAGGTTTTCCTACTTACAAAGCATGTAGAGGTCTGTAATTATTATCATAGGTACACTTCAACTGTGAGAGACGGAATCTAAAACAAAAATCCAGAAAATCACATTGTATGATTTTTAAGTGATTCATATGCATTTTATTGCATGACATAAGTATTTGATACGTCAGAAAAGCAGAACTTTATATTTGGTACAGAAACCTTTGTTTGCAATTACAGAGATCATACGTTTCCTGTAGTTCTTGACCAGGTTTGCACACACTGCAGCAGGGATTTTGGCCCACTCCTCCATACAGACCTTCTCCAGATCCTTCAGGTTTCGGGGCTGTCGCTGGGCAATACGGACTTTCAGCTCCCTCCAAAGATTTTCTATTGGGTTCAGGTCTGGAGACTGGCTAGGCCACTCCAGGACCTTGAGATGCTTCTTACGGAGCCACTCCTTAGTTGCCCTGGCTGTGTGTTTCAGGTCGTTGTCATTCTGAAAGACCCAGCCACGACCCATCTTCAATGCTCTTACTGAGGGAAGGAGGTTGTTGGCCAAGATCTCACAATACATGGCCCCATCCATCCTCCCCTCAATACGGTGCAGTCGTCCTGTCCCCCTTTGCATAAAAGCATCCCCAAAGAATGATGTTTCCACCTCCATGCTTCACGGTTGGGATGGTGTTCTTGGGGTTGTACTCATTCTTCCTTCTTCCTTCTTCTTTCTCCAAACACGGCGAGTGGAGTTTAGACCAAAAAGCTCTATTTTTGTCTCATCAGACCACATGACCTTCTCCCATTCCTCCTCTGGATCATCCAGATGGTCATTGGCAAACTTTAGACGGGCCTGGACATGCGCTGGCTTGAGCAGGGGGACCTTGCGTGTGCTGCAGGATTTTAATCCATGACGGCATAGTGTGTTACTAATGGTTTTCTTTGAGACTGTGGTCCCAGCTCTCTTCAGGTCATTGACCAGGTCCTGCCGTGTAGTTCTGGGCTGATCCTTCACCATCCTCATGATCATTGATGCCCCACGAGGTGAGATATTGCATGGAGCCCCAGACCGAGGGTGATTGACCGTCATCTTGAACTTCTTCCATTTTCTAATAATTGCGCCAACAGTTGTTGCCTTCTCACCAAGCTGCTTGCCTATTGTCCTGTAGCCCATCCCAGCCTTGTGCAGGTCTACAATTTTATCCCTGATGTCCTTACACAGCTCTCTGGTCTTGGCCATTGTGGAGAGGTTGGAGTCTGTTTGATTGAGTGTGTGGACAGGTGTCTTTTATACAGGTAACGAGTTCAAACAGGTGCAGTTAATACAGGTAATGAGTGGAGAACAGGAGGGCTTCTTAAAGAAAAACTAACAGGTCTGTGAGAGCCGGAATTCTTACTGGTTGGTAGGTGATCAAATTCTTATGTCATGCAATAAAATGCAAATTAATCACTTAAAAATCATACAATGTGATTTTCTGGATTTTTGTTTTAGATTCCGTCTCTCACAGTTGAAGTGTACCTATGATAAAAATTACAGACCTCTACATGTTTTGTAAGTAGGAAAACCTACATAATAGAATACATTCCAGCTGAGGCATTTTATTACCTGTAATTAGGCCAGAGATTGAATGTTCTGATCTAGTTAATTGATTGTATTGTTCATTCATTTAAAACCAAATATTCTTTGTGTGAGGGATGTAATTCAACGGCTGATGTCAACTTGGAGAGAAAGCCATTCATCTTGTGATGTCTGATGTGGTATGTCCCTAATGTGAGCGCAGTCATTTCCATCACTGACTTCTTTGAGTACTGCAGAGAAATACTGTATGCTGCAAAGGCCCTGTAAACCACAGTGCAAAAGTTAACTACGGAAAGATTATTCCATCAAGGTAATTAAACAATTAGGTGTATTGTGTCTAATTAGGATTTGTCAGTAATTTGTGAGTAATCATCCAAAACAAAGGCGGTAATTACTAACTCTGAAGGTGTGTTGACGGATCAAAAGGTAATTGACCCAACCAATGAACATAAAAAACATAGCTTTTACTGAAAGCCAAAAATGTCTGTTTGGGAAACTTTCTTGGGATCCTTGGGACGTCCCTACCTAAACCCTAACCTTAAAGGAGCAATCTGCAGTACAGTGGTTCTTCCTTTAAAAGTTGTGTCACACTGCAGAAAACCTTGCGGACTGCCGCAGAGTTCTATGGCACGTTATTTAATTGTCAGCCATTGTTACCATTAATGCTAGCTAGTGCTAGTTTGACCACCAGAGCGCATCTTTGAGAAGCATTTGATAGCTTTCAATATTGGCTGTACTAGATCATTTAAATACCTTTTTTGTAAAAACATAGTACAGTGCCTTACAAAAGTATTCACCCCCTTGGCATTTTTCCTATTTTGTTACATTACAACCTGTATTTTAAATTAATTTTTATTTGGAGTTCATGTAATGGACATACACAAAATAGTCAAAATTGGTGAATTGAAATGAAAAAAATTACTTGTTTCAAAAACATTTAAAAAAATGTAAAACTGAAAAGTGGTGGGTGCCTATGTATTCACCCCTTTGCTATGAAGCCCCTAAATAAGATCTGGTGCAACCAATT
This sequence comes from Salvelinus alpinus, assembly GCF_045679555.1. Taxonomy (NCBI): domain Eukaryota; kingdom Metazoa; phylum Chordata; class Actinopteri; order Salmoniformes; family Salmonidae; genus Salvelinus; species Salvelinus alpinus. The sequence goes on from NC_092094.1 coordinate 57,674,255, forward strand.
ACCTTCAGAAGTCAAATAATTTGTTAAATAAAGTCCAACTGTGTGCAATCTAAGTGTCACATGATCTTTTACATGATCTCAGTATATATACACCTGTTCTGAAAGGCCCCAGTCTGCAACACCACTAAGCAAGGGGCACCACCAAGCAAGCGGCTCTATGAAGACCAAAGAGCTCTCCAAACAAGTCAAGGACAAAGTTGTGGAGAAGTTCAGCTCAGGGTTGTGTTATTAAAAAATATCAGAAACTTTGAACATCCCACGGAGCACCATTAAATCCATTATTTAAAAATGGAAAGAATATGGCACCACAACAAATCTGCCAAGAGAGGGTCGCCCACCAAATCTCACGGACCAGGCAAGAAGGGCATTAATCAGAGAGGCAACAAAGAAACCAAAGATAACCCTGAAGGAGCTGCAAAGCTCCACAGCGGAGATTGAAGTATCTGTCCATTTGACCACATTAAGCCGTACACTCCACAGAGCTGGGCTTTACGGAAGAGTGGCCAGAAAAAAGCCATTGCTTCAAGTAAAATAGAAGCAAACATGTCTGGTGTTCGCCAAAATGAATGTGGGACACTTCCCAAACATATCTAAGAAGGTACTCTGGTCAGATGAGACAAAAATTTTGCTTTTTGGCCATCAAGGAAAACGCTATGTCTGGAGCAAACCCAACACCTCTCATCACCCCGAGAATACCATACCCACAGTGAAGCATGGTGATGGCAGCATGCTGTGGGGATGTTTTTCATCGGCAGGGACTTGGAAAAAGGTCAGAATTGAAGGAATGATGGATGGCGCTAAATACAGATTCTTGAGGGAAACCTGTTTCAGTCTTCCAGAGATTTGAGACGGGGACAGAGGTTCACCTACCAGCAGGACAATGATCCTAAGCATACTGCTAAAGCAACACTCGAGTGGTTTAAGGGGAAACATTTAAATGTCTTGGAATGGCCTAGTCAAAGCCCAGACCTCAATCCAATTGATAATCTGTGGCATGACTTAAAGATTGTTGTACCCCAGTTGTTCCGAGTTGTACCCATCCAACTTGAAGGAGCTGGAGCAGTTTTTCCTAGAAGAATGAGCAAAAATCCCAGTGGCTTGATGTGCAGAGCTTATAGAGACATACCCCAAGAGACTTGCAGCTGTAATTGCTGCAAAAGGTGGCTCTACAAAGTATTTACTTTGGGGGTTGAATAGTTATGCACGCACAAGTTTTCAGTTTTTTTGTCTTATTTCTTGTTTGTTTCACAAAAAATATTTAGCTCTTCAAAGTGGTAGGCATGTTGTGTAAATCAAATGATACAACCCCCCCCAAAAATATATTTTAATTCTAGGTTGTAAGGCAACAAAATAGGAAAAATGCCAAGAGGGTGAATACTTTCACAAGCTGCTGTATATGGGATTGATTTTAAGAAATGTAGCTTAATTTATTTGATTAATATTATGGCGTTTCTATTCCAAGAAAAATGAAAAACCAAACCTTTAGAGTTTCCGTTAGGATGGAACGGAAAATATGGCGCTGTGCAATGTGATGGTCGGGAGTAGGCTACAGAACTAAGAGCATAACATTTCCACACCCTAACTGAAGTCTAACCAATACCCAAACGGAGATTCAGTGAAAATTAAAAATCTCATTGATTTATTAAGACCAGTTCCCATGCTTGTTTCAGAGCAGTGTGAAACGGTGCTGAAATAGTTAACCACCTATTAGGCTACTGCTTCAAATCCTATTGCTTCTAACTTCAATATGCTTTTAAAATAAATAAGACCTACCCCACTTTAAACAGCACATTACTCAACACTAGTGTGACTCATGTCCCTACGGTAGGCCTACAGTGTATCAAAAAATAATATTTTCAATGACGTGACTCTCAGCCAATAATTAGATTTAGAGGATTGGAGGATTCTAAATTAATATCTAAAGGGCATTTTTTGTTAGGGAAAATCCGATCTGTGAGAATATCTAAGGGGCTTTTATATATTTCAAAATTAATTAATAATAATCGCTTTGTTTAAATAATTGTGATATTTTGGAGATTATTTAGTTTTCAAATTACCGAAAGTGAGCGAGAAAAAGGCAATTTTTGAAAATGGGTGAGACATTCTTACTCATTTGTAAATAAAGCCAGTTTGTTATTTAGAATGATTTATTTCTGTTTTTAGAGAGAGAGAAACCAAAAGCCCACCATCGCCTCATGGGTCTCCAGGTGGCGGCCGGCACCGGTATTGAACCAGCATCTGTAACAACGCACTTTGCTCTGCGATGCAGTGTCCTAGACCGCTGCACCACTCGGTAGACCCAAACTGCAAAGTTTTTAATGCTGATCAAATGCCATGCTAATAGCCCATAATGGCGCTGTACAACATGACTGGTCGAGAGTAGGCTACAGTACTACAGTAAGAGCAAAATAATCCTAACATTTCCACACCCTATTTGTAGTCTAAATTTCTCTTAGAATAAAAACCTTAGTCTAAAAACAGCTCTAGTAAGTAATACTGACGAGTAGTAACAAAACAAATTGTGTATTTTTCCGGATGTGCACGTGCAGGACAGAGGAATAGCAATTCATACACTATTGTTCTAAATTCAATCACCTTCTTCATTCTCATCATTCAGTCAATTGAAATTACATTTTAAAGTTGTGCACAATTATCAGTTTCTATTTGGTTTATGTTGCCCATTCATTGTCAGTTAGAGACACAGTAATGCCTTGGGACCCTAAAGCATAATCAGTGCTCTAACTCCCCCTTGTGCTGGTCCAGAGCAATGAAGTAGTGACGCAGGGTATCGTACTAAACCACAAATTACCTCTAAGTCCCGCAGCATAATCGCAAAACTTTTAGTTGAGCAACTACTGTAGCTACATTTATTTTTGGACTTAAATAAATTAATGATATGTACTGATTGATTCTTGAAGAGTGTAACTTATAAATGGCTCATGAGCCTACCCCATCAGATCCCAAAATATAAGCTTGTTTTACTCCAATGTTTGTAAACAAAGTAAATGTAACAAACATTGTTTAGTCGCAAAACATGGTTAAAACTATAGTGTTGATATCATTGATGGCCAGTCCTTGTAGTCATAGCTCTGTCTATGAAATTGAGAGTGGATACATATCTCCAGCCACATCCCTCAGCTTTTTAGCAAAACTGTGGCGGGCAGTATGCATTGTTACTTTTTCAACTGTTGTTGGCCGCTTTAACCCCTACCCTTAACCTAACCTTAACCTTTTCCTAACCTCAACCCTAATCTTAACCATTTAAAATGTCAATAACCTTAACCCTGACCATTTAACATTTGTCCTTCAATGGGATATGGATGTCCCAAAGATCCCACATCAAATCAAATCAAAGTTTGTCACATGTGCCGAATACAACAGGTGAAATGCTTACTTACAGGCTCTAACCAATAGTGCAAAAAATGTATTAGGTGAACAATAGGTAAGTAAAGAAATAAACAACAGTAAAAAGACAGGCTATATACAGTAGCGAGGCTACATACAGACACGGGTTAGTCAGGCTGAGGTAGTATGTACATGTAGATATGGTTAAAGTGACTATGTATATATGATGAACAGAGAGTAGCAGTAGCATAAGAGAGGGGTTGGTGGGTGGCGGGGCACAATGCAGATAGCCCGGACAGCCAATGTGCGGGAGCACTGGTTGGTCGGCCCAATTGAGGTAATATGTATATGAATGTATAGTTAAAGTGACTATGCATATATGATAAACAGAGAGTAGCAGCAGCGTAAAAGAGGGGTTGGGGGGGGGGGGGGGGGCACACAATGCAAATAGTCCAGGTAGCCATTTGATTACCTGTGCAGGAGTCTTATGGCTTGGGGGTAAAAACTGTTGAGAAGCCTTGTTGTCCTAGACTTGGCACTCCGGTACCTCTTGCCATGCGGTAGTAGAGAGAACAGTCTATGACTGGGGCGGCTGGGGTCTTTGACAATTTTTAGGGCCTTCCTCTGACACCGCCTGGTGTAGAGGTCCTGGATGACAGGCAGCTTAGCCCCAGTGATGTACTGGGCCATACGCATTACCCTCTGCAGTGCCTTGCGGTCAGAGGCCAAGCAATTGCCATACTAGGCAGTGATGCAACCAGTCAGGATGCTCTCGATGTTGCAGCTGTAGAACCTTTTAAGGATCTCAGGGCCCATGCCAAATCTTTTTAGTTTCCTGAGGGGGAATAGGCTTTGTCGTGCCCTCTTCACGACTGTCTTGGTGTGTTTGGATCATTCTAGTTTGCTGTTGATGTGGACACCAAGGAACTTGAAGCTCTCAACCTGCTCCACTACACCCCCGTCGATGAGAATGGGGGCGTGCTCGGTCCTCCTTTTCCTGTAGTCCACAATCATCTCCTTTAGTCTTGGTTACGTTGAGTGATAAGTTGTTATTCTGGCACCACCTGGCCAGGTCTCTGATCTCATCCCTATAGGCTGTCTCGTCGTTTTCGGTGATCAGGCCTAACACTGTTGTGTCGTCTGCAAACTTAATGTTGGAGTTGTGCCTGGCCATGCAGTCGTGGGTGAACAGGGAGTAAAGGAGGGGACTGAGCGCCCACCCTGGGGAGCTCCAGTGTTGAGGATCAGCATGGCAGATGTGTTGCTACCTACCATCACCACCTGGGGGCGGCCCGTCAGGAAGTCCAGGATCCAGTTGCAGAGGAAGGTGTTTAGTTCCAGGATCGTTAGCTTAGTGATGAGCTTTGAGGGTACTATGGTGTTGACTGCTGAGCTGTAGTCAATGAATAGCATTCTCACATAAGTGTTCCTTTTGTCCAGGTGTGAAAGGGCAGTGTGGAGTGCAATCGAGATTGCATCATCTGTGGATCTGTTTGGGCGGTATGCAAATTGGAGTGGGTCTAGGGTTTCTGGGATAATGCTGTTGATGTGAGCCATTACCAACCTTTCAAATCACTTCATGGCCACGGATGTGAGTGCTACGGGTCTGTAGTCATTTAACCTCTGTAGGGTACGTGAGACGGTAGCGTCCCACCTCTTCAACAGCCAGTGAAACTGCAGGGCGCCAAATTCAAAACAACACAAATCCCATAATTAAAATTCCTCAAACTTACACTTGTTGTAAATCCAGCCACAGTGTCTGATTTCAAAAATGCTTTACGACGAAAGCAAACCAAACGATTATGTTAGGTGAGTGCCTATTCACAGAATAACACAGCCATTTTTCCAGCCAAAGAGGATTCACAAAAAGCAGAAATATAGATAAAATGAATCACTAACCTTTGATGATCTTCATCAGATGACACTCATAGGACTTCATGTTACACAATACATGTATGTTTTGATCGGTAAAGTTCATATTTATATCCAAAAATCTGAGTTTACATTGGCGCATTATGTTCAGAAGTTCCAAAACATCCTTTGATTTTGCATAGAGCCACATCAATTTACAGGAATACTCATAATAAACATTGCTAAAAGATACAACTGTTATGCATGGAATTTTAGATGCACTTCTCCTTAATGCAACCGCTGTGTCAGATTTCAAAAAAGCTTTACGGAAAAAGCAAACCATGCAATAACCTGAGTTGACGCTCAGAGCCCAATAAAGACACAAATATATCCGCCATATTATGCAGTCAACAGAAGTCAGAAATAACATTATAAACATTCACTTACCTTTGATGATCTTCATCAGAATGCACTCCCAGGAATCCCAGTTCCACAATAAATGTTTGTTTTGTTCGATAATGTCCATCATTTATGTCCAAATTCCTCCTTGTTGTTCTAGCATTCAGTACACTTTCCAAACTCACGAAACTCACGGATGAAAAGTTATATTACAGTCCGTAAAAACATGACAAACGAAGTATTGAATCAATCTTTATGATGTTTTTAACATAATTCTTCAATAATGTTCCAACCGGAGTATTCCTTTGTCTTCAGAAGTGCGATGGAACAGACCTCCCTTTCACGTGAACGCGCATGGTAAGCACATGTTCAGGTCATGATAGACCTTACTTATTCCCCTCTCCTTTGGCCCGACTTCACAGTAGAACTTTGTTTGAGGCTTCTAAAGACTGTTGACATCTAGTGGAAGCCTTAGGAAGTGGAAGCCTTAGAGCAATTTCCCACTCTATCTTCAATAGGTAATGAGTTGGTCGATGAAAATCGACCAACCTCAGATTTCCCACTTCCTGGTAGGATTTTTCTCAGGTTTTTGCCTGCCATATGAGTTCTGTTATACTCACAGACATCAAACAGTTTTAGAAACTTCAGAGTGTTTTCTATCAAAATCGACTAATAATGTGCATATATTAGCAACTGGGACTGAGTAGCAGGCCGTTTACTCTGGGCACGCTTTTCATCCAAACGTGAAAATGCTGCCCACTATCCATAAGAAGTTAATAAAGGTCTTACACACGTCGGCTACGGAGAGCGTGATCACACAGCACAGACTGTAACAAATGGCTGTGGTTAGAGATCATTTCCAAGCCATACAAATGTAGGATCTTAATTTGATCACCCTGTTGCAGGAGAACATTCCTGCATTGCTGGAAATTTGAATCTGTAGTTTTTTTTAGGTTTAGGCTTCTGAAGTTTGTAATTTCCACTTTCAAATGTCTGACTTCATTTTCCCTCATAAAAATGTCCATTAATTATAATCCACATAATAATTCACATTTCCTGTTTCCTGCAGGATTATTTATCATGTACAGATACATCATTCATTTTGCTGATTTGCAATGCCATTTTTTGGGGTTGTCAATGGAAAGGCCTACCAGTGAGGTGTCTTGAGGCGTCAAACACATCTGGGAACTTCCTACAGTTACTTAAAGTGTACAGTATGTCTGTAGTAGGCCTGTGTTTTTTTTATTGGTGTTACCTCATTTATTCTCCTTGTGCTCGCCATCGCTGCTGTCGCCCTATGACGTCAAGCGGATAAATGTTTAAAGAACCATGAAATATCCATTCCTTTCTTAGTTAAAAGGCACCTCTGTGTCACGATGCTGCCTTTTGTCTTTTGCTAATTTCTGTCACAGATATTGGCCCATGATGAGGTGTCATGAAGTTGTGAGTGTTCCAATTTAGAATGGGAACCATGGCCACCAAACCATGGCCACCAAATATCCAAACTTTGAATATTGAGACTTTGGTGCAATTTGAGTCTCCGTTACTCCCACACAGCTGATTGGAACGCTCAAAATAAACCTTAGACGTTTCCGCCACAACACATGGGCGACGACTTGGTTTCAATGTCACTACAGTTGAAATGAGAGGGGGTGCAGACTGAGAGAATGTGTGTGATATAACGGCCACACTCCTATTCAATACACCAAGTACATTAAAATAAATAAGATATTCCAGCTGGAAAGAAATTACATGGTTGACACATTGAATGGAATGGAAGCTTGAGCTCTCTCTCTCACAGTCCATCAGTCTCTAGCTCTCTCACACACACACACTCATATACACACATTCCATTTCTCTATATCTCTCTCATATACTATATTTCACTGGCTAGTCTTTCCACCAATGCCTCAGGAAGCTTAAGTTGAAACCCGTCTGTACTCCCACCTTGCAGCATTTACCCTAAATCTCACCCCAAATCCCAGCTAGGATAATCTCATCCATCCACTCAGATGTACTCCCATTCATCTCGGCCTCGCAGTACTGCAAGCTCAGTCCCGTGTTATGAAAAGTAAGGGGATTTCCTCCTTGCTCCAACACTTCAGTAGGGATGTAAGTCTGTGTCACTGCAAAGACCCAGGGAAGCTGCTGACTGTCACCCAGACCCAGAGGCCTCTGAGGACTCAATGGGCTCTGTGCGCATGTGACAGTGCACGTGATAGTCAGTCACAGTCCAGTGCAGCCATTCTTCTGTTAGACCAGGGATGTATAATTCCATAACTTCAGTCCACCAGAGCCCCAGTCCAACTGTTCAGTCTCCCTGACACGTACTTGATCAATTAATGTCGCTGATTGATTACCCACATCTTGATTCCCCGAAATAAATCAGTTACTGATTAAATGGGACAGGAGGAATGAAGACCCCTAGACACTGTTTTCCACCAGCAGCATACCACCCTGCATCACACTGCTGGCTTGATTCTGATGCTAAGCAGGGTCAATTCTGGTCGGTCCATGGATGGGACACCAAATGATGCTGGAGGTGGTGTTGGTGAACCACTAGGGACACTATTCCCTCTGGTCTAAGGGCATTTTCACACATAGTTCTGAGCCATATTTCCAATTTGATTATTTGATACATAGCATTTTTTTTATTTGTTCCGGTTGGTTTCACATTGCAAAATGTCAAATGAACTAAAATACCTAAACAAAACCAAGTCGTTTGTTTGTTGGAGAAAAATGCTCATGTTAAAAATCACCTATGATTATCAAGAAGCATAAAGGGAAATTTTTCCCCTTTGTACCAAACTTAATTTACTTTCGTTTTGGTCTTCCAACAACATGCGGGAGGAAACAGCAATAGCCACTCTAACTGCTACGTGAATAGGCTATATTCAGTATCTTATATCCCTGGTACAGCCCTCTTCTCCCCTAATCTGCATCAGATGTGCTCATAAATGCTCTTCTAATCACAGAATGTTTCATAGATTTCAAGTTATGGTACTGCGTGCATTTTATCAAATGCTCGAAATCAAACAACCAATAATACTGCGCACCTCTGTGTTTCCTGTCTTTGGTTCGGACTGTGTTCTCACCAGCAGTGAACCACACCGCGGTACGAATGGAATCAGACCGAGACCACCGCTTTTGAGCAAACCCCGTAAGGATATCCCAATATCCTAGGGCAGGGACTTTGGGGTGATGTCTTTCAGATGGGACGTTAAAACGGGCGTCCTGACAAATTATTATTATTCAAACGCTGTTCAAAAGGGCTGTTCTTCGTACAACGCAACGCGGAGTGCCTGGATACAGCCCTTAGCTTCGGTATATTGGCCATATACCACAAACCCCCAAAGTATTGCTATTACAAACTGGTTACCAACATAATTAGAGCAGTAAAAAAAAAAAAATATTCATACCTGTGGTACATGGTCTGATATACCACGGCTGTCAGCCAATCAGCATTCAGGGCTCGAAACACCCAGTTTATAAATATCATTATACAATGGGTGGGTCTAATACTGGATACTGATTGGTTAATCCTTAAGAGTCTATTGACGCACCTGTGCGTCAATCTAATTATTATAATACAAACATTTCCATCAAAATCCATCAGTTATCTGAGATATCAGTTTTTTTTTGCATGGGCTGTGTCTCAATCCACCAATGTTGGCCTTCCAAAACTGTGGTTGAAAGTAGCAGAGCTACAGCAAGGTTTTATATAATTTAAAATTTTTGGGGTGTTAGATCAGCTTAATAAAATGTGCAGATAGATTGTAGCTTCCATCAATGTAATTGTCTGCATCATTTCCAATCTCCCATATGTAATTTTGTAAATATATACAGTACCATTCAAAAGTTTGGACACACCTGCTCATTCAAGGGTTTTTCTTTATTTTACAGATATGGAATCATGTATTAACCAAAAAAGTGTTAAACAAGTCAAAATATTTTATATATTTGAGATTCTTCAAAGTAGCCATGCTTGATGACAGCTTTGCACACTCTTGGCATTCTCTCAACCAGCTTCATGAGGAATACTTTTCCAACTGTCTTGAAGGTGTTCCCACATATGCTGAGCACTTGTTGGCAGTCCAACTCATTCCAAACCTTCTCAATTGGGTTGAGGTCAGGTGATTGTGGAGGCCAGGTCATCTGATGCAGCACTCCATCCCTCTCCTTCTTGGTCAAATAGCCTTTACACAGCCTGGTGGTGTGTTCTGGGTCATTGTCCTGTGAAAAACAAACCTTATTTATGACTGTCTTTTTTGCTATTCATGAAGGCCAAATTCAATACTTTATCAAATAATTTTTACCTATATTTTTTGAAATCATACAGGGGTCCTAACATTCTAAATTTAAATAGCTAAATGATCCATGGTATGACCAACCTTAAAACAATTCCATATTTTGTGGAAGGATGAAATAGTATGAATACATTCATAAAAACTACATGTTTCTATTTTTCCAGTCAGGTTGAGGTAACCAAACTTGCATTCTGGCAACACTAAAAGTGTATAACATTAGTTTGTATGCTTGATTAAATATAGTCCTGTTGAAGCCCACTAGCTTCAAGTACAGGCAAGTGCACAGTAAACAGTGTTTTGCCTGTTGTAATACTCTATATGACCTATACATTAACACCACCTGCCGGGGGAATCATAACATTGGCAGCCATGTGATACACATGCACACATCTCATTCTCACAAGGCACCCTCTGGCCAGACTGGTAGAATGTGCAAAGACATGCTACAGAACAAGGGAGCGAGGATAGAACTGCATTGGGTCGTATTTGGGCCATGGCATGTGGAAGGCCATTTTGATTGCATTATTTCAAGAGGGCAGGTTTTCTCTGTTGTCTGTGTGTTGTTTTTGTTTATTGGGATTGGCCTATAATGTATTTTGTTGCTGACTTTCATGACAGGGCTTGTAAGTAGACCTAGAATCCTAGCCTATAAATCTACTTACGCCTAATAAATAAAATAAATAAAAAGAGGGGTTGAGGAAGGATAGGGATTCCGTGTTCCAGCACTTGCCGTGTGGCATGCGATTGGCAATAATGGGGGACAGATTTTCACAGTTGTCTTTATGCATCTTCTTTGGGTTGTATTGTGATTAAGTTATATTGTGACTTGCCTATGTACACTCTGTATTGATTTCCTTCCTGACTTTCTTGCCAGGTCTCCAGTTCAACTCTATTGTAAATCGTGGTCATTGATTTCTCTCACATTTCCATGATATGAAATATATCTGACACACTTACTTTTTTCTTACAAGGACACCCATTGTTAGAGATGCCAGACATTCAACAGATCATTAGATGGAATACCTACTGTAGCTATAGGGATCAGTAACAGAAATAGGCATAACAGAAAATACTGTGACAAACAAGCACCTCATCAGAGGGTTGTAGAAGCATATGGGTGAATTCCTTCTGCAATCAGTGCCGCACAGCATCATTTATTAATTGCCATTTGGCATGATCTCTTAGTCGGGTGTATACATGGAGGCTGGTTGATTAACTTACCCGTGCAAGGCTAGAGGCGAGAGACACCGCATTTTCTTGCTTACAGGAAGCAGTGTGAATTTATATGACTCAACATGGCCTTTAAGAATGCATTTAATAAGCAACTTGGAGCCTGGCGTCTCTGCTTCGATAACTCTGTCAGAGGGACATAGCTACAGACTAAGACCAGACCTTGGTCATTTTTTTGTAGTTTTTAATTTTTTTTACTCAGCCGTAGTCTCAATTTACCGTTGATCGTTAGAATAGTAAAATACACAAGTTACATTTCTAAACTTGGTTGCAGCAGTTTTCCTCTTGTTATAAGTCACCCACTTATAGTCACTCAATTAGCTCATGTCAGTTAAAACATTTTATACAACGGGTGGGTCTAATCCTGAAAGCTGACTGGTTGAAACCGCATCCCAGCTAAAGTCTATTCCACAAGTTACCACCGGCTAAATCTATGACATGAAAATGCCTATTTACTCTGTTCCATCTGACTGCGCAATCCACTGTGACATCATCCCAGCCAGGCAATTTATAAACTTGATCTTCACCATAAAAAAAGCATCTAGACATTATCTCACATTATCTTTCAGACTAACATTTCATTTTCAACAGCGGAGATTTGTATAAATCTTGCTGTCTGTCTCTCTGACATTTGCAATATTTTTATTGATATATACAAATAAATATCATTATAAACTGGGTGGATGGAGCCCAAAATAATGATTGGTTGACAACACAGAGCGAGATAGAGTGGTGGAGAGAGAGAGAAGACATTGTAGGATGCATCTGCTGCCCTGAGTGTGCGGCTGGTGTATCCCTGGGCCTGGTGTCCCCAGAGCTTCTGCCTCTGTGACGCACTAGGCCTCTGGGTCGACTCAAGCTCATATGGCTCCACAGCCATATGGAGGCCTGTGTGTTTGTGTGTGTGCTTGCGTGTTTATGTATGTGTTCTTGCTTATGTTTATGTGTCTGTGTGCGTTTTTACATGCTTATGCGTACAAGTGTGTGGCATAATTTTGTGTGAAACCTGGAAGGCTGCAGCCACAACATGTGTTTTAGGAACACGTCCCTCGCTCTGATTTAGCATGTTGGGCAAGCTGTAGGAGTCATGAGAGATAATGGCTACGCTGGTGCAAGCAGCTGTCATGTAGCGTTGCTAGCTACTCCTGTGGGGTCTGCTTTGGTAATTTTTGCACCATGTGTCGGCAGCAACATATACTTTACTCCATAGAGTGAGCAGAAATGTAAGCTCACTTAAAGGTGCATTACACTTTCAAATGAAAGTTTGTCAGATTTTTTTCATACCTCTAAAGTTGTCTATTGTCAAGAGGATACCACGTCTCACAACATTGGTTGATAAGCAATGAACATGAACAAGGGACTGATGAAACTTGCCTTTCAGTTGATATGTATTTATACATTTTATATTCTTGTCGATTGTGAATTTAGTGTCGTGTCTTTGCTATCATTAAATTGAAGACTTATAGTTTATATCAAAGATTCATGTAATTAGGGATTACGCGATCAACTGATTAATAACGTAACTAATTAACTATGAATTTTGGGGGCACCAGGGAAAGTAGTCAGATTACAAAGTTATAATTTCCCAATATAACCTTTCAGATATTTTCATATCTGATCAATAGTCTTCTGATTAATGATTTATTTATTTTACCTCACGTTAGTCTCATTCCAAACGTCGTAAATTGTTGGTTATCTGCACAAACCCAGTCTTCACTATGAGTCATCCATACATCAATTGTCTTAAATCATTTATTTATTACTAACTAAGTAATTCACAGAAATGCATAAACAAACAAACAAACTTAAAATGGTTACATGAAATGATGGGAGAAATATGCCCTAGTGGGCTGAACCGGCATGGCGGCTTGTTAGCCTCTACTGCCTCAGAAACCCGGATCCGGGAGCACCCCCCACCCCCCCACACTGATTAGCATAGCTAGCATAGCTTCACAAGTAAATAGTAGCATCTAAATATCATTAAATCACAAGTCCAAGACACCAGATGAAAGATACAGATCTTGTGAATAAACCCATCATTTCTGTTTTTTAAAATGTTTTACAGGGAAGACACAATATGTAAATCTATTAGCTAACCACGTTAGCAAAATACACCATCTTTCTTTGTCCACCATTTTCTCTCTCCACCACTAGCTATCACCAATTCGGCTAAACTAAGATATTGATAGCCACAAACCAAGAAAAAAACTCATCAGATGACAGTCTGATAACATATTTATGGTATAGGATAGGTGTTGTTAGAAAAAAGTGCATATTTCAGGTAGAAATCACAGTTTACAATTGCACCGACCATCACAAATCGACTAGAATTACTAGATAGAGCAACGTGTATGACCAATTTACTCATCATAAAACATTTCATAAAAATAGACAAAGCATAGCAATGGAAAGACCCAGATCTTGTGATTCCAGACAATATTTCAGATTTTCTAAGCGTTTTACAGCGAAAACACAATAAATCGATAAGTTAGCATACCACATGTGAAAACGTTACCAGAGCATCGATTCCAGCCAAAGAGCGCTATAACGTAATCACCGCCAAAATATATTAATTTTTTCACTAACCTTCTCAGAATTCTTCCGATGACACTCCTGTAACATCATTTTACAACATACATATACAGTTTGTTCGAAAAGGTGCATATTTAGCCATACAAAACCGTGGTTACACAATAAAAATACTAGGAAATCAAGCCTCAATATGTCTGACGTCATCTATCAGAGTGATCTAGTTTAATTGAAAGCTAATCATATACTTGACTAAAAAATACAGGGTTGACAGGAATCGAAAGACAAATTAGTTCTTAATGCAACCGCTGACTTACATTTTTAAAATTATCCTTACTTTTCAATACAGGGTTCGCCAAGTGACGCGATAACAAACAAAATGGCGAAATATGCGTTTAAAATATTTCGACAGAACAACGATTTATCATATTAAATATTGCTTACTTTGAGCTGTTCTTCCATCAGATTCTTGGGCAATGTATCCTTTCTATGTTGTAATCTTCTTTTGGTCGATAGATGTCCTCTGTCCTTCGAAATATCCACTAACGATCGAACGGGACCACAAAACGTGTCCAAAGTTTCAGAGTGCACAACAAATAAATTCCTCAGAATCGCACTAAACGGATATAAATTGCTATAAAACGGTTCAAATTAACTACATTATGATGTTTTTAACAACTATAACGACTGAAAACATGACCGGAGAAATATCACTCTCTAAAAAACGATTTGGAAGGAGGCAGGTCTGATGTCCATTTGGCGCATGACGCATGCAGGGAGAGAGCGGTACTTCTACGTTTTCGTGTATTATAGTGGCTGTGATTGTGCAATCGACTCCATTCAAAACGTGATGACGTACAGACACCCAGAGGAAGACGTAGGCAGTGTCGGTTTCTTCATAGCATTCACTGTCGCCTTAAAAACAGACTCCAGATCAGGGGTAAAAATTTCTGAAATCTGACCCCTGTCATGAAAAGTGCTGTAGATATTGTTCTGTACCACTCAGAGACAAAATTCCAACGGCTATAGAAACTAGAAAGTGTTTTCTATCCAATAATAACAATAATATGCATATTGTACGATCAAGAATTTAGCACGAGGCAGTTTAATTTGGAGACCCAAATATGCTAATGCGGAACAGCACCCCCTATAGTTCCAAGAGGTTAAACAAAGGGAAAATTGGGTTCGACTAAGAAGTCACTACAGAGTCCATAATTATAACAATTGACATGCTAATCCTTTACACATGAACGCTCACTCATTCGGGAACAATTGCAATCAATATATATATATTTACACTCAGTGTGTCGTCTTGATCGCTGGAGAAAAGTTAGTTTCTGTTGGAGATTTGTCTGTCTCTGTCTTGGTTATTGTGGATAGTTCAGAGTGACATTCGTTATAGAATGGATGTTTCGGCGGTTGTCTTTCTTCGCGTTCAATGATACCGAATTCCTAGCTGCAGACTAGTAGTCAATATCAAAGACTTGTTCTTATTTGTCTAAGAGTTTAACCACGTGGTATGGTTAAAGATTCAGCAATGGTACTTAACCTTCGTTCTCCTCCTATGGAGAAAAAGCATGGTCTGCTGATAATTTCTCAAAGTTGGGTTTTATTCGGAATTGCAGAAAGGGGCTGTCCCAGGATGTCTGACCCTAACTGGGCTCAGGGGCGGTCCTTGGATTTAGTTCAAATCAAAAGGGATTTGTATTTTTCTTCATTAAACAGTCCAAAATCATATTACACAATTATACAAACAGTATCATACTCACTCATTCATTTTATACAACAAACAGCGGTATGGTAATGTAGCCACACAGTCTCCCATGAGTTTCCCACATTGTGACAAACGGACCGGTTAATAGCTGGAATCTTCACCGATCTTTTATACTTTTGC
The DNA here is from genome assembly GCF_045679555.1 of Salvelinus alpinus. Classification (NCBI taxonomy): domain Eukaryota; kingdom Metazoa; phylum Chordata; class Actinopteri; order Salmoniformes; family Salmonidae; genus Salvelinus; species Salvelinus alpinus. Next base: position 57,689,810 of record NC_092094.1, read on the forward strand.
AGGAACATGAAATCTGTTTGTACCTCAAGTTCTGTGAGGTGGAAGAAAACCCTTTGTCCTGAAAGTTTACCCTCTCTCTAATACTGTTTGGCCATGAGGAGATTCTCAGGAATTTACGACGTCTCTCTGTGACCACAGCATGGGTTGAAGGAGGAAAGGGGGAGGCAGGGAGTGGCAGGGAGAGGGGGATGGGCTTTATGTACCTAAACAGGCAACGTCATGACATAAGCATTATATGAATTATAGGCAGTGAAAAAAAGATAAGCAGTGAATAAAACCAGAAGACACAGGAAATTAGACGGTACTTATCTTTTCCATTCATTTGGGATAGCTGGATCTACAGTTCACAACTGATGACACAACCGATGTCATGCTACGCTGGTTTCATTGTGAAATGACTCTACTTTTGATGTACGAAAACATCTGACAAACTTTAATTTATGAGTAATTGTCACCTTTAGTCTCTGCCTTGGTTATTGGAAGTAGTTCTGTCCGCTCTATAGCCCATTGATTGTTACGATTTTTCAATATGTTATGTAAGCTTTTACTTTTTGCTACAACGTCTTATCTGCTCATACCTCACACTCTAGGGATATTACCAGTGTTTTGATTCATTTTGTTTTACCTAGCCTGTCATGGTTTTATTATTTTGAATATACGGCTCTGTTGCTCACAGGTTCATTACTCAGAAAGTTTGCGCCAGTTCCTTAAGGCAGAGAATGTTTGAGTCCCAAATAGCACACTATTCCCTAGTGAACTACTTTTGACCAGAGCCCCAAATGTAGTGCACTATATATAGGGAATAGGGTACTATTTGGGATGCAATGCAGCCTAAGTGAGTAGAACTAGGTCAACAGCCTCTTGAAAGGGAGTTGGAATTTTCCACAGGTGAGAAAGTGCTCAATTCCTCTGAAAATGTCCATGAAGCATTAATAATTCTAGAGGTTATAGTATTGAAGGGCGAGTAGAGAGTGTAATTAACATGTTAATTAGATAATGTGGTATGTTGTGTGTTTGGCTGAGTGTGTGTGTGGACTGGGTGAGCTTGCGTGCGTATGCGTATGTGTGTGTGTGTGTTTATTTGTGTGTGTTTGGGTGGCTGGATGTTTGGCTGAGAGGGTGTGTGCAAGTGCATATACGTGTGTGTTCATGTGTGTGTGTGTGTGTTCGTGCAGTTGACACGATAGGCAAAGGAGATACAGGCTACCTTCTTGAGCCACTTTTTTCATAGACCTCTGTGTAATTGCAGGTATGAATAATTGATGGAGCACTTGGGCTGCAAGATTCATGTGTAACTGCAGCTGTGCATCTCCATCATACTAAGCTATGTGGGTCGTTCCACCAATTCGGTGCCTTTTGAGTAATGTAACTTGGAGAGAAAAAACATTGTATTTCACCAAATTGTAACATTTTGTTATAAAGAGCACATGTTAAACTTAACTTGTTTGGGCTAAAGTCAATTTTTCACCTGACTGACGTGCCCAAAGTAAACTGTCTGTTGCTCAGGCCCTGAAGCCAGGATATGCATATAATTGGTACCATTGGAAAGAAAACACTTTGACGTTTGTAGAAATGTTAAAATACTGTAGGAGACTATAACACAATAGATATGGTAGGAGAAACTCCAAAGAAAAAACAATCGGAATATTTTATTTATTTAAAAGCCCATGCTCTTAAAATTAAAAGTATAGGGGAATAATGAAATCTAGCTTCCACAGGGTGTCAGCAATCTATGTTCAAGGTTTCAGGCTTGTTTCTTCCAAAACGAATGAGAAAAAACAGTTTTAGTACAAAGACAAAGTCTTGTAAATTCATGTTTGGGCGCGCGATGAAGACAAGACGCACCTGCTAATGCTGGTTTCCTATTGAATATACTTCCTTCCGTACTAAATATTATAGTTTGATTACATTTTATAGTTTGATTACATTTTTATCTGAGGAGTCAATAGAAACGTATTTTGACTTGTTTTAACAAAGTTTAGCGATAGATTTTTAGATTCCTTTCTCTGCATGTTGAACAAGTGGATTAATCAAATCGATGGCGCCAACTAAACTGAATTTTGGGATATAAAGAAGGATTTTAGCTAACAAAACAAAACTACATGTTATAACTGGGACTCTTTGGATGACAAATCAGAGGAAGATTCTCAAAAAGTAAGTGAATATTTCATCGCTATTTGTGAATTTATGAAACCTGTGCCAGTGGAAAAATATTTTGATGTGGGGCGCCGTCCTCAAACAATCGCATGGCATGCTTTCACTGTAATGGCTAGTGTAAATCGGACAGTGCAGTTAGATTAACAAGAATTTAAGCTTTCAACCGATATAAGACACTTGTATCTACCTAAATGTTTAATATCCATCATTTAACTAATGGAAGCTTGTTTTGTGCAACAGGGATGGGCAATTGAATGCATATTACCACCACACCGGGAGTCACTAGTCATGACCGCAGTCAAATTCCACAGTAACGAGGCTTCTCCAAAACTTCTCTGATGCCGCTGATGGTCATTAGTAGCCTACAAAACGTTCTGATGGCTAGACACTACTTGTAACGGCAGCCTTCCTCCTCTTCACGAGAAGAGAGGGTGTAACAGGGATCGGACCAACACGCAGCGTAGCCAGTGCTCAACATGTTTAATAAAACAAAACTTTGAACACTTACAACGATACAAAATGTGGCAAACCGATACAGCCCTATCTGGTGCAGAGAAAACACAAAGACAGGAAACAACCACCCACAAACCCCAACACAAAACAAGCCACCTATATATGATTCCCAATCAGAGACAACACAAAACACCTGCCTCTGATTGAGAACCATATTGGGCCAAACATAGAAACAGACAAACTAGACACACAACATAGAATGCCCACCCAGCTCACATCCTGACCAACACTAAAACAAGCAAAACACACAAGAACTATGGTCAGAACGTGACACTACTGGCCTGATACTCAGTGGACTATTGTCCCTCTATTTATTCTTGACATTAACTTTTAATGAGTCAGAAACCCGGATCCGGGAGCACCCCCCACCCCCCACCAGTAAAAAAGCTGAATAGCATAGCTAGCATAGCATCACAAGTAAATAGTAGCATCTAAATATCATTCAATCACAAGTCCAAGATACCAGATGAAAGATCCACTTCTTGTGAATCCAGCAATCATTTCTGATTTTTAAAATGTTTTACAGGGAAGACACAATATGTAAATCTATTAGCTAACCACGTTAGCAAAAGACACCATTTTTCTTTGTCCACCATTTTTTCTCTCCACCAGTAGCTATCACCAATTCGGCCAAATAAAGATATTGATAGCCACTAACCAACCAAAAACCTCATCAGATGACAGTCTGATAACATATTTATTGTATAGGATAGTTTTTGTTAGAAAAATGTGCATATTTCAGGTAGAAATCATAGTTTACAATTGCACCCACCATCACAACTCGACTAGAATAAATACAGAGAGCAACGTGTATTACCAATTTACTCATCATAAAACATTTCATAAAAATAGACAAAGCATAGCAATGGAAAGACACAGATCTTGTGAATTCAGACAATATTTCAGATTTTCTAAGCGTTTTACAGCGAAAACACAATAAATCGTTATATTAGCATACCACATGTGCAAACGTTACCCCAGCATGAATCAAAGGCAAGGGGAGCGATAACGTTATGATCACCAAAATATATTAATTTTTTCACTAACCTTCTCAGAATTCTTCCGATGACACTCCTGTAACATCATATTACAAAATACATATAGAGTTTGTTCGAAAATGTGCATATTTAGCCACAAAAAAACGTGGTTATACAATGAGAATACTAGCAAAACTGCCCTGAAAATGTTGGCCGCTATATTTGAGAGTGATCTAGTCTAATCGATAGCTAATCATAAACTTGACTAAAAAATACAGGGTTGACAGGAATCGAAAGACAAATTAGTTCTTAATGCAATCGCTGACTTAAATTTGTAAAATTATCCTTACTGTGCAAGCGAAGGTCCGCCAAGCGAAGCTACACATAACAAAATGGCGACATATGCGTTTAAAAATTTTCAACAGAACAGCGATTTATCATCATAAATAGTTCTTACTGTGAGCTGTTCTTCCATCAGTATCTTGGGTCTAATCTTCTTTTGGTCGAAAGCTGTCCTCTTGTCCGTCGAAATGCCCACTAACGTTCGACCGGGACCCCGAAACGTGCCCGGTGCTTCAATGTGCATCACAAATCGCACTAAACGGATATAAATTGCTATAAAACGGTTTAAATTAACTACCTTATGATGTTTTTAACACCTATAACGAGTAAAAACATGACCGGCGATATATAAGTGGCTAAACCAACGCTTGGAAAGAGAGAGAGTCCGATGTCCATCTTGCGTGAGGCGCAGCGGGAAAAGAACGGTACATCCGGTCTTTTCTGTTTTATACTGGCCCTGATTGCGCAATCGACTCCATTCAAATTGTCACCTCTTACTGACATCTAGAGGAAGGCATGGGCAGTGTTTGTATCCTCATATGATTTACAGGGACTTTAAAACTGACCTGGGACCAGAGGCCAAAATGTCTGAAATCTCACTCCATATCAGGAAAAGTGCTGTAGAATGGGTTCTGTTTCACTCAGAGACATAATTCAAACGGCTATAGAAACTAGAGAGTGTTTTCTATCCAATAATAACTATAATATGCATATTGTACGAGCAAGAATTGAGTATGAGGCAGTTTAATTTGGAGACGATAAATGCTAATGTTGAAACAGCACCCCCTATATTGAGAAAAGGTTAATGAAAATCAAATCAAACAATTCACGAGAGCCCTGATATTCAGTGTTTGAGTGGAATAGGATCACCAGTTGCTCAGCGAGAGCCAGCTTTTCATAGCTGGTTGATGCATGGAATGAAATAAGTGTTCCTATAAGCCCATGTTGCGCAACATTTATATATGCTATGCTATGCAATTGTGTTAGAAAGAGTTTTGATGGCCTCTATTAAAAATAGGAGAATCCCATTACCTTTCTATAGGCTAGGTCTATTATATTTATTTCACAACTTTCCTAATATTACGCACATTGCTTCGCTTTACAACCGGAGTAGCCTACCTGGCAGGCATGAAAGTTAACCGTGGGAAAAGCCATTCGCTATTCAAGTGCATGCGGATTACATATTTTTCCCCTGCCCTTGTTCCGACAGGTGCATGCTAACGGCCCATTCTAAATCAAAACTATTTTCTCACATTTATTTTTTTCTTATCATGTTTCTTTAGACCTGCCTAAAATACATTTTTGTGATGGTGTAGGCTATATTAAATGGATGTATCATACTTTTTCAAATGTAAATGTTCCAAAGGTCTGCATCAGTGACTTGACGCCTGGAGACGCTAAACGTGTTTATGTCAATTACCGTAAGACCGGCAGTTATTTGCAGGCCTGGTGTGGCCTTTAAAACCAGCAGATTCCTAACACCACTGTTTTAGGGTATAACTAGGCCCTAGAAGAAAGGCCTTATGATATATGTAATGTCATAAATAAAACAATTTTAACTTATTTCGGGATCGGTGTCCATTCCACGGGACAGTTGAGCTAACGTAGGCTAATGCGATTAGCACGAGGTTGTAAGTAACAAGAACATTTCCCAGGACATAGACATATCTGATATTGGCAGAAAGCTTAAATTCTTGTTAATCTAACTGCACTGTCCAATTTACAGTACCTATTAAAGTGAAAGAATACCATGCTATTGTTTGAGGAGAGTGCACAATTTGAACAGAAATTCAATGGTTCATTGGATCAGTCTAAATCTTTGCACATACACTGATGCCATCTAGTGGCCAACATCTAAATTGCACCTGGGCTGGAATAATACATTATGGCCTTTCTCTTACATTTCAAAGTTAGTGCAAAAAAATACAAAATAATGGTTGGTTTTTTCTTTGTGTTATATTCTACTACATTTCCATAAACTTCAAAGTGTTTCCTTTCAAATGGTACCAAGAATATGCATATCCTTGCTTCAGGGCCTGACCTACAGGCAGTTAGATTTGGGAATGTCATTTTAGGCTAAAATTTGAAAAAAGGGGATAATCCTTAAAAGGCTAATAAGGCTGTGAAACTGTTTATAGAGGGTTACAGGAAGAACCCTCCAAAAATAAAAGGGTTCTCGGTAGAACCCTTCATAGGCAGTTCTAGGAAGAACCGTTAGATGATAAAATGGCTGTTGGTAGAACCCTTCATAGAGGGTTGTAGGTAAAAACATACACAGGGGGTTATTTGAAGAACCCAACATAGGGGGTTCTAGATAGAACCCTCTGCACCAAAAAGGGTTCCCCTATGGGGACAAACCAAAGAACCCTGTACAGTTCTACTTAGCACCTTTTTTTAAATGTAAGTTCAGTTCACGTAACAGGTAAAAAAAAAAAAAAAAAGCAGGGTTGACCTTAAAGACCCAATGCAGTCAAAATTCAGAGGTGTGTTCAATAAGGCTTCTGTTTGCGAACGCTCGTGGCAAACTATGATTGCTTTCAAGAGTTTGTTGAACGTTTTTATCACGAACGTTCCATTTCTGTTAGTTCTTGGCAAAACTGAAATGAATGCCGTAGGGAAAGCAGCTGTGCTTGCTGCAGCAATTGTGGATGATTTTATTTTTATTTTGGTCCCGATCCTATAGAAGCACTGCTTTCCCTACTAGCAGTCGCAATTAATGGGATTGAAGATGAGTCCGGGAGAATACCTTTTCAAACTTTTAGCTACCGTTAACAAACGTTCAAGGCCAACACCAAGCTAACTGAGTGTTACGGCTGTCGTCGGAATGAGACCAAAGTGCAGCGTGGTAGGCGTACATTTTAAATTTATTAAAATGAACACCAAAAAAACGACACGTAAAGAATTGTAGCGCTAACACAGCAACTAACAAAACAAGATCCCACAACAGAAAGTGGGAAAAAGGGCTGCTTAAGTATGATCCCCAATCAGAGACAACGATAGACAGCTGCCTCTGATTGGGAACCATACTCGGCCAAAAACAAAGAAATAGACAACATAGCATGCCCACCCCAAATTACACCCTCTCCTAACCAAATAGAGAAATAAAACGGCTCTCTAAGGTCAGGGCCCCCCCCCAAAGGTGCGTACTTCCGGCAGGGGAGGGTCCGGGTGGGCATCTACCCTCTGTGGCGGATCCGGTTCGTGATGTAGCACCCGCTCCCTATGCTGATCCCTCCGCTTCTGTGGAACCGGACCGTGGATCGCCGCCGGAGACGCCGGACAGTGAATCGTTGCTGGAGGAACCGGACCGTGAATCATCGCCGGAGGCTCTGAACTAGGAACCACCGCTGGAGGCTCCGGACTGCAGATCGTCGCCGGAGGCTCTGGACTGGGAACCCCTGCTGGAGGCTCTGGAATGCAGCTCGTCGCTGAAGACTCTGGACTGCAGATTGTCGCTGGAGGCTCTGGACTGCGGATTGTCGCTGAAGACTGGACTGCGGATCGTCTCTGGAGGCTCTGGACTGCGGACCGTCTTTGGAGACTCTGGACTGCGGACCGTCGCTGGAGACTCTGGACTGCGGACCGTCGCTGGAGACTCTGGACTGCGGACCGTCGCTGCAGGCTCCTTGCCATGGATCGTCCCTACAGGCTCCGGCCATGGATCGTCACTGGAGGCATCGTGCCATGGATTACCACTACAGGCTCTGGGCCATGGATTATCACTGGAGGCTTCATGCCATGGATCATCACTGGAGGCTTCGTGCCATGGATCATCACTGGAGGCTCTGGGCCATGGATCATCACTGGAGGCTTTGTGCCATGGATTATCTCTACAGGCTCCGGGCCATGGATTATCACTGGAGGCTTCATGCCATGGATCATCACTGGAGGCTTCATGCCATGGATCATCACTGGAGGCTTCGGACCATGGATCATCACTGGATGCTTCGTACGTGGAGCCGGAACAGGTAACAAAGAGATTTCCAAACTTCTCTGCCAATAACAGCTTGTTTTCAGTTTTCCCCTCCCCATTCAGACCACTCTCAGAGAGTCCTAGCAAAATCTTGCTTGAGAATTAGTTTTTCTATTACAGTAAGTTACTTAATTGTTACCCAGAAATTATTTGATATTGAAATAGAAGCAGGTGCATTTGGCCATTAAAATGAGGGACAGAGTTGTTGTTTTTTACCTTAAAATGAAATAAATAATAATCTTCATATATGACTTTGTCAAGGTGTCACGACTTCCACCGAAGTCGGCCCTTCTCCTTGTTCGGGTGGTGTTCGGCGGTCGACGTCACCGGCTTTCTAGTCACCACCGATCCATTTTTCAGTTTTGTTTTGTCTGTATTACACACACCTGGTTTCAATTCCCCTATCATGTTCCCTATTTAACTCTCTGGCATTCATTTCTGTTCTGTCCGTGATTGTTTGTTTCGTTAGTAGTTGTTGTTAGTGCTTGTGTGTTTATTATATTCCCATTGAGGAATTTTTGCTTATATTTTGAGTAAACGCCGTTATTTTGCTCAACACCTGTGTCCTGCGCTTGACTCCGCTACATCTCTGCACACAACCCTGACACAAGGCAACAAAGTAACTAGGGATTACAATGCTAGCGACAATTTGGATACATTTTGAGGTTAAGTGGGTAAAGAATCTTCCTAGAAGTCACAGAGGATGCACAGAGGAACATGTCAAAATGATTAATTCTGGCACTTTACCAAGTCTTTATTCATATATAATTAAATTATGCATTATAGGACCATTTAGATGTAGGATAACCAACAACAGAGTGGACGTGGTCTCAGTAAACAAAGCTTGTCTCAAATGATGAGATAACCTTGTCTTGGGTTGAAATGGGAACTCTATATCCTCATATCTTATTCCGACATTGAGTTATAAGCCATCAAACACACTCTGTCCACTTGTGACAACGAGCCCCATTGTGGGGTTGGCTTTCACACAGTGTGGGGTTGGTTGTCACAACGTTTGCTAAAAGCTTATTCCTTTTGTAACAGGATATGAAGCAATATAGCATACAGAGTCTTAGAAATAGCCAAACCTTTTTTTGATTAAACGATATTCCTAACAAAATTCCGCATTTATGCCTTGATAATAACATATTACATTACATTTCCAAAAATATGTGTGAGAGGTAGACAACAAAGGGAGCTCTTTATAGCACAAGCACAAAAGAGCTTGGGATTTATTGTATACTGGCAGTGGCAATGTCCACAAACAATATGGTTACAATGGGTTGGATTGTGACAAGGACATTTCCATGTAAATGGCCCCATGAGCACTAACATGGGAGCGCATCAAACTTGGTGTCAAATGAAAGCTAAGAGTCTAGGCTATATGCTTGAGAAATTAAGGCATATATATATACATTTTTCAACCATTTTCCAAAAATGTTGAATACACAAAGGCTTTGATTTCTGGTCAAACAGATGGAAAAGGAGTCTTAGAAAACAGTAGAGTATAGTTCAGTACAGTATAATTTAGTACAGCAGAGCACATTAGAGTATAGTACAGTGTCATTTACTGTACTGTACTTTACTCTACTGTACTGTGCTGTGCTTTTCTGTATTCTACTGTACTGTACTGAACTCTACTCTACTCTGCTGTGCTCTACTGTGATGTCCAAACCTGTGAAACATAGTCGTCTATGATTGGTACAGATTTGGTCCGGTCCGGGCCAACCAAATTTGGTCTTGTTTGTTGTTTGAATAAGAGCCAGTATGGAGAATAATACTCAAACATGCAGAGGAGGATTCTACATTGTTCTACCATGTATACTTATTCAGGATACATCACCATGAAGAGAATGACATTCATAATTATGCATTTCTGTATAATAGTACAGATGAGGGACCAATGATGTCATTCTGTTACCATTATTCTGCTACATCATTTGTGGAAATGCCCTAAATTGTTTATAATGGAGTTATAAAAAAAGATGCTAGCTACAACATGGCTTGGCCTTGGCACTCAAAAATGGCTTTGACATATAGCTCTCCATCTCCTCTTTTCAACAAACATACTTTCTTTTGATTCTCCCAAAATTCTAACTTTTCAAAAGAAAATACCAATATTTTTGTTTTTACTTTCACCTGTGAAAAACACAAATTCCCCTCACTTCAATGATTTGTCATGCTGACATGAATTGACCTGGTGAATGAGTTCTTTCAAACAACTCACACGTTTTAACCCCTGAAATTATTACGCAGCGCCATTTAGAAAGATCTAATTAGCACTCTGACAACCAACCCCTGAGTCAACAAACCCCGGTTTGTTGACTCGTTACAGCCTTATCCTAAAATGGATAAAAAAAAATTAAAAGTCTCTATCTACACACAAATATATAAAACATAAAAAACACTCTTTGCTATGAGGCTCGAAATTGAGCACAGGTGCATCCTGGTTCCATTGATTCCATTGATGATCTTTGAGATGTTTCTAAATCTTAAAATAAATTGATTGGACATGATATGGAAAGGTAAACCCCTGTCTATATAAGGTCCCACAGTTGACAGTGCAAAAACAAAGCCATATTGAAGAAGTCCGTAGAGCTCCGAGGCAGGATTGTGTTGAGGCACACATCTGGGGAAGCGTACCAAACATGCAACCTTAAGTCGTTTTTTTGGGTATCTGTACTTTACATTTACATTTACATTTAAGTCATTTAGCAGACGCTCTTATCCAGAGCGACTTACAAATTGGAAAGTTCATACATATTCATCCTGGCCCCCCCGTGGGGAATGAACCCACAACCCTGGCGTTGCAAGTGCCATGCTCTACCAACTGAGCCACACGGGACCACTTTACTTCACTATTTATATTATTGCAAACATTTACTTTTACATCACTACATTCCTAAAGAAAATAATGTACTTTTTAATCCATACATTTTCCCTGACAATCAAAAATACTAGTTACATTTTGAATGCTTAGCAGGACAGGAAAATGGCCTTATTTATACACTGTGTATACTCTACAAGAGAACACCCTGGTCATCCCTACTGCCCCTGATCTGGCAGACTCACTAAACACATGCTTCGTTTGTAAATTATGTCTGAGTGTTGGAGCGTGCCCCTGGCTTTCCACAAATAACAAAGCGTGGTTAGCTTTATATAAGGAAATTTGATACTTAGGTATATTTTAGCAATTACGTTTACTTTTGATAATTAAGTATATTTAAAACCAAATACTTTTAGACTTTTATTCAAGTAATATTTTACTGGGTGACTTTCACTTGAGTAATTTTCTATTAAAGGTATCTTTACCTTTACTCAAGTATGACATTTGGATACTTTTTCCACCACTGCATACACATTTATTTTTTTTTATTTTTTTTCACCTTTATTTAACCACGTAGGCTAGTTGAGAACAAGTTCTCATTTGCAACTGCGACCTGGCCAAGATAAAGCATAGCAGTGTGAACAGACAACACAGAGTTACACATGGAGTAAACAATAAACAAGTCAATAACATGGTAGAAAAAAAAGAGAATCTATATACAATGTGTGCAAAAGGCATGAGGTAGGCAATAAATCGAATAATTACAATTTAGCAGATTAACACTGGAGTGATAAATCATCAGATGATCATGTGCAAGAAGAGATACTGGTGTGCAAAAGAGCAGAAAAGTAAATAAATAAAAGCAGTATGGGGGGTGAGGTAGGTAAATTGGGTGGGTAGTTTACAGATGGACTATGTACAGCTGCAGCGATCGGTTAGCTGCTCGGATAGCAGATTTGTACACAGACAATGAGGCTAAAGTGGAGGGGATCAAAATCCTAAATTTCCTTGGTGTGCACATCAATGACGACCTGAAATGGTCCCTTCAAACAGACAGTTTGGTGAAGAAGGTGCAACAGCGTGTTCACCCCGCTATTATCTAAGGAGAAGACAGTACAGGTGCATCAAAGCTTGGACCAAGAGGCTGATAAACAGCTTCTATCTCCAGGCCATCAGACTGTTAAACAGTCAGCCTCCACCCAGTACCCTGCACTGAACCTTAATCACTGTTACTAGCCGGCTACCACCTAGTACTCTACCCTGCACCTTAGAGATTGCTTTGCCCTATATACAGTACATAGACACTGGTCTCTTTAATAATGTTTTCATACAGTTTTACCCACTGTATATGTACAATGCCTTCATAAAGTATTCAGACCCTTTGACTTTTTTTCACATTTTGTTAGGTTACAGCCTTATTCTAAAATTGATTGCATTGTTTTACCCCCTCATCAATCTACACACAATACCCCATAACGACAAAGCAAAAACAGGTTTGGTTTTTTGTTGTTGCTGATTTATAAAAATATAAATAAACGTACATATGACATTTACATAAGTATTCATACTATTTACTCAGTACTTTGTTGAAGCACCTTTGACAGAGATTACAGCCTCGAGTCTTCTTGGGTATGACGCTACAAGCTTGGCTGTATTGCAAAAAAGGCTGTAACTTACATTTTTTGGGGAAAAAGTCAAGGGGTCAGAAAACTTTCCAAAGGCACTGTATATACTGTATTCTAGTCAAGGCTCATCCTATATAACTACTGCTGTACAACCCTTTTCTATTCATACACTGTCCATACTGTCTATGCACACCATTATATACACTGGGTGTGCAAACACCTGCTCTTTCCATGACATAGACTGACCAGGTGAATCCAGATGAAAGCTATGATCCCTTATTGATGTATACACTTCAATCAGTGTAGATGAAGGGGAAGAGACAGGTTAAATAAGGATTTTTAAGCCTTGAGACAATTGAGAACTGTGTATGAGTTCCATTCAGAAGGTGAATGGGCAAGACTAAAGATTTAAATGTGTATGGTAGTAGGTGACAGGCGCACCGGTTTGTGTCAAAAACTGCAACGCTGCAGGGTTTTTCCACACTCAAGAGTTTCCTGTGTGTATCAAGATTATTATTATTATTTTTTTTTAATCCTTGGGGGGGTGACTGGGAGGGGTCTCGGATGGTTGAGGGACAGCTATGGGGAACTGTGGGAGGGATCTTGGAGGGTTCATGTCTCCGTTTTGGGGGGGGGGGGCATGTGGGAGATCTGTCGACGTGCCCTTGAGCAGGGCGTTGACCCTGGATGCTTCTGTGTGTCGCTCTGAATGGGAGTCTGTTGGATGACTGGTGTGGTGTAGTTGTTGAGTGGCTTCACTGCAAGTATATTGTATGTTTTGGATATTCAATAAAAATAAATACATTTTTTTTTAAATGTAAAAGAAAGGTCCACCACCCAAAGGACATCCAGCCAACTTGACACAAATGTATTTGTATTTATATTTATTATGGATGCCCATTAGCTGCTGCTAAGGGTCCAGCAAAATTAAGTCAGTTTATGCAATTTTAAAACATTACAAAACATTCACAGATTTCACATTACATGTGTGCCCTCAGGCCCCTACTCCACCACTACCACATATCTACAGTACTAAACCATGTGTCTGTTGATAGTGTTGCCTCATCCCCTCTCAACCATACCATTTTTCAAGTCCTCATCCATCCAAGGGGATTTAACAGTTTTTACAGTAATTTTCTTAATGGGTGAGTGCTTATTAGTAACTGGAATAAGTAGTTTCATAAATGCGTCAAGTTCAGCATCTGGTTGCTCCTCATTACACACCACAGACCGGCAAATATTACATCATTACATCTTCAACATATGAATCACTACAAAACTTCTTGTATGACCTCTTATACACTATTGTAACGGCTTTCCTCCTCCTCTTCATCCGAAGAGGAGGAGCAGGGATTGAACCAAAATGCAGCGTTGTGTGATGACATAATTTATTTCAACAAGACGAAAAAACGAACTATACTTGAATAATAAACAAAACAAATAAACGATGTAGACAGACCTGGACGACGAACTTACATGAAACACGAAGAACGCAATAACAGGAAAACTGACTACATAAAACGAACAAACAAACAAAACCGAAAACAGTCCCGTGTGGCGTAACATACAGACACTGACACAGGAGACAACCACCCACAAACAAACACTGTGAAACTACCTACCTTAATATGATTCTCAATCAGAGGAGATGAAAACCACCTGCCTCTAATTGAGAACCATATTAGGTACCCATTCACCAACATAGAAACAGAAAACATAGACTGCCCACCCAAACTCACGTCCTGACCAACTAACACATACAAAACTAACAGAAAACAGGTCAGGAACGTGCCAACTATAGGCCCAGCCTTTGGAACTTTGGTTTTCCTAGATATGGCTATTACATTGTGATCACTACATCCTATGGATGTGGATACTGCTTTAAAGCAAATATCTGCAGCGTCAGTAAAAATGTGATCAATACATGTTGATGATTTGTGTGAAGTATTGGAGTCAACATGGGCCAACATCCCTGTGGAATGCTTTTGACACCTTGTAGGCTGTTCTGAGGGAAAAAAGGGCCCAACTCAATATTAGGAAGGTCTTCTTAATGTTTTTTACACTCAGTGTATATATTTATATTCCTCACTGATACAGTATTTCTTCATTTTTTAATTTTTACTTTTTGGCTTTATGTGCGTACACACACACACAAAGGCACAGACACACACACAGAGCTAGACCACATTAGGTAATATGTTGAGGGCATTTTATATCGATGCGTTGGGTTGTGGTGGGGTAAGTAGTGTGTGCGTTTGTGCGTGCGGGCACTTGTTTTTGTCTGCATGTGTCTGCGTTTGTGTGTGAGTGACAGCTGGCAGGACCAGCTGGCAGAGCTGTTTGCCGACTCCGGTGCCCGGACGTTCCCACAGCGTCCAGACGGCGATGCTCGCCAACCAAAAAACGTTGCTTTTTGATCAGAGCTGCTCTGATCCCGGGGACAGAGAGAGAGATGGAGAGAGGAAAAGAATGAGTGAGCCAGGAGAGAACGAGTGCCAGCTCCATCTCCAGCGCCCAACACACATCCTCCTATCCCCTTCCCCCTCATCCTCCTCTTCCTCCTCCAAAGGCCTACCAACAGCTGGCGAGGCTTCCCAAACCAGAGAAAGAAGCCAATGATTGGGTGGACTGAGGGTCCACAGTTTGCCCTGATGCCTGAGAAAGGCTCTCCTTCTTCTCTCTCTCCCAGCTGCCACTGGTGTCTCCGGTCTCATTTTTAGTTGAGTAAATAAATAAAGTCACTCAACCTGTTGAACGTTAAGTGGATGACAGTATAAAACATATCTTCACGAGAGGGCCATAAACAGTACTTGGTAACGCCTAATGCTGTTAGAAAAAGCAGAGATTTTTATCTATTTATTATTCATCAATGATTTGTATGAACTTTTTGCAGTAGTATGCACTGCTACAGTAAATAGTGCATCCACAGCTAGCACATTTTGTTCTTTGGAAGTTGTGGGAATGTACATTTTTGGTTTCCCATTAGTTCTGGGAATGAAGCCATACGTTTCCTGACCGATAAAACGGAAGGTTTTTCAAACGTTCTGAGAACAGAGCAAAATGTCACCTGTTCTGGGAACGTTCTGTGAATTTCTAGGTTGCATGGAGGTTCTGAGAACAATTTACTATGGCTCACTGGGAGTTTTTCTTAACATTCCGAGAACGGAAATTATAGGTTATTTGAATGTAATTAAATACTTTTCTGAGAACATGTTTTAATAACACTGCTATCTTAGTTTGGGTTAACTGTTTTGAACTCCAAGCACAGATACAGTGCCTTCAGAGAGTATTCACACCCCTTGACTTTTTCAAAATGTTGTTGTGTTACAGCCTGAATTTAAAATAGATTAAATTGAGATTGTGTGTCACATATCTACACACAAAACCCCATAATGTCAAAGTGGAATTGTTTTTATATTTAAAAATGAATAAAAAATGTGAAGTTGGAAGGTCCGGAATCAATAAGTATTCAAACCTTTGGTTATGGCAAGCCTAAATAAGTTCAAGAATAAAATTGTGCTTAACAAGTCACATAATAAGAGTGCAATAGTGTTAAGCATGATTTTTAAATGATTACCCTATCTATGTACCCCACACATACAATTATCTGTAAGTTCCCTAAGTCGAACAGTGATTCAACCACAAAGACCATGGCGGTTTTGCCAAATCAGCAGCTATTCTTCCTGGGTTCCAGCAAAATTAAGGCAGTTTACACAATTTTAAAACATTACAATACATTCACAGGTTTCACAACACACTGTGTGCCCTCAGGCCCCTACTCCACCACTAACACATATCAACAGTACTAAATCCATGTGTGTGTGAAATTGATGTTACTTGATGTGGAATAGAGTTCCATGAGGTACTGTGTGCCTCCCATAGTCTCTTCTGGACTTGGGGACTGTGAAGAGACGTCTTGTGGGGTGTCCGAGCTGTGCCAGTAGTTTAGACAGACAACTCGGTGCATTCAACATGTCAATACCTCTCATAAATAAAAGTAGTGATGAAGTCCACTTTCAGCCAGGAGAGATTGACATGCATACTATTAATTTTCTCTCTCTGTGTATAACCAAGGGCCAGCTGTGCTGCCCTGTTTTGAGCCAATTGCAATTTTCCTAAGTCCTTTTATGTTGCACCTGAGAACACGACCAAACAGTAGTCAAGGTGAGACAAAACTAGGGCCTGTAAGACCTGCCTTGTTGATAGTGTTAAGAAGGCAGATCATCACTTAATTATATACAGTCTTCTCCCCATCTTAGCTACTACTGCATCAATATGTTTTGACCATGACAGTTTACAATCTAGGGTTACTCATAGCAGTTTAGTCATCTCAACTTGCTCAATTTCCACATGATTTATTACAAGATTTAGTTGAGGGTTAGGGTTTAGTGAGTGTTTTGTTCCAAATACAATACTTAGAAATATTTAGGGCTAACTTATTCCTTGCCACCCACTCTGAAACTAACTGCAGCACTTTGTTGAGTGTTGCAGCTGACGTGTAATAGTGTTGAGTCATCTGCATACATAGACACTCTGGCTTTACTCAAAGTAATTGGCATGTCGTTAGTAAAAATTGAAAAAAGCAAGGGGGCTAAACAGCTACCCTGGGGAATTCCTGATTCTAACAGGATTATATTTGATAGGCTCCCATTAAAAAACACACTCTGTGTTCTGTTAGACAAGTAACTCTTAATCTACATTATAGCAGGGGGTGTAAAGCCATAACACAAGTTTTTCCAGCAGCAGACTATGATCAATAATGTCAAAAGCTGCACTGAAGTCTAACAAGACAGCCCCCACAATCATTTTATCATCAATTTCTCTCAGCCATTCATCAGTCATTTGTGTAAGTGCTGTGCTTGTTGAGTGTTCTTCCCTATAAGCATGCTGAAATTCTGTTGTCAATTTGTTTACTGTAAAATAGCATTGTATCTGGTCAAACACAATTTTTTCCAGAAGTTTACTAAGGGTTGGTAACAGGCTGATTGGTCGGCTATTTGAGCCAGTAAAGGGGGCTTTACTATTCTTGGGTACCGGAATGACTTTAGCTTCCCTACACAAGGGAATTACCCGTATGGTTGATGAGGATCTCCATATTGCAAATGTACGTTCCCTTACTAGACGTCCGCGAGTGTTATTAAAATAGGCCAACGGACTCAGGTCATGCCCCAGGGCCGGTCCTTCCGGGACGTCATCAAATAAAGTCTCTCTGACATTTGGTTTCCGTTTCATAAAATGTATACTTTTTTTGAATTTTTCCACTATTCTGGAAAATTCCACCAGATAGTGACTGGCTGCTTTATGCAAGTGGACAAAACATCACCAAAGTGACATGGCCATTTCTCCTAAATGGAAATTACTTCGAAGACGAAACTCGGTGAGCACAGGTTTGGCCAAATGGGCGTTTAGCACAGAAACAAGATGGCGTCGAGGACTAAACTCTTTTTGAGTTAAGGAATTAAAGTTCAAACATGGTAGTAGAGCGCTAATTTGACCACTTCACGTCAAAGTACATGAACCTACGATGTAGGGAAAAAAATAACCGGCCATGTATCTATCGTAATTTATGAGAAAGATATATATATATATACTGTACATAATGTCAAGTAAAATGTATTTCAGATACATTTGCTAAAATGCATGTAATGCCTTAAAATATATTCCAAACATGTATGTAGGGGAGACTAGGGATGGTTGTAAATCTTTTTCCCCCAAATTTTTTTTGTTCAGATTGTCAAAAATTGATACGAACAACTTACTTCTATCTGCTGCAAATTGGTATTGGAATGTTATGTCAATCAAAGGGACAAGGGGTGACTTTCTCTCAAATACAAAGAGTGAAATGTTACAATTTACTCAACCTCCCGGGTTGAGGTGAATTGCAGGTAAAGAAATAAAATAAATCGTGACATATTGAATATTGAAATAATTTATTGAGAACAACATTGCCATGTTTAACATTTTGTGTGGCAGAAATAATTGACAATACAATTTTTACGCTCCATTAACTCGCCCTTCTCAACTAAACAACAACATCTGAATGGCAATCCGTTAGTGTCTTCACTAACAATTTCAACCTCTCCCTGTCTGAGTCTGTAATACCAACATGTTTCAAGCAGACCACCATAGTACCTGTGCCCAAGAACACTAGGGTAACCTAGTGTCATGGCTCACATCAAAACCAATGTCCCAGAAACACTAGACCGACTCCAATATGCATACCGCACCAACAAATCCACAGATGATGCAATCTCTATTGTACTCCACATTCCCCTTTCCCACCTGGACAAAAGGAACACCTATGTGAGAATGCTATTCATTGACTACAGCTCAGCGTTCAACACCATAGTACCCTCAAACCTCATCACTAATTTAAGAATCCTGGGACTAAACACCTCCCTCTGCAACTGGATCCTGGAGTTCCTGACGGGCCGCCCCCAGGTGGTGAGGGTAGGTAGCAACACATCTGCCACCATGATGATCCTCAATACTGGAGCCCCTCAGTGGTGCGTCCTCAGTCCCCTCCTGTACTCCCTGTTCACTCATGACTGCACGGCCAGGCACGACTCCAACACCGTCATTAAGTTTGCTGATGACACGACAGTGGTAGGCCTGATCACCGACAACGATGAGACAGCCTATAGGGAGGAGGTCAGAGACCTGACCATGTGGTGCAAGGACTACAACCTATCCCTCAACGTGATCAAGACAAAGGAGATGATTGTGGACTACAGGAAAAGGAGGACCGAACACGCCCCCATTCTCATCGACAGGGCTGTAGTGGAGCAGGTTGAGAGCTTCAAGTTCCTTGGCGTCCACATCACCAACAAACTAACATGGTCCAAGCACACCAAGACAGTCGTGAAGAGGGCACGACAAAACCTATTCCCCTTCTGGAGACTGAAAAGATTTGGCATTGGTTCTCAGATCCTCAAAAGGATTTGCACCATCGAGAGCATCCTGACGGGTTGCATCACTGCCTGGTATGGCAACTGCTCGGCCTCTGACCGCAAAGCACTACAGAGGGTAGTGCGTATGGCCCAGTACATCACCGGGGCCAAGCTTCCTGCAAACCAGAACCTCTATACCAGGCTGTGTCAGAGGAAGGTCCTCAAAATTGACAAAGACTCCAGCCAACCTAGTCATACTGTTCTCTCTGCTACCGCACGGCAAGCGGTACCGGAGCTCCAAGTCTAGATCCAAGAGGCTTCTAAACAGCTTCTACCCCCAAGCCATAAGACACCTGAACAGCTAATCAAATGGCTACCCAGACTATTTGCATTGGCTACCCAGACTATTTGCCCCCCCACCACCCCTTCCACACTGCTGCTACTCTCTGTTATTATCTATGCATATTCACTTTAATAATTCTACCTAAATGTACATATTACCTCGACACCAGTGCCCCTGCACATTGACTCTGTTCCGGCACCCCCTGTATATAGCCCTGCTATTGTTATTTACTGCTGCTCTTTAAGTATTTGTTATTCTTATCTTCTTTTTTTAGGTATTTTCTGAAAAATGTATTGTTGGTTAAGGGCTTATAAATCAGCATTTCACATTTCACTGTATTTGGCAGGTGACGAATACAATTTTATTTTATTTGAATGTTTGTAGTGTGTGTGTGTGTGTGAGAGAGAGTTTGAGAGCGACATAGCGGTAGAGTGTAAGTTCGTTTGTGTGTGTGTGTGAGAGTGAATGTTGGCCATATTCACAGTGGTATGGTAGTCCTGGGGTACAGGCTTGGTGGACCCATAATTTGCATTCCCAGAACTGCACCCAGACCTCCTTAGGCTTGGAATTGTGCTCCATGTACATAATGCCAAAGTTTTCCTCATTGGAGGAATCTTACTAGACATTTTCTTAGGCAAGGTAGTTTTTTTGTTGTGGTTCAGTGTGATTTGTCTTGGCTTGTTTCTTTCCAAAGTGTTTTTCTAGGCAGGCAATTTTTGTATTTTTGCCTTCTGAGTGCTTGACTTTTGCTCTTCTCTCAGGGCCAGCAGGACAGGTGTATCTGTTAAAATTGCAGATTTTCTTCTCTTCCTACCCTTTTTTGTACTTTTCCTGGGACCAGCTTTTGGGAAGGGGCACACATACACTAGTTTGAAATGTGAGTCATCAGGTGTTTCCCAGCTACAGCTTGCTACATCTGGTGTTGTAGCTGAAGAGGTGTCCTGTGAAGTGGCTTGATAGTTGGCCTGGGAGGCAGCTGGCGAGGCCAGCGTGTCAGCTGGAGCAGGACAATCTTTGAAAAGTGAGGACGCAAGGTAACTTTGTTGAAATATATCAGGGTTGTATGGCCAAATGCCAGTGCACCTGAACACCGCCTGTACATTGGTGGGTGTTGTGGCACTGGGAAGTGCTGTTTGGACAATGCCTGGAATGTCATACATGGCCATGCTCTTTTTCCAGGGTTTATCCTCATTCAGGCATCACTGGCAGAGTTCACAATTTTCTTCAGTGACACGTACATGGGCTGGAACATGTGTGAACAGTGTAGGGGGAAAGAAAGCAAGACTATGCCTGAGTCCCTACATAATTCAATGGCCCTGATAGACAGGTGTGAGCTGTGGCTGTCAAGGAGGGACCACCTTCTTTTCCTGGTTGACCTTGGTATGTTTGGTGAAGTGTTTCAGAAAAATGTAGAAGTCATCCTCCTGCATCCTGCTGGATGAATTTCTGCTTCCAACACGTCTAGTTTGTCCATTCCGTACAAAGTGGATGTATTGTCTTGCGTGGGAAAACAAAAGTAAGGTTTCTTATTGCATTTACAGTGCCATGCTAATGTATTCAGACCCCTTGGATATCTAGCCATTTTATTGTCTTACAAAGTAGGATAAAAATGTATTTAATTGTAATTTTTCTTTCAACAATCTACACAAAATACTATTTAATGTCAAAGTAAACAAAATAAAAGTAAAATAACTCAAATATAGTTCTTGCATAAGTATTCAGCTCCCTGAGTCAATGCATGTTAGAAACACCTTTGACATTGATTAGAGCTATGAGTCTTCTTGGTTAACTTCTTATGGCTGCAGGGGCAGTATTGAGTAGCTTGGATGAAAGGTGCACAGAGGTGCCCAGAGTAAACGGCCTGCTCCTCAGTCATAGTTGCTAATATAGGCATATAATTATTAGTATTGTATAGAAAACACTGAAGTTTCTAAAACTGTTTGAAGTATGTATGTGAGTATAACAGAACTCATATGGCAGGCAAAAACCTGAGACAAAATCCAAACAGGAAGTGGGAATTCAACCAAGATCCTATTGAAATCACAGTGAGATATGGATGAGTTTGCACTGCCTACGGCTTCCACTAGATGTCAACAGTCTGTAGAACCTTGCATGATGCCTCTACTGTGAAGGGGGGCCGAATGTGAGGGGAATTAGTCAGGTCTGCCATGACCTGACCATGCTTTGACCATGCGCGTTCACATGAGAGGGAGCTCTGTTCCATCGCTCATTTGAAGTCAATGTAATTCTCCGGTTGGAACGTTGTTCAAGATTTATGTTAAAAACATTCTAAAGATTGATTCAATACATTGTTTGACATGTTTCTACTGACTGTTACGGAACTTTTGGACATTTTGTCAGCTTTATATATTATGTTATTGTTATCATATAGAAACATAATGGAATATTGTACATCATATTAGCGTCAACATACATTATTGTTTCATTCAATTTCACATCATTTCAAATTTCATTTTGGTTACAAGTAATATTGGTTCAACCTTAATATACACTGCTCAAAAAAATAAAGGGAACACTAAAATAACACATCCTAGATCTGAATGAATGAAATATTCTTTACATAGTTTCTTTACATAGTTGAATGTGCTGACAACAAAATCACACAAAAATGATCAATGTAAATCAAATGTATCAACCCATGGAGGTCTGGATTTGGAGTCACACTCAAAATTAAAGTGGAAAACCACACTACAGGCTGATCCAACTTTGATGTAATGTCCTTAAAACAAGTCAAAATGAGGCTCAGTAGTGTGTGTGGCCTCCACGTGCCTGTATGACCTCCCTACAACGCCTGGGCATGCTCCTGATGAGGTGGCGGATGGTCTCCTGAGGGATCTCCTCCCAGACCTGGACTAAAGCATCCGCCAACTCCTGGATAGTCTGTGGTGCAACGTGGCGTTGGTGGATGGAGCGAGACATGATGTCCCAGATGTGCTCAATTGGATTCAGGTCTGGGGAACGGGTGGGCCAGTCCATAGCATCAATGCCTTCCTCTTGCAGGAACTGCTGACACACTCCAGCCACATGAGGTCTAGCATTGTCTTGCATTAGGAGGAACCCAGGGCCAACCGCACCAGCATATGGTCTCACAAGGGGTCTGAGGATCTCATCTCGGTACCTAATGGCAGTCAGGCTACCTCTGGCGAGCACATGGAGGGCTGTGCGGCCACCCAAAGAAATGCCACCCCACACCATGACTGACCCACCGCCAAACCGGTCATGCTGGAGGATGTTGCAGGCAGCAGAACGTTCTCCACGGCGTCTCCAGACTCTGTCACGTCTGTCACATGTGCTCATGTGCTCAGTGTGAACCTGCTTTCATCTGTGAAGAGCACAGGGCGCCAGTGGCGAATTTGCCAATCTTGGTGTTCTCTGGCAAATGCCAAACGTCCTGCACGGTGTTGGGCTGTAAGCACAACCCCCACCTGTGGACGTCGGGCCCTCATACCACCCTCATGGAGTCTGTTTCTGACCGTTTGATCAGACACATGCACATTTGTGGCCTGCTGGAGGTCATTTTGCAGGGCTCTGGCAGTGCTCCACCTGCTCCTCCTTGCACAAAGGCGGAGGTAGCGGTCCTGCTGCTGGGTTGTTGCCCTCCTACGGCCTCCTCCACGTCTCCTGATGTACTGGCCTGTCTCCTGGTAGCGCCTCCATGCTCTGGACACTACGCTGACAGACACAGCAAACCTTCTTGCCACAGCTCGCATTGATGTGCCATCCTGGATGAGCTGCACTACCTGAGCCACTTGTGTGGGTTGTAGACTCCGTCTCATGCTACCACTAGAGTGAAAGCACCGCCAGCATTCAAAAGTGACCAAAACATCACCCAGGAAGCATAGGAACTGAGAAGTGGTCTGTGGTCACCACCTCCAGAACCACTCCTTTATTGGGGGTGTCTTGCTAATTGCCTATAATTTCCACCTTTTGTCTATTCCATTTGCACAACAGCATGTGAAATTTATTGTCAATCATTGTTGCTTCCTAAGTGCACAGTTTGATTTCACAGAAGTGTGATTGACTTGGAGTTACATTGTGTTGTTTAAGTGTTCCCTTTATTTTTTTGAGCAGTGTATAAGACAGAAATTCTCCAGTCTTGCCATAGGTTTTCAAGCAGATTTAAGTCTGAACTGTAACTTGGCCACGAAGGAACATTAACTGTCTTCTTGGTAAGCAACTCCATTGTAGGTTATGGGTTATTGTCCGGCTGAAAGGTGAATTCCTAGAGTCTCTAGTGTAAAGCAGACTGTCCTGGAGCTCAGTTCAGATGGACGACTCTATCTTTGATGTGTCTGGGTGGTTTAATACATAATCGATAATTATTAACTTGATGATGCTTAGATAGATATTCAATGCCTGATTTGTTGTTACCCATGTACCAATCACTGCCCTTTATGACGCTTTCAAAAAGCTCCCTGGTCTTTGTAGTTGAATCTGTACTTGATATTCAATACTTGAATGAGGGACTTTACAGATATATCTTCTATGTATGGGGGACAGAGGAAGGGTTAGTCATTCAAAAATCATGTAAAACCCTATTTCACACAGAGTGAGTCCCTGTAATTTATTATGTCATTTGTTAAGCAAAATTTGACTCCTGAACTAATTTAGGCTTGCCTAAACAAACAGGATGAATACTTATGCAACAACTATATTTTAGTTATTCTTTTTTTTCCTTAAAATAAATATAACTTCTCTTCCACTTTGACATTAGAGTACTTTGTGTAGACAGGTACTCCCATGTCTGTCTGAGTTTGGTTAGTTGTAACATAGTTGCTACAAGTTGTTAAATGTTGTTAATGTTAAAACTTTAGCATTGCTAACTTACATTAAATACATCTACACACATGGGTTATAAACCTGATACAAGTTTGGTGAATCTAACTTCAAAGCAGGTCACGAAAACAAAAAAAGGACCTCAAAATCCTTCTTCACGTAAGGTTTGAGGACTAAACTGAGCATGGCACATAATCCTAGCTTGTTCCTGATTGTAGATATTGAGAGTGTTTCAACTATCCTGTGTTACAATCATCCCCGGTCTCCCCCACATACATTTGCATCTTTGCTGCTGAAATGCATGTAATGCCTGACAATATTCCAGAAACTGGCAGCTTGATTAAATAGTACCCGCAAAACACCAGTCTCAACGTCAAAAGTGAAGAGGCGACTCTGGGATGCTGGCCTTCTAGGCAGAGTTGCAAAGAGAAATCCACATCTCAGACTGGCCAATAAAAATAAAAGATTAAGATGGGAAAAAGAACAGAGACACTGGACAGAGGAACTCTGCCTAGAAGGCCTGCATCCCGGAGTCGCTTCTCCGCTGTTGATGTTGAGACTGGTGTTTTGCGGGTACTATTTATTGAAACTGCCAGTTGAGGACTTGTGAGGCGTCTTGGAAACCCTATCGGATTTGCATCACAGACTCTGTCACCAATTGAGAAAAATTATTCTCAAATTGAAAAGGAAGCACTGTGCATAATATTCGGAGTGAAAAAGTTTCACAAATACCTCTACGGAAGGAAAATCCAACTGCTGACAGATCACAAGCCTCTGTTGGCCATATTTGGACCAAATTCAACCCTGGCTGCATTTTGAATGCAATGTTGGGCTTTGATATTGGTAGCCTACGACTACGAGATTGAATACAGACAAACCAGTATTTATGCAAATGCCGATGCACTATCAAGATGCAAAAGTGACATTGACAGTGAAGATGATAGAGCAGTCTTCCAGATCTCTCTCATCAACCAAATGCCAATAGCTGCTTCCGACATAGCAGAGGAAACGAGGAAAGATCCAGTACTTGGACTTAACATTGGCCGGCTGGCCAACCTCCGTAAACGATGATAACCTTCGGCCATTCATCGACAAGAAAGACCAGTTGTCTTATGATCAAGGATGTGTTCTGTGAGGATCAAAGTTGGTGGTACCTCACAAATTCAAGAGGAGACCG
Source organism: Salvelinus alpinus (assembly GCF_045679555.1). Taxonomy (NCBI): domain Eukaryota; kingdom Metazoa; phylum Chordata; class Actinopteri; order Salmoniformes; family Salmonidae; genus Salvelinus; species Salvelinus alpinus. Next base: position 57,715,431 of record NC_092094.1, read on the forward strand.
CTATCTGACCTGCATGAGGGACATCCAGGGATCACTCGAATGAAAGCACTCGCCCACAGCTATCTGTGGTGGCCTGGGCTGGACCAGGACATTCAGCAGCATGTAAGACCAGTTGAAGCTGTTCGCAACAAGCCTGCTACTGCACCTCTTCATCCATGGTCCTGGGCTGCTACACCATGGGAATGCATACATGTGGATAATGCCGAGATCGACAAACACTTCCTTGATGTCGTCGATGTCTATTCCAAGGGGATGTAAGTGTTCCCTACTCAACTGAAAACAGCTGTGAAGTCCATCAATCTTCTCAGACACCTGTTCACATCATTTGTTCTAGTCAAAGATCTAGATGGCCCTCCTTTCATGTCGAACGATTTCTAAATGTTTCTCAAGAACAACAGAGTAAGGCATCAAATGGGGTAGCGGAGAGAGCCGTGCAAACCTTTAAGAAGGCCTGGTCAGGTTCAGTCTGTGACCACCCACCAAAGGCTTCCTCGTTTCCTGTTTACTTATTGTAACATACAGCAATGGAAACACCAACAACGTACCCGCCTGGCGTTGTTGAAACCAAACTTGTCAAACACTGTGGCAAAGCACCAGCTACAGCAGAAGAAAGCTCATGACAGACACTCAAAGACTGTCAGAGAATTCAAAGTGGGAGAGAGGGTGATGGCATGTAATTTCAGACACCCCAAGCGCCTGTGGAACTCTTGCAAAGCAGAGGACCTTTGACTTACCAAGTCAGTCATCGCCATGTCAACGTTCATGTAGATCATCTGCTACGGTCCAATGCCCCAGCAGACACATGCAGAGAGAACAACAATGACCCTCAGGACAATTCTCCTGACTGTGGACGTATGGGAGAGACAGAGCCTGACCTTCCACCCGAACCTGACCTTCCACCCAAACCTGGTCTACCACCGGAAACCCAGGAGGAATGAGATATCCTGCTTGACAGTGAAGGGTACCTCAAAAGCTTGACCTGTGAGTTGAGCTGTTTCAGGAGGTAATGAACAGTAAAACAAACAAATATGTCCTAGATAAAAGGAAAGAAAAAGGACATTAACTTTGTTAGTTGTTAGGACAGAAGTATCATATTCAGGGCCATCGTGGAAATTCTAACCAGAAATGAAGAGAGACTGTAGATTCTTTATTAAACAACACCTTTTTATTATAAGAATTGCAATTCTGGAGCGGTTAAAAATTACGCAAAAGGTGCAGAGTTAACTTCTCTGGGATATGTGGGAAGTTTGCGTCCCACTTGGCCAAAAGCCAGGGAAAATGCAGAGCGCCAAATTCAAATAAAATGATATAAAAATCAATCTTTCATTAAATCACACATGTAAGATACCAAATTAAAGCTACAGTCGTTGTGAATCCAGCCAACATGTCAGATTTCAAAAAGTATTTTCGGCGAAAGCATAAGATGCTATTATCTGATGATAGCACAACAGTAAACAAAGAGAGTGTAGCATATTTCAACCCTGCAGGCGCAACACAAAACGCAGAAATAAAATATAAATCATGCCTTACCTTTGACGAGCTTCTTTTGTTGGCACTCCAATATGTCCCATAAACATCACAAATGGTCCTTTTGTTCGATTAATTCCGTCCATATATATTCAAAATGTCCATTTATTTGGTGCGTTTGATCCAGAAAAACAACAGCTTCCAATTTGCGCAACGTCACTAAAAATATCTCAAAAATGACCTGTAAACTTTGCCAAAACATTTCAAACAACTTTTGTAATACAACTTTAGGTATTTTTAAACGTTAATAATCGATCAAATTGAAGACGGGTCTATCTGTTTTCAATACAGGAGGATAACAAACTAACGCTACTTTTCTAGTCTTGCACAACTCTCAAACAGTACACATAACGTTACTCTGATTCAAGATGGTGACATCCAGTGGAAGCGGTAGGAACTGCAAACAAGTCCCTTAGAAATATAGTATCCCAATGAAATCTCATTGAACAGCCAGTGACCTCAAAAAATACAAATCTGAATGGTTAGTCGTCGGGGTTTTGCCTGCTACATAAGTTCTGTTATACTCACAGACATGATTCAAACAGTTTTAGAAACTTCAGAGTGTTTTCTATCCAAATCTACTAATAATATGCATATATTATATTCTGGGGATGAGTAGAAGGAAGTTGAAATTGGGCATGCTATTTATCCAAAAGTGAAAATGCTGCCCCCTATCCCGAAGAAGTTTTAAGAGCCCAACAAAGTTGGGTCTCAGCTTTTATAACCATTGTCTACATGGCAGTTAAGAAGCTGTGTGAGATCATGTTACGAACATAGCGTACAAATAAGTGATAATGCCAGTTTTGTTATTCCTTTCTGCTGATAGAATTGTCACTGCTGCTCAAGCTAGCCTCTGTTCTCTTCATATCTCCACACTGCTGTGCCATTGAAAGAAACGAAAAGATCAGGATGGACCAAAAACTGGTCACTCACAGACGGCCCTTTGTCTTTGGCCGCGTGACTAAGTTACTCAAAAACAAGAGAGGAAAATCACCTGCTTCTTCTTACATGAGAGAAACAGACAGTGGACATGTACAGGTTTAAGGCTCATAAAGCGCATGTGCATAACACAGTTTGTAATTTCCCACCATTTTCCTCCATTTTGGGAGTAATCTCAACCTAAAACAAAGTTACAAGTAAGAATGTAAGTAATAATTCATAATGTCAGCCAATTATGTCATAATCTAAGCAAAACTTCCACCAAGCAAAATTTTAAGCATTGTAGTAGAGGGCTTTCTTACATCAGTACATTATCTTTGTAAGTGTCTTCCATTGAGCTTTCAACCTTCTCATAGTGCAAAACATTCTTAAGGACAGTGCAGTTAGATTAACAAGAATGTAAGCGTTCTGCCAATATCAGATATGTCTATGTCCTGGGAAATGTTCTTGTTGCTTAAAACCTCATGCTAATCGCATTTACCTTCGTTAGCTCAACCGTTCCCTTGAAGGGACACCGATCCAGAAGAATAATGTATCTGTGAGAATATCCAAGAGGCTTTTATATAATTCTAAATTATTAATAATCACTTTGTTTAAAAAATAACAATATTTTGGAGATTATTTCGTTTTCAAAAACCATAAAATGAGCGAGAAAAAGGCCATTCCTGAACATGGCATGAGACATTGTTACTAATTTGTAAATAAAGCCTGTTTGTTATTTTAAATTATTTATTTATGTTTTTAGAGGGAGAGAAACCAAAAACCTAGAGTCATCTCATGGGAGTCCCAGTCGAGGCCAGCAGGGGTATTGAAACAACATCTGTTGCAACACAGCTTGCACTGCAATGCAGTATCTTAGACCATTGCGCCACTCAGGCGCTGTACGATGTGACTGGTTGGGAGTGGATTACAGTACTACAGTAAGAGCTAAATAATCCTAACAAATTAAAATAGTCAAAACCTTAGTGTAACAGTTTTAGTAAGTAATAGTGAAGTTGTGCACAATTATCCGTTTCTATTTAGGTTTATGTCACCCATTCATTGTCAGTTAGAGACACAGTAGGACCCAAAAGCATAATCAGTGCTCTATCTCCCCCTTGCGCTGGTCTGGAGCAATGAAGTGGTGATGCAGGGTATCGTACTAAACCACAAATTAGCTCTAAGTCCCGCAGCATAATCACAAAACTTTTAGTGGAGCAACCAATGTATGATGCACGTGTCCATGCATGTACATCAGAGCCAGAGGCATTACTGTTACCCATGGCAGCATGGTCTCAGCGATCAGTTTAGTTAATTTAATTTTCAGAGTTTGGTTGGCTCTCTCTACGAGACCTCCACTTGACGGATGATAACTACAATGTGTTTTCAGGTCAATCTGTTCTGAATAACGCTATTTACATAATGAGAGCCGTTGTCTGACGTTATTTTGGATGGCAGGCCCCACCTAGGGATGATTTCCCTTAGCCCTTGCTGTGGCATGCTTTCAAGGAAATGCCTCTATCCATTTGGAGCAGGCATCAACCACAAACAGGCAGTACTTATACCCTTGGCATGGAGTAAGCTAAATTAAGTCCATCATTATGTGCTCAAAAGGTCCTTCAGGTGGGTGGGCTGACATTGGAACGCCTCTGCCTGCACTGCTAGTCATACAAATCCGTAAAAACAGAAAATCCAGAAGCAAACCAATAATTATTAACAACTCACCCCATTGACACATGGTTTTGGCCATGTGCCAACTTAACAACATAGGGGAAGCAAGATCTGGGTAAAACAGGAAGGCCATTTGGCCCCAAACACAAGTTCCTCTGTGTGTCAAAATAACACTTCTTCTGTCTCACCTCTCCAGGTCCTGCTCCTGATTGCAAATCAAAAACATCCTGTAATGAAAATATATTTTTAGCAGAGACAGGAAGTGAAACCATCTGGAGTGTGAGGGAGACAATTGACATTGTGGTTGCTTTTGCAGCCATATCAGCTACATAATTTCCTTCAGAAACATGGTCAGATGTGTTAGTATGGCAACAAAATAGCCTCCAAAATTATTTCTACCAGTTTAGAATGGGAAATGGTCTTACCAGACGAGGTAAGGAACCCACAGTGCTTCCAGAGTATACCAAAGTCATGCACAACCCCAAACGCATACCAGCTGTCAGTATAAATCGTTACAGTTTTATCCTTAGCCAAAATGCATGCTCTAGTAAGAGCAAACAGTTCTGCAGCCTGAGCTGACAGATGGGGTGGTAGTGTAGCACTTCCTAAGGTAGTGGCAGCCGTAATTACTATATAAGCCACTAATGAATCACCTGGATGTGATTTTTGAGCGGAACCATCAACAAATAGTTCCAAATCAGCATTCATCAAAGGCACGTCAGATATATCAGAGGGTGGCTTATAGACCTGGTCAACTAGGACAGCAAAATCATGGGGCTCACCATCATCGTCATATCATGTCCCCGACATATAACTGATGCAGCTTTTTGTTAGAGACTTTGTGGACATTTTCAAAAAGAAAGACGAGCAGAGCTCTGGTGTTGTCTTCGCAGGCTTGTTGGGTTTCAGAACCTAGTAACATGCTGTATTAACGTACACCCACCGGGGGGTGTGAAACCCTCAGAATGTTGCACCAAGCGACCGAAAACACTGCAGGCAATTCCATATAACCTTGGTGGCAAATGGTCCAACTCCAACGCTTGTTTAAAAAATACCTGAAGTTGTATTACAAAAGTAGTTTGAAATGTTTTGGCAAAGTTTACAGGTAACTTTTGAGATATTTTGTAGTCACGTTTCACAAGTTGGAACCGGTGTTTTTTCTGGATCAAACGCGCCAAATAAATGGACATTTTGGATATATATCAACGGAATTAATCGAACAAAAGGACCATTTGTGATGTTTATGGGACATATTGGAGTGCCAACAACAGAAGATCATCAAAGGTTAGTGATTAATTTTATCTCTTTCTGCTTTTTGTTACTCCTCTCTTTGGCTGGAAAATGGCTGTGTTTTTCTGTGGCTATGTAATGACCTAACATAATCGCAAGGTGTGCTTACGGCGTAAATCCTTTTTGAAATCAGACATGTTGGCTGAATTCACAACAAGTGTAGCTTTAATTTGGTGTCTTTCATGTGTGATTTCATGAAAGTTAGATTTTTATAGTAATTTATTTGAATTTGGCGCTCTGCATTTTTACTGGTTTTGGCCAAGTGGGACGTTAGCGTCCCACATATCCCAGAGAAGTTAACGATGCAGTTTATACAAGGGCTCTTGTTGTGCCAAAACCCATTACTATTCTATCTGCTGTGCCAGCATCTGCAAAATGGTTTTCAGTTATCAATTTGGCAAATGCTTTTTTTGCATTCCCGATGCACCAGAGTCACAGTTCTGGTTCGCGTTTACATTCTTAACTTCTCTAGGGTATGTGGGACGGTAGCGTCCCACCTCGTCAACAGCCAGTGAAACTGCAGGGCGCCAAATTCAAAACAACAGAAATCCCATAATTTAAATTCCTCAAACATACAAGTATTTTACACCATTTTAAAGCTACACTTGTTGTAAATCCAGCCAAAGTGTCCGATTTCAAAAAGGTTTTACGACGAAAGCACACCAAACGATTATGTTAGGTATGAGCCAAGTCACAGAAAAAGACAGCCATTTTTCCAGCCAAAGAGAGCAGTAACAAAAAGCAGAAATAGAGATAAAATTAATCACTAACCTTTGATGATCTTCATCGGATGACACTCATAGGACTTCATGTTACACAATACATGTATATTCCTGAAAATAAAAGTGTCTCACATGCTTCAAAAGCCTAGAATCTTGCTAATCTAACTGCGTTGTCAGATTAAAACAATTATTTACTGCGAAAGAATAGGATGCGATTATCTGAGCTCAGCGCTCCATAAAAAAATACTTTTCAACCAGCACAAGCGTAACATTATCACAGATTGCATTGAAAGAAATTGTTTACCTGTGAAAATCTTTCTCTGTTTGCAATCCCAAGGCTCATTGGTACACACTGAATGGTCTTTGTTCGGTTAAATCCATTTTTTATAGCCTAACAAGAAACATTTTGTGAATGCTTATGTCGTTGAATTTCATGTCATTACATTTTCGGCGAAACATCGGATGTAAATACACACACTAAACGTGACTTTATCCAGTCATGTTTGGTTTCCTTGCAATCAACTGTTTGTTTGTAACACAACCAAACTTGATGGGTCATTTTGCGGGTCGTATTGATCCGAAAAAACTGATTGGAAGAAAACGAGTAACGAGCTCATTTGCGCACCAATCATATGACCACTGTCTCTTTGATTGACTGTATTTTAACCCAGTGACCACTCATCGTCTTGAAATCTAGCTGGGTAGATAGCCAATGAACAGAGGTAAATGGCACTATCAAATGGTCCTTTGTTTGGAGACTAACTCACACGGTAAACGTTTGCGCAATTGCAGTCTTTGCAATTCGCGTTTCAACCAGGAAGGACTGAAAGTGATTACGCACAGCGGTATTTCGGCAACGTGCATCTTCAGCTGTATTTTTATCCAACATCATGGCGAATAAGTCTGGGAAAGCTAAATCCAAGACTAGATATAGCAATGTAGAGATAATTTTAGAGGAAATTGATCGTGAAAGCGATACAGAAATGTTATCTGAGGAAGATTCTTTTAGTGAGCATTCCTTTGATTCTGAAACTGAGGCCTGTTTCTTGAACGGAGAGGATATCGTTTTGGACTGGTAAGTTCTTGTCATGCTAATGCCGTTGTTTGTAATATAAAATGTTATTTGTGATTGTTTTTACGTTTTAGTTGCAATATATGAACATTTTATGAAATGTGTAACGTACACGTAGGCTATTCATTGTGAGTGAGGATACGTATGTGAACGACCCATAGCCTATGTTTGTGTACAGCCAGCATGTGTACTCTATTTTGGCCATATATTATGGTAGCATGGCCACAGATATGATTTGAAACCAGTGTTTGTTCCCTGTACTCTCTCTCTATATATAAATAAACATGTATTTGTGTAGAATGTAACAGCCAACCCATACAGCCAGCATGTGTACTCTACTTTGGCCATATATTATGGTAGCATGGCCACAGATATGATTTGAAACCAGTGTTTGTTCCCTGTACTCTCTCTCTATATTTCCCTGTACTCTCTCTCTCTATATATACAGTGGGGAGAACAAGTATTTGATACACTGCCGATTTTGCAGGTTTTCCTACTTACAAAGCATGTAGAGGTCTGTAATTTCTATCATGGGTACACTTCAACTATGAGAGACGGAATCTAAAACAAAAATCCAGAAAATCACATTGTATGATTTTTAAGTAATTAATTTGCATTTTATTGCATGACATAAGTATTTGATACATCAGAAAAGCAGATCTTAATATTTGGTACAGAAACCTTTGTTTGCAATTACAGAGATCATACGTTTCCTGTAGTTCTTGACCAGGTTTGCACACACTGCAGCAGGGATTTTGGCCCACTCCTCCATACAGATCTTCTCCAGATCCTTCAGGTTTCGGGGCTGTCGCGGGGCTATACGGACTTTCAGCTCCCTCCAAAGATTTTCTATTGGGTTCAGGTCTGGAGACTGGCTAGGCCACTCCAGGACCTTGAGATGCTTCTTACGGCGCCACTCCTTAGATGCCCTGGCTGTGTGTTTCGGGTCGTTGTCATGCTGGAAGACCCAGCCACGACCCATCTTCAATGCTCTTACTGAGGGAAGGAGGTTGTTGGCCAAGATCTCGCGATACATGGCCCCATCCATCCTCCCCTCAATACGGTGCAGTCATCCTGTACCCTTTGCAGAAAAGCATCCCCAAAGAATGATGTTTCCACCTCCATGCTTCACGGTTGGGATGGTGTTCTTGGGGTTGTACTCATCCTTCTTCTTCCTCCAAACACGGCGAGTGGAGTTTAGACCAAAAAGCTCTATTTTTGTCTCATCAGACCACATGACCTTCTCCCATTCCTCCTCTGGATCATCCAGATGGTCATTGGCAAACTTCAGACGGGCCTGGACATGCGCTGGCTTGAGCAGGTGGACCTTGCGTGCGCTGCAGGATTTTAATCCATGACGGTGTAGTGTGTTACCAATGGTTTTCTTTGAGACTGTGGTCCCAGCTCTCTTCAGGTCATTGACCAGGTCCTGCCGTGTAGTTCTGGGCTGATAACTCACCTTCCTCATGATCATTGATGCCCCACGAGGTGAGATCTTGCATGGAGCCCCAGACCGAGGGTGATTGACCGTCATCTTGAACTTCTTCCATTTTCTAATAATTGCGCCAACAGTTGTTGCCTTCTCACCAAGCTGCTTGCCTATTGTCCTGTAGCCCATCCCAGCCTGTTGCATGTCTACAATTTTATCCCTGATGTCCTTATACAGCTCTCTGGTCTTGGCCATTGTGGAGAGGTTGGAGTCTGTTTGATTGAGTGTGTGGACAGGTGTTTTTTATACAGGTAACGAGTTCAAACAGGTGCAGTTAATACAGGTAATGAGTGGAGAACAGGAGGGCTTCTTAAAGAAAAACTAACAGGTCTGTGAGAGCCGGAATTCTTACTGGTTGGTAGGTGATCAAATACTTATGTCATGCAATAAAATGCAAATTAATTACTTAAAAATCATACAATGTGATTTTCTGGATTTTTGTTTTAGATTCCGTCTCTCACAGTTGAAGTGTACCTATGATAAAAATTACAGACCTCTACATGCTTTGTAAGTAGGAAAACCTGCAAAATCGGCAGTGTATCAAATACTTGTTCTCCCCACTGTATATATATAAATAAACGTGTATTTGTGTAGAATGTAACAGCCAACCCATACAGCCAGCATGTGTACTCTACTTTGGCCATATATTATGGTAGCATGGCCACAGATATGATTTGAAACCAGTGTTTGTTCCCAGTACTCTCTCTCTATATTTCCCTGTACTCTCTCTCTCTATATATATATATATATATATATATATATATATATATATATATATATATATATATATATATATATATAAATAAACATGTATTTGTGTAGAATGTAACAGCCAACCCATACAGCCAGCATGTGTACTCTACTTTGGCCATATTCTATGGTAGCATGGCCACAGATATGATTTGAAACCAGTGTTTTTTCCCTGTACTCTCTCTCTATATTTCCCTGTACTCTCTCTCTCTATATATATATAAATAAACATGTATTTGTGTAGAATGTAACAGCCAACCCATACAGCCAGCATGTGTACTCTACTTTGGCCATATTCTATGGTAGCATGGCCACAGATATGATTTGAAACCAGTGTTTTTTCCCTATACTCTCTCTCTATATTTCCCTGTACTCTCTCTCTCTCTATATATATATATATATATATATATAAATAAACATGTATTTGTGTAGAATGTAACAGCCAACCCATACAGCCAGCATGTGTACTCTACTTGGCCACAGATATGATTTGAAACCACAGTGTTTGTTCCCTGTACTCTCTCTATATATATAAATAAAAATGCATATGTTTATTATACCTGTTGATACAGGGCTCATATGTGAAACTATTCTAACTGAACATTTTAATTCACAGTGGCACTGAATCTGACTGGGAGCCCCCAGCACGGCCCCCAGCGCCAACTTGTTCATCCAGCCGGACCCCTGCTGTCTCTGGGCCATCTACCGGTGTGAAGGCACCGACAAAGAAGCGGAAGAGGGGAAGTGTGCCACCTGCTAGCGAAGGGACAGAAGGGCGTTGGCACACTGTCCTGGAAGATGATGTGGAGCCACCCCAGCCAACTTTCCGACCAAAAAGGGAGCCTGGACCTCAGGTGAACTCGAGCACAACATACAGCCCCCTTGAGCTTTTTCAGTTGTTTTTCACCCATTCTGTTGTAGGTTCACTCGTGTCTAACCACAAATAAGTTTGGGAAGAAGAGGCAGGCAGGCAAAAAGGTAGCATGGAAGCCCGTATCCATGACTTTTACTGCTACCTTTCACTGGTCATCTACATGGGGCTGGTGAAGCTGAAAAGCCTGACTGACTACTGGAAAACGTCATCACTCTACCAACTGCCTTTCCCCATGACTGTTATGTCCTGCAAAATGTTTCTGGTTGTTTCACAGGCGCTTCACATCAGTGACCCAAAGGTTGATGAAGAGAATGACAAGAAGAGAGGCACAGCAACGTTTGATAGACTGTGCAAAATCAAACCTCTCTACCACAGCATTGTTGAGGCCTGCAAGACCTACTTTCAGCCTGCCCAGAACCTGTCAATCGATGAGAGGATGGTAGCCTCAAAGGCCAGAATTGGCCTCAAACAATACATGCGAAACAAACCAACCAAGTGGGGTTACAAGCTGTTTGTGTTGGCTGATTCTGTGTGTGCCTACACATGCAATTTCTTTGTCTATGAGGGGAAGAACACTTGTGCGACTGGTAAGGGACTTAGCCTCTAATTCCTCCCAAACCCGGATCCGGGAGCACCCCCATCAGTAAAAAAGCTGACTAGCATAGCCTAGCATAGCGTCACAAGTAAATACTAGCATCTAAATATCATTAAATCACAAGTCCAAGACACCAGATGAAAGATACACATCTTGTGAATCCAGCCATCATTTCTGATTTTTAAAATGTTTTACAGGGAAGACACAATATGTAAATCTATTAGCTAACCACGTTAGCAAAAGACACCACTTTTTTTACTCCACCAGTTTTTTACTCCATCAGTAGCTATCACAAATTCGACCAAATAAAGATATAAATAGCCACTAACCAAGAAACAACTTCATCAGATGACAGTCTGATAACATATTTATTGTATAGCATATGTTTTGTTAGAAAAATTTGCATATTTCAGGTATAAATCATAGTTTACCATTGCAGCCACCATCACAACTCTCACCAAAGCGACTAGAATAACTACAGAGAGCAACGTGTATTACATAATTACTCATCATAAAACATTTCTTAAAAATACACAGCGTACAGCAATTGAAAGACACAGATCTTGTGAATCCAGACAATATTTCAGATTTTCTAAGTGTTTTACAGCAAAAACACAATATAGCGTTATATTAGCTTACCACAATAGCAAACATCACAACAGCATTGATTCAAGCCAAACATAGCGATAACGTATAAACCACCAAAATATATTAATTTTTTCACCAACCTTCTCAGAATTCTTCAGATGACAGTCCTATAACATCATATTACACAATGCATATAGAGTTTGTTCGAAAATGTGCATATTTAGCGGCACAAATCGTGGTTATACAATGTGATTAGTGGCCAAAACTTCAAGCAATCTGTCCCGCGTCATCTTGGAGAGGCACCTATTCTAATCGAAAACTATTCATAAACTTGACTAAAAAATACAAGTTGGACAGCAAATGAAAGATAAATTAGTTCTTAATGCAATCGCTGTGTTAGATTTTTAAAATGAACGTTACTGCGCAATACAGCGTGCGCTAAAGCGAGACCGCACCATAATTCATGGCGGAATTATTATTTGACATTTGTCAACATAAGTACGAATTAACAGCATAAAGACTGCTTACTATTAGCTGAGCTTCCATCAGAATCTTGGGCAAGGTGTCCTTTCTCCAGAACAATTGTCTTTGGGTTGAAAGATGTCCTCTTGTCCTGTCGAAATAGCCGCTAACGTTAGCCACCCACTGGAGAGGTGTCCAACTCGTGAAAGCGCATCACAAAGAAATCCAGGAAAATCGCAATAAACTGCTATAAACTGCTATAAGTCGGTTTAAATTAACTACCTTATGATGTCTTTAACAACTATAACGAATAAAAACATGACCGGAGATACAGAACTGCTAAAACGAAAGCTTTGCAGGAGGCCATTGTGATGTCCCTGATGCGCCAGGCGCCCAGTTGAAAAGAACGGTACTTCCGTTCCACGGTCTTATATAGGGTCCCAGATTGCGCAATCCACTCCATTCAAATTCTCCCCGCTTACTGACATCTAGAGGAAGACGTATGCAGTGCATGTAGCCCGATGGCTTACATGGGGACTTATAAACTGACCTCAGAACAGGGACCTCGATTTCTGAAATCTCACTCCCTGACAGGAAATGTGCTGCAGAATGAGTTCTGTTTCACTCAGAGAAATAATTCAAACAGTTTTAGAAACTAGAGTGTTTTCTATCCAATAGTAATAATAATATGCATATTGTATGAGCAAGAATTGAGTACGAGGCAGTTTAATTTGGGAACGAAATTATTACAGAGTGCAAATAGCACCCCCTATTGCCAAGAGGTTAGCTATGACTCTGTAATGGAGTTATTGGATTTTCAACTGCTAGGGAAGGGCTACAAACTGTTTGTGGATACATTTTACAGAAGCCCTACCCTGTTTACAGACCTTAGGAAGCGGGAAGTGTGGGCTTGTGGCACCATTCGCAACAACAGGGTGGGCTTTCCGAAGACGAAGGTGAACGACATGCCTAAGCGGGCTGAGCGGGGGACCATGCGATGGATCCGTGAAGATGGCCTGCTGTTTGTAAAGTGGATGGATACCAGAGAAGTCGTGATGTGTACAACTATCCACAAGTCCTTCAATGGGGATCATGTTGTCCGGCGTGTCAAGGATGGTACTGGGAATTGGACCACCAAAAATGTCCCCATTCCAACTGCAGTGAAGGACTACAACAAGAGCATGGGAGGTGTGGACCTATCAGATGCGCTGATAGGCTATTACAATGTTCTGCATAAGACAATGAAATGGTACAAGACCTTCTTCTATCATTTCGTCGACATTGCTGTGGTGAATGCATTCATCCTACTCAAGGAAATGGCTAAGAGCTGTGGAAAGCACTTCCTCACACAGAAAGCCTTCAGAGAGCAGCTCATCAAGGAGCTTGCTGGCTACAGCACCACTGCACCAAGCCCTGTCCCTTCTGCTCCTGCCACAAGTGTTCATCTGCCCAGATATATTTGTGCAGACATGGATGTGCCTAAGGGCCAAAAGGGCACAGCAGGGAGGCGTTGCTGTGTTTGCAAGATGAAGTCGCCCATCACATGCACCACATGCTCGGTGACCCTCTGCTTTACATCAGAAAGAGACTGCTATAGCATCTGGCATCGACAGCAGAATATTGTGTAGAGCTTTGGCAAAGTGGGTGGGGTTATATCCTTCCTGTTTGGCCCTGTCCGGGGGTCTCATCAGATGGGGCCACAGTGTCTCATGACCCCCTCATGTCTCTGCCTCCAGTATTTATGCTGCAGTAGTTTGTGTCGGGGGGCTAGGGTCAGTTTGTTATATCTGGAGTACTGTTCCTGTCTTATCCTGTGTGCATTTAAGTATGCTCTTTCTTTCTCTCCTTCTTTCTCTGAGGACCTGAGCCCCAGGACCATGCGTCAGGATCCCCTGGCATGATGACTCCTTGCTGTCCCCAGTCCACCCAACCTTGCTGCTGTTCCAGTTTCAACTGTTCTGCCTGCGGCTATGGAACCCTACCTAAACTGTTCATTTTTACTCTGGAGGTGCTGTCCTGTTGCACCCTCTACAACCACTGTGATATCTACCCGGCACAGCCAGAAGAGGACTGGCCACCCCTCATAGCCTGGTTCCTCTCTAGGTTTCTTCCTAGGTTTGCCTTTCTAGGGAGTTTTTCCTAGCCACCGTGCTTCTACACCTGCATTGCTTGCTGTTTGGGGGTTTAGGCCGGGTTTCTGTACAGCACATTGAGATATTAGCTGATGAGGACTGAGGGTCTTCCAAATATTGAAAGTGTGTAAATAGTCACCCATGTTATTTTGTAAATGTATATTTAATATTTTTTTTCTCAATTTTTTTTTCTCAATTTTTTTGGGGGGGGGTGTTAGAATACCATTTTGGTATTTGGTATATAGTTATTTGTTTCAAAATGTATACATTCACCAATTTGGCCACTTGGGTACATTTGGGCTACTTGTGTGGGACACCTGGGTGACTTCATGATAAATGTCATGTAGCACACTCATTTTGGAAGTTATCATTCTGAAACTTTGCACAAGTACTGTTGCCTTATGTTTTCCACTGAAATTGTCCCCATATTCATATCTAAATGTTTGTTTTATCTTGTTCATTTTAAATATGATGATACAACAATTAAAATGAAAAAACTTATGTTTTTTTCATTGTATTATCAAAACCAGATCTATTGTGTTATATTCTCCTACATTCAATTCACATTTACACAAACTTCAGAGTGTTTTCTTTCAAATGGTACCAAGAATATGCATATCCTTGCTCCTGGGCCTGAGCTAGAGACAGTTAGATTTGGGTATGTCTTCAGGCGGAAATTGAAAGGGGGGGGGATATCGTAAATAATCGATAAAATTGAAGACGGGATGATCTGTGTTCAATACAGGATTAAAACAAACTGTAGCTAGCTTTCTGGTCACGCGCCTCTAACAAACAGGACACAACAAGTGACCCTGATTCAAAATGGCCGTACTTCTTCATTACACAAAGGAAAAAACCTCAACCAATTTCTAAAGACTGTTGACATCCATTGGAAGTGGTAGGAACTGCAAGAAGGTCAATTAGAAATCTGAATTCCAGATGAAATTAATTGAAAAGAGTGATCTCAAAAATAAAAAATCTGAATTGTTTGTCCTCGGGGTTTCGCCTGCTAAATAACTTATGTTATACTCACAGACATGATTCAAACAGTTTTAGAAACTTCAGAGTGTTTTCTATCCAAATCTACTAATAATATGCATATCTTATCTTCTGGGGATGAGTAGCTGGCAGTTGAATTTGGGTATGCTTTTCATCCAAACGTGAAAATGCTGCCCCCTATCCTAGAGAAGTTAACAGGTCTAAGATTTTGAACAAAACGCCAATCACCTGAGGCCTTCCAGACGGGAAGGATGGGGGTGTTACAGGAAAAGTCTGGACAAGGCACAATAGCTCCTCTTTCTACCAATGAAGCATGAACAGGGGAAATTACCCTGACAGCTTCCTGACTCAGCAGATATTGGGCACGGCTGGGTCTGTGTGTGCCTTTTGGTGTGACTGTGAGCAGTTCCACCCCCTTAATTTGCCCAATGTCATATTTATCTTTAGCCCACAAAGAGTCTGGGAGTCCAGCCAACAATGGTGACTCAGTCTCACATCAAGGCCATGGAAGCCTTATTGAACAGGTAAATTCCAAAAGAATGGCACACATAATATATGTGTGCTTGGGGAAAATTTAGACCCATCCACCCTAATTTCCCAGTCAGTAACCTGCAAGACAGACTTCAACCAAACATCAGGATCCTCCCAGTCAACATCATCCGTCTTAGCTATCGAAACATGTGATACCCTGTCACTGAAAAGATAACCAAGGAACAGGTTTTATATTATCTTTACACTAAGAGCGCAAAATTGGGGCCCAGTAAACATATCACTGCATATTAAGCTTTCTTTGGGGTGTGGTTCCTTTCAGCCAATTTTTTTCAAAGTGTAAATCTCCCGTCAATGGTGAGAAACGGGCAGTGCAATGTAAGTCAGTCTGTGGCATAAAACTGCTTTTCTGTTTCCAACAGCTGTGGGCTGTTGAGAAAATCTCTTCAGTTGGGTCACAATGTGATCCGTCAATGTCCTGTATGTCCCATGCATAGTACAAGTCACACATTGGGTCAGTGTTAGACACCGTCATAAATGAACATGTCGCCTGAGGCTGTATAACAGTGAGGCCTTTTTCTTTACAAAGAATATTACTTCCAAATTTACGAAGATCTCTTCCTGACAAATTTACAGGACAACATACAGAAGAAATATATGTTTTATGCATGTGTCATCAATCTTAACAGTGTCACGCTCTGGCCTTAGTTATCTTTGTTTTCTGTATTATTTTAGTTAGGTCAGGGTGTGACATGGGGGATGTTTGTGTGTATTTGTCTCGTCTTGGGTGGTTGTATTGTATAGGGGGTTTTGTAGAGTGTATGGGGTTGTGTTCAGTGTAGGTGTTTAGGAAAGTCTATGGTTGCCTGGTTTGGTTCTCAATCAGAGACAGCTGTCTATTGTTGTCTCTGATTGGGAGCCATATTTAGGCAACCATAGGCATTAGGCTGCTGTGGGTAATTGTCTGTCTAACGTTAGTAGCTTGTGTATGCACTTTCGTTTGTAGCTTCACGGTCGTTTGTTGTTTTGTTTAGTTTTGTAAAATTGTTCGTTTCGTGTTTCATCTTCTCTAATAAAAGAAGATGTATTCGTATCACGCTGCGCCTTGGTCCTCTCTTCCTCATCAAGACGATCGTGACAGAATTCCCCACCATACCAGGACCAAGCAGCGTGATAAGCAGCAGCAGGAGCAGCGAACACAGGATTCATGGACTTGGGAGGATATACTGGATGGTAAGGGACCTTGGGCACAACCGGGAGAATATCGCCTCCCTCGTGAAGAGCTGGAGGCAGCTAAAGCCGAGAGGAGGCGATATGAGGAGGCAGCACGGAAGCAAGGCTGGTAGCCCGGGAGTCAAACCCAAACATTTCTTGGGGGGGGGGGGGCTACAACGGAGTGTGGCGAAGTCAGGTAGGAGACCTGCGCCAACTCCCTGTGCTTACCGTGGAGTGCGAGAGTACGGGCAGACACCGTGTTATGCGGTAGAGCGCACAGTGTCTCCTGTACGGGTGCATAGCCCGGTGCGGTACATACCAGCTCCTCGTATCGGCCGGGCTAGATTGAGCATTGAGCCAGGTGCCATGAGGCCGGCTCAACGCATCTGGTCTCCAGTGCGTCTCCTCGGGCCGGCATACATGGCACCAGCCTTACGCATGGTGTCCCCGGTTCGCCAACACAGCCCAGTGCGGGTTATTCCACCTCCCCGCACTGGTCGGGCTACGGGGAGCATTCAACCAGGTAAGGTTGGGCAGGCTCAGTGTTCAAGGGAGCCAGTACGCCTGCATGGTCCGGTATATCCGGCGCCACCTCCCCGCCCCAGCCCAGTACCACCAGTGCCTATACCACGCACCAGGCTTCCAATGCGTCTCCAGAGCCCTGTTCCTCCTCCACGCACTCGCCCTATGGTGCGTGTCTCCAGCCCGGTACCACCAGTTCCGGCACCACGTACCAAGCCTCCTGTGCGTCTCCAGAGTCCTGTGCGCCCTGTTGCTGCTCCCCGCTCTAGCCTTGAGGTGCGTGTCCTTAGCCCGGTACCACCAGTTCCGGCACCACGCACCAGGCCTACTGTGCGCCTCAGCCGGCCAGAGTCTGCCGTCTGCCCAGCGCCGTCTGCGCTGTCCGTCTGCCCAACGTCGCCTGCACTGTCCGTCTGCCCAACGTCGCCTGCACTGCCCAACGCCGTCTGAGCTGTCCGTCTGCTAAGCGCCGCCTGCGCTGCCCGTCTGTCCTGAGCCTTCAAAGCCGCCTGTCTGTCCTGAGCCTTCAAAGCCGCCCGTCTGTCCTGAGCCTTCAGAGCCGTCCGTCAGTCAGGAGCGGCCAGAGCCGTCCGCCAGTCATGAGCGGCCAGAGCCGCCCGCCAGTCAGGAGCGGCCAGAGCCGCCCGCCAGTCAGGATCGGCCAGAGCCGCCCGCCAGCCAGGATCGGCTAGAGCCGCCCGCCAGCCATGACCGGCCAGAGCCGCCCGCCAGCCATGACCGGCCAGAGCCGCACCCCAGCCATGACCGGCCAGAGCCGTCAGCCAGCCATGACCGGCCAGAGCCGTCAGCCAGCCATGACCGGCCAGAGCCGTCAGCCAGCCATGATCTGCCAAAGCCGTCAGCCAGCCATGACCTGCCAGAGCCGCCCGCCAGCCAGGATCTGCCAGAGCCGCCCGCCAGCCAGGATCTGCCAGAGCCGCCCGCCAGCCAGGATCTGCCAGAGCCGTCAGCCAGCCAGGATCTGCCAGAGCCGTCCGCCAGCCAGGATCTGCCAGAGCCGCCCGCCAGCCAGGATCTGCCAGAGCCGCCTGCCAGCCAGGATCTGCCAGAGCCGCCCGCCAGCCAGGATCTGCCAGAGCCGCCCGCCAGGATCTGCCAGAGCCGCCCGCCAGCCAGGATCTGCCAGAGCCCCTCAGTCCGGAGCTGCCCCTCAGTCCGGAGCTGCCCCTCATTCCGGAGCTGCCCCTCAGTCCGGAGCTGCCCCTCAGTCCGGAGCTGCCCCTCCGTCCAGTGGCGCCCTCTGGGATGGTCTTCAGTCCGGGACTCGCTGCAAGGGTCGCCGTTCCAGAGGCGCCACCAAAGCGGGTATTGACTATGGTGGAGTGGGGGCCACGTCCCGCACCCGAGCCGCCGCCGTAGGAAGACACACCCGGACCCTCCCCTTCTGTGTCAGGTTTTGCGGCCGGAGTCCGCACCTTTGGGGGGGGGGTACTGTCACGCCTTGGCCTTAGTTATCTTTGTTTTCTGTATTATTTTAGTTAGGTCAGGGTGTGACATGGGGGATGTTTGTGTGTATTTGTCTCGTCTTGGGTGGTTGTATTGTATAGGGGGTTTTGTAGAGTGTATGGGGTTTTGTTCAGTGTAGGTGTTTAGGAAAGTCTATGGTTGCCTGGTTTGGTTCTCAATCAGAGACAGCTGTCTATTGTTGTCTCTGATTGGGAGCCATATTTACGCAGCCATAGGCATTAGGCTGTTGTGGGTAATTGTCTATGTCTAACGTTAGTAGCTTGTGTATGCACTTTCGTTTGTAGCTTCACGGTCGTTTGTTGTTTTGTTTAGTTTTGTAAAAGTGTTCGTTTCGTGTTTCATCTTCTCTAATAAAAGAAGATGTATTCGTATCACGCTGCGCCTTGGTCCTCTCTTCCTCATCAAGACGATCGTGACAAACAGGTAAACAATCCCCTTTGTCCATTGTGAGCAACTCTTTCATAGTCTATGACAGATATTGCAGCGCTAGTATCTATTAGAAATTAAATTGACTCACCCTTGACGAAGAGACAAACCATTGGCCCCTCACCTGGGCTTGAAAAAAATATTTAAATGCTGTCCAAGGGTGTCAACTGTCTTCATCTCGCGTCAGTCCATATGTGGGTTGTAAAGGGTCATTTTCGGCGGTGGTCCGGTTTTCCAGCCTACCCCCATTTCACCTTACAGTCCTTTGCCGTCCAGACATTTGCTGGCAAAGTGTCCCTCTTTTTCACCATTGTAGCATGTGAAGCCCCCACCCTGTGCTGTTTGGTGACCAGCCCGTCCGTCAGCGTTGCCTTCCCTTCCTCCTCTACCTCGTCCTCATCGCTGTTGTTGCCCCTGCCCTTGGTAGAATGCCAACTGTGCAGCCTGCAACTTCACACCATCTTTCTCCTGTTTCTGCTTTTTCTTGTGATCTTTAGACAGTTTTTGCCTTTCAGCATGTTTGCAGTGTTGAACAATGGTTTACAGATCGGTAGTTTCCCAGGCAATACAGGTCATCGTAATCTGTTTACCAAGGGCTGGCAAGAGTCCATTCATGAGGGCAGCCTTCAAGAGGCTATCGTAGTCATCATTTTGTTGGCCGTTGTTCATTGGTTTGAGGCCACTGTGCTTACAGATGCAGGTCTCCATCCGATGTCGATAGTCCTCCAACGACTCCTCAAATCCACCTTCCACATCCGCCCAACGTAGCTTCAACTTGATACAGAAAATGTCGGCGATCTCAGCCGCCGATGGTTTGTACAGCCATACCAATCTGAGCACCTGAGCTGTGAAATCACCAGAGTCTTTTGTGGGATCAACGAGGTCCTTTGAAATGTCCTTCATCAAGTTTTCTGGATGTCCAATTCTGGGCACCAATCGGCGTGGCCAGCCTCACCAGCCGCTGGCCATGATTGTGGGTTGGGGAACATCACCAGGGGTGCCTGGAGAATAGCAGTGTCTGGAGAATAGCAGTGTCTGGATCCCCTTTAGTCCCTGTTCTGATTGTGACTGTTGTGGGTGAGGGACTTGTGGTAGGGGTCGACGTCGATGGTGGACTAAGTTCACAGAGTCCATCAACACCAGAGACGGGAGTCAATGCAAGCAGTGTGTAGAACAAATTCCCATTTCTCATGGGCCACCTCTAAAGGGTTTGTTGGTTCTGCACTTGCATCAGGTCTTGTTGGGGGTAGAGCTCTGGCGGGGAATAGGGCTGAGCGGGCTGCTGTTGGACAACCAGGGCGGGTGCTGGTGCAGTGGGTAAAGGGGTATAGCCTTTTCACATGTGAGTTCCAAATATCTCTAATATCTTCAGCGTGAGTTTTTTATGCACGTGATGTCAGAATGCATTCCAAAATGTGATTGTTACGCAACAGGACAGTTAATCCACACTGCCCTCAAACTAAGGCATGCTGCCTGCTTTCAATTTGTCAATTTCAAATAATTTTCTAACAATTTGAATTGAGGTGTGTTCCACTTCCTCATTAATTTACACAAAAGGGAAATGGCCTACAGGTACGGTGACAGCGGCGAACAAACATCTGGGGACAAGGGTATGTCAACCTCTTCCTCCGGGACGAGCGGGGGCTGATACCCCAGGGAACACTCGAAAGGCGAGAACCCAGTGGCAGAGCAGGGGAGGGTGTTGTGTGCATATTCAACCCACACGAGTTGTTGGCTTCAGGGGGTGGGGTTGGCGGAGACAAGGCAGCGAAGAGTCATCTCCAGGTCTTGATTGACTGGCCATTGGACTGCAGGTGGAAACCGAAGGATAGGCTGGGGTGTTGCCATCAGACGGGGGAAGACCTGTTACGAAGTCCAGGGATATGTGAGACCAGGGACGGTGAGTGGTTGAAGAAGACCAGCCGGAGCTTGCAGAGGGGTATTGTTCTGTGCACAGACCATGCAGGCGGCAACGAACGAGGAGATGTCCGGGACCCTGGTAGGCTACCAAAAGCATTGTTGTACAAAGGTCAGGGTACGACGGGAGCCCGGGTGGCAGGCAAGCATGGAGGAGTGGGCCCACTGCAGGACCGAGGAGCAGACAGCGTCAGTAACAAACATCCGGTTACCTGGGCCCCCCTGAGGTTCGTCTGGGAACGCTGCGCCTCACGGACCTGCTTCCTTATTCCCAGCTGCGTGCAGTCACCAGACACGAGGTGGGAAGGATGATCTCGGGGTCCGAGGGTGAAGCCGCGGGGCTATAGCGGCATGACAGTGCATTTGGCTTAACAAACATAATCAATAATATTTCAAATCGGACCGTAACCTATTCAATAAGAGAGAAAAGGAAAATGGAGAGCTTTCCTCTCGCGCGCAGGAACTATTCAGAGGACACCTGACTACTTTTGACACCTGACTACTTTTTCAAAATAAAAGCCTGAAACTATGTCTAAAGCCTGGTCACAGCCTGAGGAAGCCATTGGAAAAGGAATCTGGTTGATACCCCTTTAAATGGAAGAAAGACGGTCAAGGAAACACATTTTTTTTATATCACTTCCGGGTTAGATTTTCTCAGGTTTTCGTCTGCAGAATACGTTTTGTTATACTCACAGACAATATTTTGACAGTTTTGGAAACTTGAGTGTTTTCTATCCTAATCTGTAAATGATATGCATATTCTACGATCTGGGCCAGAGAAAATGTCCGTTTACCTTGGGAACGTAAAAAAAAAAAGAGGAGGTTAAATTTCCAATATCCCCATACACGTGGAAATTCTGTAAGAGTTATATGGGGGCCAATTAGGAGGTGGTCCGATCGCATTCGGTCTCCTATTAATACTTTTTAAACTTTTGATTCCAGCAAGAATGAGACTTTGACGTAATCAAGACTGCTAGCTTGATTAAGCCTCCTCCTATCATCATTCATGTCACCTTCTGCACCTGCTTCCTGACTCCAAGTCTATACGTTACAGCCACCCCCGTTTTGAATAGCCCGCCTTCGAGGGTGGGAAAACAAATGGACAAGGAAATATGGCTCCTGTCAGGCTGTAGTCTCTACAAAGTAAAATTAGTCAACCTAGATATCTTGCCATGTTGTGACAGATTGGAACAGAGACAAGTCCAATGGCTCTAATGAACAAGGATAGCCAAATTTACTCGCTGCTAGCGTGATCGTGCAATTGGCCGAAACACAAAGGCCACAATATTGCTAGAAAACATGACTCATTCATTTTTGGATCAGACAGCAGGTTCAATCAACCGATGATGTCAATGGTTGAACTCTCCCAGTGCCAAAATTCTAAAATACTGCTATGGTGCATAATTATGTCTGAAACACCTCTCATCACTCATAATTATGTAGGAAGACTAGAAAAACACCTCAAATAATGTCTAGCGGTTAAGTTTCCTTTAAGGTGAAAGTCATTTAATTTGTTCCTCATGAAATTCATCACCATAGCAGCGTGCGAAGCAGCTTCACAAAGCCTCTGTTATTGCATTGCTTTATGTGCCAGGTTAGACGCTAGTGTTCGCTTTAGACGCCTCAGACACCGGATAATTTGGTTATATGTAGCCGTTGATTGTATTATGTGGAAAGAAGGTGCCACCAATGTGTGTGTGTGTTTGCGTGTAGCGCTGTGCTTTGTTTGCAGTACTCTGCCATATAAAGTATATGACTTTAGATGAAACTCAGGTGAGAGTTTATCTTACCTTCCCATTCATCAATCATCCTCCTAATTCACATGAAGTGCCCATTCACAGGCCATATTGGGGCAGATATGAAGGCAAGATCATAAACCACAAGGCATGTTTTCCCATCAGGTGGCAAATTATGTCAACAAAGAATCTGAAACATGAAAGAAATCGGTGCGCTATTGGATTTGATTTAAAGATCATGTGGTGAGGAGAGCTTCGGTTCTCAGGCTTATAACACAACTGGAAAGACTTGGGAAGCTACACTTGTGTGACCATAGCTCCTTCTTGACAGGTTTTGGCAATTTACTAAATTAACTTCTCTGGGATATGTGGGACGCTAACGTCCCACTTGGCCAAAACCAGTAAAAATGCAGAGCGCCAAATTCAAATAAATTACTATAAAAATCAAACTTTCATGAAATCACACATGAAAGACACCAAATTAAATCTACACTTGTTGTGAATCCAGCCAACATGTCTGATTTAAAAAAGGATTTACAGCGAAAGCACACCAAACGATTATGTTAGGTCAGTACATAGCCACAGAAAAACACAGCCATTTTTCCAGCCAAAGAGAGGAGTAACAAAAAGCAGAAATAGAGATAAAATTAATCACTAACCGTTGATGATCTTCATCAGATGACACTCATAGGACTTCATGTTACACAATACATGTATGTTTTGTTCGGTAAAGTTCATATTTATATCCAAAAATCTGAGTTTAGGCTGCCTCACTTGGCCAAAAGCCAGAGAAAATGCAGAGCACCATATTCAAATAAATTACTATAAAATCAAACTTTCATTAAATCACACATGAAAGATACCAAATTAAAGCTACACTGGTTGTGAATCCAGCCAACATGTCAGAATTCAAATAGCAGCCACGTTTGCTTTCGCCGAAAAGCCTATCTGAGGGTAGCACCATAGTAAACAAAGAGAGAGAAGCATATTTCAACCCTGCAGGCACGACACAAAACGCAGAAAAAAATATATAATTCATGCCTTACCTTTGACGAGCTTCTGTTGTTGGCACTCCAATATGTCCCATAAACATCACAAATGGTCCTTTTGTTCGATTAATTCCGTCGATATATATCCAAAATGTCACTTTATTTGGCGCGTTTGATCCAGAAAAACACTGGTTCCAAATTGTGAAACGTGACTACAAAATATCTCAAAAGATACCTGTAAACTTTGCCAAAACATTTCAAACTACTTTTGTAATACAACGGTAGGTATTTTTTAACGTAGATAATCGATAAAATTGAAGACGGGATGATCTGTGTTCAATCCAGGATTAAAACAAACTGCCTTTTGGTCATGCGCCTCTAACAAACAGGACACAACAAGTGACCCTGATTCAAAATGGCCGTACTTCTTCATTACACAAAGGAAAAACCCTCAACCAATTTCTAAAGACTGTTGACATCCAGTGGAAGCGGTAGGAACTGCAAGAAGGTCAATTAGAAATCTGGATTCCCAATGAAAATCAATTGAAAAGAGAGTGACCGCAAAAAAAAAAAAAAAGGAATTTTTGTCCTCTGGGTTTCGCCTGTTAAATAAGTTATGTTATACACACAGACATGATTCAAACAGTTTTAGGAACTCCAGAGTGTTTTCTATCCAAATCTACTAATAATACAATATGCATATCTTATCTTCTGGGGATGGGTAGCTGGCAGTTGAATTTGGGTATGCTTTTCATCCAAATGTGAAAATGCTGCCCCCTATCCTAGAGAAGTTAACCTTGATTAGTCATAAATCAAGTGTGTGAGGGCTGTGCTGGAACAAAATCCTAAATAGGCTGTACAACTCCAGAAGTTGGAGAACCCTGCTCTACTTGGCTTTGGTCCTCACATCTAGGACTGGGACTTACATACATTGTCAACAGCTGCATGGACTCTGGCCAATCAATGGCTTTGATTAATAAATAAAGTAGTAGACACCACACCCCTTAAGGACTAGGATGGAAGACAGCTTGTTACATTGTAGTTTTCAGAATGCTTAGGTCAATGTTAAGTTGTTGTGTTCTAAGAACTTTTAGGTGATGATTTTCCAAGGAGCACACAAATAAGGGAACAGTAAACCCATTAATTAAGAGAAGAGAAACAGAGAGTTATTATGGGTGAAAGGGGACAGAGTGTTATTAACTTCTTATGGCTGGGGGAAGTATTGAGTAGCTTGGATTAATAAGGTGCCCAGAGGTGCCCAGAGTAAACTGCCTGCTCCTCAGTCCCAGTTGCTAATATATGAATATTATTAGTATATTTTGGATAGAAAACACTCTGAAGTTTCTAAAACAGTTTGAATGATGTATGTGAGTATAACAGAACTTATATGGCAGGCAAAAACCTGAGAAAAAAATCCAACCAGGAAGTGGGAAATTTGAGGTTGGTCGATTTTCAACTCTTCCCCTATTGAAGATACAGTGGGATATTGCTCATGTTGCACTTCCTAAGGCTTCCAATAGATGTCAACCGTCTTTAGAAACCTGTTTGAGGCTTCTACTGTAAAGGGGGGCTGAATGAGAGGGGATTGAGTCAGAGGTCTGGCAGAGTGCCAGGAGCTGGTCATGCGCATTCACATGAGAGGTAGCTCCCATTCCATTTACTTTTTCTGAAGACAAAGGAATTCTCTGGTTGGAACATTATTGAAGATTTATGTTAAAAACATCCTAAAGATTGATTCTATACATCGTTTGACATGTTTCTACGGACTGTAACGGAATTTTTTGACATTACGTCTGCAACTAGTGAATGCGCTTCGTGAGTTTTGATTTGTTTACCAAACGCGCTAACAAAAGTAGCTATTTGGACATAAATGATGGACATTATTGAACAAATCAAACATTTATTGTGGAACTGGGATTCCTGGGAGTGCATTCTGATGAAGATCATCAAAGGTAAGAAATATTTATAATGGTATTTCTGACTTTTGTTGACTGCACAATATGGCGGATCTCTTTTTTTCTTGATAGATTTTTTCTTGATCTGAGCGCCGACCTCAGATTATTGCATGGTTTGCTTTTTCCGTAAAGCTTTTTTGAAATCTGACACAGTGGTTGCATTAAGGAGAAGTGGATCTAAAATTCCATGTATAACACTTGTATCTTTGATCAACGTTTATTATGAGTATTTCTGGAAATTGATGTGGCTCTCCGCAAAATCACCGGATGTTTTTGGAACTGCTGAACATAACGCGTCAATGTATACTGAGATTTTTTTATATAAATATGAACTTTACTGTGTAACATGAAGTCCTATGAGTGTCATCTGATGAAGATCATCAACGGTTAGTGATTAATATTTTCTCTATTTCTGCTTTTTGTGACTCCTGTCTTTGGCTGGAAAAATGGCTGTGTTTTTCTGTGATTTGGCGGTGACCTAACATAATCGATTGTGGTGCTTTCGGTGTAAAGCCTTTTTGAAATCGGACACTGTGGTGGGATTAACAACAAGATTACCTTTAAAATGGTATAAGATACTTGTATGTTTGAGGTATTATAATTATGAGATTTCTGTTGTTTGAATTTGGCGCCCTGCACTTTCACTGGCTGTTGTCATATCGGCTGGCACAGAGTGGACAAAGTGCCACATTTCAACAGGCGTTTTTGTCTGTCAGTGGGGAATGACCGAGCACAACAAATTCTAGTGCCAGAGTAAATGACGCCTCTTGTCTTTGGGAGGTGACCTCTGTGGCCAATTACAGATTAAGCTAATAAGCCGGGTGACATGCCTATTTTAATGGATGGAATGTTTCGTTAGTACGCTGTTTGACACTGGAGATCAAACGCCTATTATAATCACAATGCCCATACACTGGCTTATGTAAATGCATTCTCATGCACTAGCCCTCTGTCAACCCTGATCCATATTAGCTTTGTGTTTATAAAATGGAGTATGGGGAGAATGCAAGGCTGGAAATTCTGTTTGCCTCTTATTTCCTTAAAAGTTGATGCCACACTTAAAAGATAATGGATTTTTTTCTCTCCAGACGGTGTACATTAATTTTTTTACATTTGTTCATTTGAGGATGTGTTGAGTCAGGTTAATCTCTGGTGCAGTGTGGGTAGCAGTGGAGGCTGCCTCATAATAATGGCTGGAACGGAGAAAATGGAATGGCATCAAACACATGGAAACCATGTGTTTGATACCATTCCATTAATTCCGCTCCAGCCGTTACCACGATTCCTTCCTCCCCAATTAAGATGCCACCAACCTCCTGTGATGGGTAGTAACGAAGAGGTTGCATCATAATGTTAATTGTCAAAGCTAGTTCTTCTACCTCGGTCCCTACGGAGAGGACCCTTAATTAGGCCCCCTTCGTGTTGTCCGTATAGGTGCCTGAAGACAATATGTGGGTGGAGTGGCAGAGGCTCCTTTGGAGGTGTGGAATGGGGGATGTAGCGAGACTGTATCTGTGGGGCTTATTCATGTATGGAGATAACTTTCTTCTGTCGTGGTTTGTAGGTTACAAGCGATATCCACAGCCACCCTTTTGACTTCTCTCATCTTGAGATATGCTGGGCATGCGTTACTTCATCAGGGCCTCAATTAGTGGGATGTGCGGTGGACGATATGAACGGTGTCAGGGTTTCCTGTGAATGAATGTCATTTTCTATTTCTTGGCAAATTGCCAGTTTGCAACCCATCCCTTACAGGAATAATTGACACAAAAACAAATATAATAATTCACAGTGATAATTCAGTGATAATTCTTAATTCATTTTTTAAAGTAAATCCATATATACAGTGGGGAGAACAAGTATTTGATACACTGCCGATTTTGCAGGTTTTCCTACTTACAAAGCATGTAGAGGTCTGTAATTTTTATCATAGGTACACTTCAACTGTGAGAGACGGAATCTAAAACAAAAATCCAGAAAATCACATTGTATGATTTTTAAGTAATTAATTTGCATTTTATTGCATGACATAAGTATTTGATCACCTACCAACCAGTAAGAATTCCGGCTCTCACAGACCTGTTAGTTTTTCTTTAAGAAGCCCTCCTGTTCTCCACTCATTACCTGTATTAACTGCACCTGTTTGAACTCGTTACCTGTATAAAAGACACCTGTCCACACACTCAATCAAACAGACTCCAACCTCTCCACAATGGCCAAGACCAGAGAGCTGTATAAGGACATCAGGGATAAAATTGTAGACATGCAAAAGGCTGGGATGGGCTACAGGACAATAGGCAAGCAGCTTGGTGAGAAGGCAACAACTGTTGGCGCAATTATTAGAAAATGGAAGAAGTTCAAGATGACAGTCAATCACCCTCGGTCTGGGGCTCCATGCAAGATCTCACCTCGTGGGGCATCAATGATCATGAGGAAGGTGAGGGATCAGCCCAGAACTACACGGCAGGACCTGGTCAATGACCTGAAGAGAGCTGGGACCACAGTCTCAAAGAAAACCATTAGTAACACACTACGCCGTCATGGATTAAAATCCTGCAGCGCACGCAAGGTCCCCCTGCTCAAGCCAGCGCATGTCCAGGCCCGTCTGAAGTTTGCCAATGACCATCTGGATGATCCAGAGGAGGAATGGGAGAAGGTCATGTGGTCTGATGAGACAAAAATAGAGCTTTTTGGTCTAAACTCCACTCGCCGTGTTTGGAGGAAGAAGAAGGATGAGTACAACCCCAAGAACACCATCCCAACCGTGAAGCATGGAGGTGGAAACATCATTCTTTGGGGATGCTTTTCTGCAAAGGGGACAGGATGACTGCACCGTATTGAGGGGAGGATGGATGGGGCCATGTATCGCGAGATCTTGGCCAACAACCTCCTTCCCTCAGTAAGAGCATTGAAGATGGGTCGTGGCTGGGTCTTCCAGCATGACAACGACCTGAAACACACAGCCAGGGCAACTAAGGAGTGGCTCCGTAAGAAGCATCTCAAGGTCCTGGAGTGGCCTAGCCAGTCTCCAGACCTGAACCCAATAGAAAATCTTTGGAGGGAGCTGAAAATCCGTATTGCCCAGCGACAGCCCCGAAACCTGAAGGATCTGGAGAAGATCTGTATGGAGGAGTGGGCCAAAATCCCTGCTGCAGTGTGTGCAAACCTGGTCAAGAACTACAGGAAACGTATGATCTCTGTAATTGCAAACAAAGGTTTCTGTACCAAATATTAAGATCTGCTTTTCTGATG
Organism: Salvelinus alpinus; assembly: GCF_045679555.1. Classification (NCBI taxonomy): domain Eukaryota; kingdom Metazoa; phylum Chordata; class Actinopteri; order Salmoniformes; family Salmonidae; genus Salvelinus; species Salvelinus alpinus. The sequence continues at coordinate 57,744,509 of NC_092094.1, forward strand.
TATCAAATACTTATGTCATGCAATAAAATGCAAATTAATTACTTAAAAATCATACAATGTGATTTTCTGGATTTTTGTTTTAGATTCCGTCTCTCATAGTTGAAGTGTACCCATGATAGAAATTACAGACCTCTACATGCTTTGTAAGTAGGAAAACCTGCAAAATCGGCAGTGTATCAAATACTTGTTCTCCCCACTGTAATAGTAAATGAGGTTATCCAAGCAATAATAATAACCCTAGAGCAGTAACAACAATACAAATAAATACATACAGAAAATGTTTATGGAAGGTGTTGAAAATGCTCCATTGTAATTACTTCGCCAACAGCCTATTTATTGCCTTACCTCATTTTCACAACAGTATTTAGATTATTTATATTGTGTTATTGACTGTACGTTTGTTTATTCCATGTGTAACTCTGTTGTTATTTGTGTCCCGCTGCTTTGCTTTATCTTGGCCAGGTCACAGTTGTACATGAGAACTTGTTCTCAACTGGCATACCTGGTTTAATAAAGTTTTTTTTATTTATTTCTTCAAACCAGTCTGGCACAAAGAGAAGATTCAAGTGTGAGACAGGCCTACACACAATCTATATAATGTACATGCAGTGCATACGGAAAGTATTCAGACCCCTTGACCTTTTTTATGTTACAGCCTTATTCTAAAATGGATTAAATATGTATTTATTCTCAGCAATCTACACACAATACCCCATAATGACAAAGTGAAAACAGGTTTTTAGAAATGTTTATGAATGTATTAAAAATAAACAGCAATGCCTTATTTACATAAGCATTCAGACCCTTTGCTATGAAACTCGAAATTGAGCTCAGGTGCATCCTGTTTCCATTGATTATCCTTGAGATGTTTCTACAACATGATTGGAGTTCACTTGTGGTCAATTTAATTGATTGGACATGATTTGGAAAGGCACACACCTGTCTATATAAGGTCCCACAGTTGACAGTGCATGTCAGAGAAAAAACCAAGCCATGAGGTCGAAGGAATTTTCCGAGAAGCTCCGAGACAGGATTGTGTCGAGGCACAGCTTTTGGGAAGGGTACCAAAAATGTCTGCAGCATTGAATGTCCCCAATGAAGTTGGAGACTTTTATCTCCCTCAACAACTTTAAAAATCTGCTATCCGAGCAGCTAACCGATCGCTGCAGCTGTACATAGTCCATCTGTAAACTACCCACCCAATTTACCTACCTCACCCCCCATACTGCTTTTATTTATTTACTTTTCTGCTCTTTTGCACACCAGTATCTCTTCTTGCACATGATCATCTGATGATTTATCACTCCAGTGTTAATCTGCTAAATTGTAATTATTCGATTTATTGCCTACCTCATGCCTTTTGCACACATTGTATATAGATTCTCTTTTTTTCTACCATGTTATTGACTTGTTTATTGTTTACGCCATGTGTAACTCTGTGTTGTCTGTTCACACTGCTATGCTTTATCTTGGCCAGGTCGCAGTTGCAAATGAGAACTTGTTCTCAACTAGCCTACCTGGTTAAATAAAGGTGAAATAAAAATAAAAATAAAAAATTCTTAAATGGAAGAAGTTTGGAACCACTAAGACTCTTCCTAGAGCTGGCCGCCCGGCCAACCTGAACAAATCGGGGAATTAAGGGCCTTGATCAGGGAGGTGACCAAGAAACCGATGGTCACTCGGACAGAGCTCTAGAGTTCCTCTGTTGAGATGGGAGAACCTTCCAGAAGGACAACCATCTATGCAGCGCTCCACCAATCAGGCCTTTATGGTAGAGTGGCCAGATGGAAAACACTCAGTAAAAAGCACAACAGCCAGCTTGGAGTTTGCCAAAAGGCACCCAAAGGACTCTCAGATCATGAAAAACAAGATTTTCTGGTCTGATGAAGCCGAGATTGAACTCTTTGTCCTGAATGCCAAACATCACATCTGGAGGAACCCTGGCACTCTCCCTACGGTGAAGCATGGTTGTGGCAGCATTATGCTGTTGGGATGTATTTTTTATTTGAAATGTTATTTCACTAGGCAAGTCACTTAATAACAAAATACTGAGTAAAGGGTCTGAATACTTAGCTTTTTTTTGCTAAAAAATCTAAAACCCTGTTTTTGCTTTGTCATTATGGGTTAGTGTGTGGATCGACGAAGGGAAAAAACAATAATCAATTTCAGAATAAGGCTGTAACGTAACAAAATGTAGGAAAAGTCAAGGGGTCTGAATACTTTCAGAGGACACTGTATGTGTCCTTTGCTATATATCCGAAGCTAAATATTTGTTTAATTTAGTTAGACCTCGCCCATTTTCTTTTATTCTTTATCAAAAAATTCTGCTAATGGAAATCCACAATGGACAAAAAAAACGTTCAGTTTCTCCTCTCCTCAGCCACAGAATGCTAGGGTATATCTGGTGGGCTTTCTGAAATATGGACAACCGTATCGTGGTAGAAAGGGCAACAAATTATAAAGTCTTCGCTCCCCTGGTATGCTTTAGGAGGGGTCGCAACATCAGAGACAGCGTTGTGCAGTGTGCTGCCAAATCCTGCCCCTGTGCCGTTTACCTGGCTCCCAGGTCCCCATAATGGTGTCTACCTTCGCAGTCATTGTACACATTGTTCCAACTTATGTAACACAAAAGTATTCTATCACACACTTTCAGGTAAAGAAAAGAAAGTTTTTAACTTAATCAATTGTAGTACAACACATGTTGTTTATATGCTCAAATGCCCATGTGGGCTTGTTAACATTGGTCAGACTAAACATGCGCTCAAATTAATAATAGCTGAACACCAAACAGCTATCCGCACCAAAAATATGGACTATGCGATCACGTAGCAATATGTGAATCCTGACTCAGTCTCTACCTTGAAATTCTGGGGAATTGAGAATGTTTCCTCCAGAGGTGGCAATATAGTGAGGAAATAGCTACAGAGAGAGGCACTTTGGTTCGACTGCTTAGATGTTGTCGAGCCAAAGGATCTGAATGAACAGCTCTCTTGCTCATATTTTTTTGTAAATATGTTCTGTATTTTGCTATTCAAGTGGAATGTATCTGTAGGAATCTTGAATGGTGATCATACTATTGCTTGAATAACCTGTGTAGTTTCTACTAGTACTGACGTGATTGATATTATTGACATGTTTGATTGACATGATGAGTCCCTCTCCCCTGAGAGTGTATAGACAGTAGCAGTCAAAAGTTTGAACACACCTACTCATTCAAGGTTTTTTCTACATTTTTACTACATTGTAGAATAATAGTGAAGACATCAAAACTATGAAATCACACATATGGAATCATGTAGTAACCAAAAAAAGATTCTGCAAAGTAGCCATCCTTTGCCTTGATGAAAGCTTTGCACACTCTTGGCATTCTCTAAACCAGATTCAGCTGGAATGCTTTTCCAACAGTCTTGAAGGAGTTCCCACATTTGCTGAGCACATGTTGGCTGATTTTCCTTCACTCTGCAGTCCAACTCATCCCAAACCATCTCAATTGGGTTGAGGTTGGGTGATTGTGGAGGCCAGGTCATCTGATGCAGCACTCCATCACTCTCCTTCTTGGTCAAATAGCCCTTACACAGCCTGGAGGTGTGTTGTGTCATTGTCCTGTTGAAAAACCAATGATAGTGGGACTAAGTGCAAACCAGATGGGATGGCGTATCACTGCAGAATGCTGTAGTAGCCATGCTGGTAAAGTGAGCCTTGAATTCTAAATAAATCACAGACAGTGTCACCATTTAATACTGATGTCATCAGAGCGCGAGGCATGTTTGTTGCTGTTGAACGCTGTCGAACGCCGAAACTGAAACCTGTCGACGGCTGAAACCTGAATTAAAGACCTTGGTTTAAAAGCTGACAGTGTTTTATATACTTATTTTATTTTGAATCCTGCGGCTCTGCTTTGAGCGCTGCTATCTGTCCTGGGATCCTGCCAGATTCCGTAAAGGGGGATAGACGCTAAAGCCTAACCGGCTCGACGGCCTCAAATGGAGGCCGCTATTGAACGTTTCCAAAGTTACAGGAGCTGCGTTTACTTTGCTTTGTTCCGGGACATTGTGGACCGCGTTGACTTTCAATGTAGCACCTGCATGCTTGCGGAGGACTACGGGAACGAAAAAACTACTCTTAGCATGCAAGTTGCAAACCTACATAAGCTACTGGTGAACCCACGCCCACCTACTTTTTTTTTCTTCCACCCCAGTAGCCAGACATCGCTCTGGTCTGGTGGAAGTTTCACCGCCGTGTCGGCTCTCCACAGCCGACTGGCCGGTGCTAGGCAGGGTTCCATCCCCGTAAGGGGTCTCCCACACCCCTGGAGAACGGAGCTGATCTTGACCCAACCAACCGGCCATGGAGGTATGTCACTCGCCGTGGAAGTCGAAGAAGGCGTCCTCTGGCAATGGGGGTCACCATGGAGATGTTGAGCCCGGAACTGACAGACCAGAAACAGCAATTCAATATTCAGAACCACATTCCTGTAAAACTTAGAGACTAACTAATGTTAAATACTGTTGAAGTAATATGGTTACAGGTTAATCTGCCTCACCTAAAGCCCATTCTTGTGGGAAGCTGCTATAGACCACCAAGTGCTAACAGTCGGTACCTGGAAAATATGTGTGAAATTCTTGATAATGTATGTGATATCAACAGAGAAGTATATTTTCTGGGTGATTTAAATATTGGCTGGCTATCATCAAGCTGCCCACTCAGGACAACACTTCAAACTGTAACCAGTGCCTGCAACCTGGATCAGGTTATCAGTCAACCTACCAGGGTAGTTACAAAAAGCACAGGAATTAAATCATCAACATGTATTGATCACATTTTTACTAAAGCTGCAGATATTTCCTTTAAAACTGTATCCAAATCCATAGGATGTAGTGATCACAGTATAATAGCCATATCTGGGAAAACCAAAGTTCCAAAAGCTGGGCCTAATATAGGTGTATAAGAGGTCATACAAGAAGTTTTGTAGTGATTCATATGTTGATGATGTAAAGAATATTTGCTGGTCTGTGGTGTGTAATGAGGAGCACCAGGCGCTGCACTTGACGCATTTATGAAACTACTTATTCCAGTTACTAATAAGCATGCACCCATTAAATGACTGTAAAAACTGTTAAATCCCCTTGGATTGATGAGGAATTGAAAAATGGTATGGTTGAGAGGGATGAGGTAAAAGGTATGGCAATTAAGTCTGACAGCACAACTGATTGGCAAATGTCCTGCAAACTAAAAATTCATGAAACTACACTGAAACAAAAATAAATTCTATAAGGAATAATAGTGAAAAGCTTTGGGGCACCTTAAATGAAATATTGGGGAAAAAAGCCAACTCGTCTCCTTCATTTATTGAACCAGATGGCTCATTCATCAAAGCCCACTGATGTTGTAAACTACTTTAACTTACTTTTTCATTGGCAAGATAAGCACACTTAGGGATGACATGCCAGCAACAAACGCTGACACCATACATCCAAGTATATCGGCCCAAATGATGAAAGATAAGAATTATACTTTTGAATTCCGTAAAGTCAGTGTGGAAGAGTCAACAATGACAAGCCACCGGGGTCTGACAATCAGGGTCTGACAAGATGTTTTTTACTGAGGATAATAGCAGACGATATTGCCACTCCTATTTCCCACATCTTCAATTTAATGGAAGCCTATCAAATATAATCCAGTTAGAATCAGGAATTCCCCAGGGTAGCTGTTTAGGCCCCTTGAATTTATACATTTTTACTAACGACATGCCACTGACTTTGAGTAAAGCCAGAGTTTCTATTTATGCAGACGACTCAACACTATACACGTCAGCTACTACAGCGACTGAAATGACTGCAATACTCAACAAAGAGCTGAAGTTAGTTTCAGAGTGGGTGGCAAGGAATAAGTTAGCCCTAAATATTTCTAAAACTAAAAGCATTGTATTTGGAACAAAGCACTCACTAAATCCTAAGCGTTGTAATAAATATTGTGGAAATTGAGCAAAATTAGTTGACTAAACTGCTTGGATTAACACTAGATTGTAAACTGTCATGGTCATAACATATTGATGCAGTAGTAGCTAAGACAGGGAGAAGTATGTCTATAATAAAGCGATGCTCTGCCTTCTTAACAACACTATCAACAAGGCAGGACCTACAGGCCCTAGTTTTGTCGCACCTTGACTACTGTTCCGTCGTGTGGTCAGGTGCAACAAAAAATAACTTAGGAAAATTGCATTTGGCTCAGAACAGGGCACCACAGCTGGCCCTTGGATGTACACAGAGAGCTAATATTAATAAAATGCATGTCAATCTCTCCTGGCTGAAAGTGGAGGAGAGATTGACTTTATCACTACTTTTATTTATGAGAGGTAAATAATGTTGAATGCACCGAGCTGTCTGTCTAAACTACTGGCACACAGCTCGGACACCCATGCATACCCCACACGACGTGCCACAAGAGGTCTCTTCACAGACCCCAGAACAGACTATGGGAGACACACAGTACTACATAGAACCATGACTACATGGAACTATTTTCCACATCAAGTAACTGACGCAAGCAGTAAAATTTGATTTAAAAAACAGATTAAAAAAATAACTTTTGGAACAACGGGGACTGTGAAGCAACACAAACATTGGCACAGAAACATGCATACACATACACACGATAACATATGCACTATACATACACATGGATTTAGTACTCTAGATATGTGGTAGTGGTGGAGTAGGGGCTTGGGGATAAACAGTGTGTTGTGAAATCTGTAAATGTATTGGAATGTTTTAAAACTGCCATCATTTTGCTGGACGAGTAGCTGCTGCTTTGGCAGCAGCTAATGGGGATCCATAATAAATACAAATACAAAATACTACCAAAGCACACCTCCTCCATGCTTCATGGTGGGAACCACACATGCAGAGATCATCCGTTCACCTACTCTGCATCTCTAAAAGACACGGAGGTTGGAACAAAAATCTCAAATTTGGACTTATAAGACCAAAGGACAGATTTCCCCTGGTCTAATGTCCATTGCTTGGGTTTCTTGGCCCAAGCAAGTATCTTATCCTGTTAGGGCTCCAAGCCCGAGGTCGGTACACTTATGACAACATCCAGCTCAAGTGCAGGGCGCAAAATTCAAAATCTATTTTTTTTAAATATTTAACTTTCACACATTAACAAGTCCAATACAGCATTTGAAAGATAAACATCTTGTGAATCCAGCCAACGTGTCCGATTTTTAAAATGTTTTACAGCGAAAACACCACGTATATTTATGTTAGTTCACCACCAAATACAAAAGAGGACAGACATTTTTCACAGCACAGGTAGCATGCACAAAGCCAACCTAACTAACCAAGATCCAACCAAACAAACCTAGAAACAACTTCCTCAGATGACAGTCCTATAACATGTTACACAATAAATCTATGTTTTGTTCGAAAAATTTGCATATTTGAGCTATAAATCAGTTTTACATTACTGCTACCATCATAGCTACAGTCAGAAATAGCACGGGAGTAGCCAGAGTAAATACAGACACCAACGTCAACTACCTAATTACTCATCATAAAACATTTCAGAAAAATATATGGTGTATAGCAAATGAAAGACAAAGATCTTGTGAATACAGCCAATATTTCCAAAGTTTTTTACAGCGAAAACACAATATAGCGTTATATTAGCTTACTGCAATAGCTAACACACAACAGCATTGATTCCAAGTAATCGGTAGCGATAGCACAGTTCGACAGATATATGAAATAGCATCCCAAATTGGGTCCTTATCTTTGTTGATCTTCCATCAGAATGTTGTACAAGGGGTCCTTTGTCCAGAACCGTCTTTGTTTGGATCCAGAACGAACTCTTTCCCTCTTGAATTAGCAAGCACACTGGCCGTGCGGCGCTAACCTCTCCTTCTTGAACAAATTCTTCCAACGCATCACGCCTAAAGTCCCGAATAAATTTCAATAATATAATTAAACTATATTGAAAAAACATACTTTAGGATGATATTGTGACATGTATCAAATAAAATCTAAGCCGGAGATCATATTCACCCATAACGACGGTTTTCCAGAAGGCGATTCCAGGTCCAACTTCGCGCCTTCGAAAAAAAATTAATTGCACACCTCTCATTCCAAGAGGATGTATTCAATCCCAGAACAAGATAATCAACTCATTTCTGCTCTCACTTCCGCTTGACACCCAGGGGAAGGTGTATGACGTGTTTCTATAGTCCCAAGTGACATTTTTTTTTTTTTTCATTTTATTTCACCTTTATTTAACCAGGTAGGCTAGTTGAGAACAAGTTCTCATTTGCAACTGCGACCTGGCCAAGATAAAGCATAGCAGTGTGAACAGACAACACAGAGTTACACATGGAGTAAACAATAAACAAGTCAATAACATGGTAGAAAAAAGAGAATCTATATACAATGTGTGCAAAAGGCATGAGGTAGGCAATAAATCGAATAATTACAATTTAGCAGATTAACACTGGAGTGATAAATCATCAGATGATCATGTGCAAGAAGAGATACTGGTGTGCAAAAGAGCAGAAAAGTAAATAAATAAAAGCAGTATGGGGGGTGAGGTAGGTAAATTGGGTGGGTAGTTTACAGATGGACTATGTACAGCTGCAGCGATCGGTTAGCTGCTCGGATAGCAGATTTTTAAAGTTGTTGAGGGAGATAAAAGTCTCCAACTTCAGAGATTTTTGCAATTCGTTCCAGTCGCAGGCAGCAGAGAACTGGAAGGAAAGGCGTCCAAATGAGGTTTTGGCTTTAGGGATGATCAGTGAGATACACCTGCTGGAGCGCGTGCTGCGGGTGGGTGTAGCCATCGTGACCAGTGAACTGAGATAAGGCGGCACTTTACCTAGCATAGCCTTGTAGATGACCTGGAGCCAGTGGGTCTGACGACGAACATGTAGCGAGGGCCAGCCGACTAGGGCATACAGGTCGCAGTGGTGGGTCGTATAAGGTGCTTTAGTAACAAAACTAATGGCACTGTGATAAACTGCATCCAGTTTGCTGAGTAGAGTATTGGAAGCTATTTTGTAGATGACATCGCCGAAGTCGAGGATCGGTAGGATAGTCAGTTTTACTAGGGTAAGTTTGGCGGCGTGAGTGAAGGAGGCTTTGTTGCGGAATAGAAAGCCGATTCTTGATTTGATTTTGGATTGGAGATGTTTGATATGAGTCTGGAAGGAGAGTTTGCAGTCTAGCCAGACACCTAGGTACTTATAGATGTCCACATATTCTAGGTCGGAACCGTCCAGGGTGGTGATGCTAGTCGGGCGTGCGGGTGCAGGCAGCGAACGGTTGAAAAGCATGCATTTGGTTTTACTAGCGTTTAAGAGCAGTTGGAGGCCACGGAAGGAGTGTTGTATGGCATTGAAGCTCGTTTGGAGGTTAGATAGCACAGTGTCCAGGGAAGGGCCGGAAGTATATAGAATGGTGTCGTCTGCGTAGAGGTGGATCAGGGAATCGCCCGCAGCAAGAGCAACATCATTGATGTATACAGAGAAAAGAGTCGGCCCGAGAATTGAACCCTGTGGTACCCCCATAGAGACTGCCAGAGGACCGGACAACATGCCCTCCGATTTGACACACTGAACTCTGTCTGCAAAGTAGTTGGTGAACCAGGCAAGGCAGTCAGCGTGGCTGAGGTGCACCCGTGACCGGCTCGGAAACCGGATTGCACAGCGGAGAAGGTACGGTGGGATTCGAGATGGTCAGTGATCTGTTTGTTGACTTGGCTTTCGAAGACCTTAGATAGGCAGGGCAGGATGGATATAGGTCTGTAACAGTTTGGGTCCAGGGTGTCTCCCCCTTTGAAGAGGGGGATGACCGCGGCAGCTTTCCAATCCTTGGGGATCTCAGATGATACGAAGGAGAGGTTGAACAGGCTGGTGATAGGGGGTGCGACAATGGCGGCGGACAGTTTCAGAAATAGGGGGTCCAGATTGTCAAGCCCAGCTGATTTGTATGGGTCCAGGTTTTCCAGCTCTTTCAGAACATCTGCTATCTGGATTTGGGTAAAGGAGAAGCTGGGGAGGCTTGGGCGAGTAGCAGCGGGGGGGGCGGGGCTGTTGGCCAAGGTTGGAGTCGCCAGGAGGAAGGCATGGCCAGCCATTGAGAAATGCTTGTTGAAGTCTTCGATTATCACGGATTTATCGGTGGTGACCGTGTTACCTAGCCTCAGTGCAGTGGGCAGCTGGGAGGAGGTGCTCTTGTTCTCCATGGACTTTACAGTATCCCAGAACTTTTTGGAGTTAGAGCTACAGGATGCAAATTTCTGCTTGAAAAAGCTGGCCTTTGCTTTCCTGACTGACTGCGTGTATTGGTTCCTGACTTCCCTGAACAGTTGCATATCGCGGGGGCTCTTCGATGCTATTGCAGTTCGCCACAGGATGTTTTTGTGCTGGTCGAGGGCAGTCAGGTCTGGAGTGAACCAAGGGCTATATCTGTTCTTGGTTCTGCATTTTTTGAACGAAGCATGCTTGTCTAATATGGTGAGGAAGTAACATTTGAAGAATGACCAGGCATCCTCAACTGACGGGATGAGGTCAATATCCTTCCAGGGTACCCGGGCCAGGTCGATTAGAAAGGCCTGCTCGCAGACATGCCCTTTTATAGACAAGCTCTTGAACAAAGACCTCGCTTTTGGAAATCTCACTTCCGGATAGGAAATGGGCTGCAGAAAGAGTTCTGGTTCACTTAGAGAAATAATTCAAACGGTTTTAGAAACTAGAGTGTTTTCTATCCAATAGTAATAATAATATGCATATTGTACGAGCAAGAATTGAGTACGAGGCCGTTTGAAATGGGCACCTTTTTCCAAATGAGTCAATACGCCCCCTGCAGCCATAAGAAGTTATTCTTATTGGTATCCTTCACTAGTGGTTTCTCTGCAGCAATTCGACCATGAAGGCCTGATTCACACAGTCTCCTCTGAACAGTTGATTTTGAGATGTGTCTGTTACTGAACTCCGAAGCATTTATTTGGGCTGCAATTTCTGAGGCTGGTAATTCAAATGAACTTATCCTCTACAGCAGATGAAACTCTGGGTTTTCCGTTCCTGTGACGGTCCTCGTGAGAGCCAGTTTCATCATAGCGCGTGATGGTTTTTGCAACTGCACTTGAAGAAGTTCTTGAAATTTTCCAAATTGAATGACATTCATGTCTTAACTTCTTGGAACTATAGGGGGTGCTGTTCCGCATTAGCATATTTGGGTCTCCAAATTAAACTGCCTCGTGCTAAATTCTTGATCGTACAATATGCATATTATTGTTATTATTGGATAGAAAACACTTTCTAGTTTCTATAGCCGTTGGAATTTTGTCTCTGAGTGGTACAGAACAATATCTACAGCACTTTTCATGACAGGGGTCAGATTTCAGAAATTTTTACCCCTGATCTGGAGTCTGTTTTTAAGGCGACAGTGAATGCTATGAAGAAACCGACACTGCCTACGTCTTCCTCTGGGTGTCTGTACGTCATCACGTTTTGAATGGAGTCGATTGCACAATCACAGCCACTATAATACACGAAAACGTAGAAGTACCGCTCTCTCCCTGCATGCGTCATGCGCCAAATGGACATCAGACCTGCCTCCTTCCAAATCGTTTTTTAGAGAGTGATATTTCTCCGGTCATGTTTTCAGTCGTTATAGTTGTTAAAAACATCATAATGTAGTTAATTTGAACCGTTTTATAGCAATTTATATCCGTTTAGTGCGATTTTGAGGAATTTCTTTGTTGTGCACTCTGAAACTTTGGACACGTTTTGTGGTCCCGTTCGATCGTTAGTGGATATTTCGAAGGACAGAGGACATCTATCGACCAAAAGAAGATTACAACATAGAAAGGATACATTGCCCAAGAATCTGATGGAAGAACAGCTCAAAGTAAGCAATATTTAATATGATAAATCGTTGTTCTGTCGAAATATTTTAAACGCATATTTCGCCATTTTGTTTGTTATCGCGTCACTTGGCGAACCCTGTATTGAAAAGTAAGGATAATTTAAAAAATGTAAGTCAGCGGTTGCATTAAGAACTAATTTGTCTTTCGATTCCTGTCAACCCTGTATTTTTTAGTCAAGTATATGATTAGCTTTCAATTAAACTAGATCACTCTGATAGATGACGTCAGACATATTGAGGCTTGATTTCCTAGTATTTTTATTGTGTAACCACGGTTTTGTATGGCTAAATATGCACCTTTTCGAACAAACTGTATATGTATGTTGTAAAATGATGTTACAGGAGTGTCATCGGAAGAATTCTGAGAAGGTTAGTGAAAAAATTAATATATTTTGGCGGTGATTACGTTATAGCGCTCTTTGGCTGGAATCGATGCTCTGGTAACGTTTTCACATGTGGTATGCTAACTTATCGATTTATTGTGTTTTCGCTGTAAAACGCTTAGAAAATCTGAAATATTGTCTGGAATCACAAGATCTGGGTCTTTCCATTGCTATGCTTTGTCTATTCTTATGAAATGTTTTATTAAGAGTAAATTGGTCATACACGTTGCTCTCTATAGTAATTCTAGTCGTCTTGTGATGGTAGGTGCAATTGTAAACTGTGATTTCTACCTGAAATATGCACTTTTTTCTAACAAAACCTATCCTATACCATAAATATGTTATCAGACTGTCATCTGAAGAGGTTTTTTCTTTGTTAGTGGCTATCAATATCTTAGTTTAGCCGAATTGGTGATAGCACCTGAAGTAGTAAGAAACTGATGGAGTTAGAAAAGTGGTGTATTTTGCTAACGTGTTTAGCTAATAGATTTACATATTTTGTCTTCCCTGTAAAACATTTTAAAAATCTGAAATGGTGGCTTTATTCACAAGATCTGTATCTTTCATCTGGTGTCTTGGACTTGTGATTTAATGATATTTAGATGCTACTATCTACTTGTGAAGCTATGCTAGCTATGCTAATCAGTGTGTGGGGGGGTGAGGGGTGATCCCGGACCCGGGGTAGAGGCTCGTTAGAGGTTAACGTAATGATGTACTGTCTTTTCTCTTTGCTTATTTGAGCTCTTCTTGCCATAACATGGACTTGGTCTTTTACCAAATAGGGCTATGTTCTGTATACCACCCCTACCTTGTCACAATACAACTGATTGGCTCAAACGCATTAACCTCTAATTCCTCCCAAACCCGGATCCGGGAGCACCCCCCACAGTAAAAAAGCTGACTAGCATAGCCTAGCATAGCGTCACAAGTAAATACTAGCATCTAAATATCATTAAATCACAAGTCCAAGACACCAGATGAAAGATACACATCTTGTGAATCCAGCCATCATTTCTGATTTTTAAAATGTTTTACAGGGAAGACACAATATGTAAATCTATTAGCTAACCACGTTAGCAAAAGACACCACTTTTTTTACTCCACCAGTTTTTTACTCCATCAGTAGCCATCACTAATTCGACCAAATAAAGATATAAATAGCCACTAACCAAGAAACAACTTCATAAGATGACAGTCTGATAACATATTTATTGTATAGCGTATGTTTTTTTAGAAAAATGTGCATATTTCAGGTATAAATCACATTTCTACATTGCAGCTGCAATCTGAAATAGTGCCGAAGCTGCCAGAATAATTACAGAGACCAACGTCAAATATCTAATTACTCATCTTAAAACATTTCTGAAAAATACACAACGTACAGCAAATGAAAGCCCAACATCTTGTGAATCCAGCCAATATGTCAGATTTTTTAAGTGTTTTACAGCGAAAACACAATATAGCATTATATTAGCTTAGCACAATAGCCAGAAACACAAGCAATTTACCAGCAGCACAGGTTAGCGATCGTAACAATACAGCAAAAGATATATAATTTTGGACTAACCTTGATATACTTCGTCAGATGACAGTCCTGTAACATCATATTACACAATGCATATAGGTTTTGTTCGAAAATGTGCATATTTAGCAGCACAAATCGTTGTTATACAATGTGATCAGTGGCAACAGGTCATGCATTCTGGCCGACGCCATCTTGGAAAGGCACCTAAGTTTACGATTATTTATCGATTAGATTGACAAAAAAATACAGGTTGGACAGCAAATGAAAGATGCATTAGTTATTAATGCAACCGCTGAGTTAGATTTTTTAAATTAACTTTACTAGACATACAGTGTGCATTACAGCCAGACTAGTGCCGCAATAACGGCGGACAAATGCGTTTACATTTTTCCACATAAATACGGAATAACATCATAAATAGTTCTTACTTTTGGACGAGCTTCCATCAGAATCTTGGGCAAGGTGTCCTTTGTCCAAAAGAATCGTTGCTTGGTTGTAAAACGTCGTCTTCAACTTCGGAATTAGCAGCTAACAATAGCTATGTGGCCACAACATTCCCAAATCCCCAAAATGCAATACTAAGGAAATTCCAAAAATAGCAATATACTCGCATAAACTGATATAACTCGGTTTAAAATAACTTCGTTATGATGTTTCTAACACCTATATCGAATTAAATTACAGACGGATATAGCTAAGGCCGATAACTGAGCGTTTCAAAATGCCATCTTGAGGTCTTGCTTTGCGCAATGACGAACGACGAAAAGAGAGCGCACTTCGTTCCTTGGCCTTTTATAAGCTCTGAGAACTACGTAGACACTCCATTCCACTTCTCATTGGTTACTGACATCCAGGGGAAGGCGGGTGCAGTTCATGTCGACCCATAGGATACATACAGAGCTTTAAACTGATCTGAGAACAGAGCCTCGTTTTCAGACCTTCGCAGTTCCTGTCATGGATTTCGCTGCAGAAAGAGTTCTGGTTCACCCACAGACATAATTCAAACGGTTTTAGAAACTAGAGATTGTTTTCTATCCAATAGTAATAATAATATGCATATTGTACGAGCAAGAATTGAGTACGAGGCAGTTTAATTTGGGAACGATAAATGTCCAAGTTGAAACAGCACCCCCTGTAGTGTCAAGAGGTTTAAGAAGGAAAGAAATTCATTGATGACAGCTTTGCACACTCTTGGCAAGGAGAAGGATTGCTACTTTGTAGAATCTCAAATATAAAATATATGTTAATTTGTTTAACACTTTTTTGGTTACTACATGATTCCATATGTGTTATTTCATAGTTTTGATGTCTTCTCTATTATTCTACAATGTAGAAAATAGTACAAATAAAGAAAAACCATTGAATGAGTAGGTGTGTCCAAACTTTTGCCTGGTAATGTAGATAGCACACATTTTTTCCTCCTCAATGCTGTGATGAAGGCAATCCATGCTGAAACGTAAGCCTATTGTTTGCTTGTCCCATCAAATCGATTAGCAACAGAGTGCTTCTTTTTTTTTATTCTCATGGATAGTCACCAGTTGAAGTATCCTGAGGTAAGGAGTGTTTTTAGAGTATGAAATGTATTGAATTCTCTCTCTCTTCGAGATCCCAATAGTTACATACACTTACCTCTTCCATTTCACCACAATACCGACCTGTTTCAAGAATCATCTAGAATGTCATTGTTTGCTGTAGCGTTAAGATTTCCCTTCACTGAAACTAAGGGGCACAGTCCGAACTATGAATAGCCCCAGACCATTATTCCTCCTCCACCAAACTTTACAGTTGGCACTATGCTTTGGGTTAGGTGGCGTTCTCCTGGCATCCGTCAAACCCAGGTTCTGACGTTGCTTCCAGAAGCAGTTTGGAACTCGGTAGTGAGTGTTGCAACCGAGGAAAGACCATTTCTAGGCGCTACGCGCTTCAGCACTTGGTCGTCAAGCTCACAGAACGGGTATGGCCTACCACTTCGTGGCTGAGCCGTTGTTGCTCCTAGACGTTTTTGCTTCACAATAACAGCACTTACAGTTGACCGGGGCAGCTCTAGCAGGCCAGAAATTTCACGAACTGACTTTCACAAACCCATGTCTGATACAGTTTGGAATATGTGGCATAACTAATATCTTTGCGTGTTCTGTTTTTTCCTGTAACTCCCCCAAGAGCTCTACTTGCTGAGTCGGCCAGGGCAGATGTGCCTTCTAGAAAGGCCATATCTTCAACAACATAATGACCCAAATATTTGTAATTGCAAGGAAACTCTTAGTACCTGGTTTTCAAAAATATGTTATATGTTTTTTTTCTGATTTACCATGAGTCTACATCTTTTGCACCAATTGATTGTGCATAACATTTTCTGCAGGTCTTGTTCAGTTTCTGCCATCAAAATAATATCATCAGCCTATAATAGTATACTTAGCATTTCATCATCATATCTTTCTCCAATATTTAACTGTTTAATTTATTTTGTCAAATCATTAATAAACATAAACAGAGTAGGTGATAAGGTGTCTCATTGGTTTCCCACACCCTTGTGTGTAAAACAATCTGTACAATATTCATTAACACGCACATAGGTAGTTGGTGCTTTGCAGAGAGACCCGATTGCGTGATACAATTTCCCATCAATCCCTCTTTATGAAACTATAGCCTAAAGATTCCTATTTACAAAATCAAAAGCTTTCAGGAAATCAATGAAACATGCAAAAGTAAGCTTATTTTCCTGCAGTCTATTTTTAAAGATTTGGGAATAGGATTCACTATAGACTTATACGATGTGGATGGCAGTACTGTATACTGTACTCAAATGTTTGAGGCAAACCATGTACAACTTCACTTAATTTAGGGTATTGTGTTAGTGTTTATTTATTTGTGTGTGTTGTGGGGGCTTGGGCTCTGAGCAAATGTCATCAGTCATTCTCGTCAGGGGAAAAAGTCAACTAATTTGCCTCCCCGTCTCTGGTGTTTGATCTCGGCAGCCTGTTAGCCCATCAGCTCCTTTGTAAACTCTCTAGGAACGCATGGCATGCACCCACACATAGACGTGCACACGTGCAGGTCTCTGTGTGTGTGTGTGTGTGTGTGTGTGTGTGTGTGTGTGTGTGCGCACATTCACAAAGACAAGCCTACACAAAGGTGCATGCAAACACAGACACCAACAGCTATGTTGGCATACAAAGATACAAAGGCATACAAAGACAGGCACACACACCAACAGCTATGTACAGTCCCACACACACCCACAGAATGTTGTACAGTCCCACACACACCACCCACAGCTATGTACAGTCCCACACACACACACAGCTATGTACAGTCTCCCACACACACTAAATCTGTTTCCTGACTGCTGATTTTGCACTCCTTTCACATGCTTGTATCATTGTCTCAAGGTCTCTTTTTATACTTCTTCCAGTGGCGGTAAACAGAATGGCTTCCAATGGGCTGCCAGTGGCAGTAAGCAGCCCTTTGGTGTACAACAGCAGAGAACATGATGTTTTGTCTGTGTCGCAGCCATCCGAGCAGCATCGTCTGTCCTGCCACGCTGATAAGAACACAAGCCAAGGACACGACGAGTGACAGACAGACGTCAAAGGCTATGACTGCGAGGAGCACATTTACACAATGATCTCAAGCATCACTCTGCGATTCAAAGTCCAGTCCTATTTGCTGCTATTCATTTTGCCGATTTATTAATAAATCACTCACGCTGGCCCTGATTTTAGTTTAAAAGTTACATCTGAATCTCCCTCTGCTTTCTTCAGCTTGACTAACAGCTCATGGAGTAGGCCTACATGTACAGCTGTCAACCATCACCCTCTGCTGGAGATGGGCTGAATTGCATTTGTTTAACATGACTTGAATATATGGGGTTTTTAAATGAGGTTTTGTCATCTTCCTAGTTTTGTCCACTTCAAACATGTATGCCACCATTATATGGTTGTGTGCTGTAATTTGACGGTCCTGGTGGAGTGGTTCCAGGAAAACAACCTTTCCCTCAACGTCAACAAAAAAAGAAGCTGATCGTGGACTACAAGAGACAGCAGAGAGAGCGTGCCCCCATTCATATTGACCTGGCCGCAGTTGAGAGGGTCAAAAGTTCCTCGACGTGCACATCACTAGGCACCGGAAACGGTCCCTCCATACCTACAGTGTGGTAAAAAAGGCGCAACAGTGCCCCTTCAACGTCAGTAGGCTAAAGAAATACTGCTTGGCCCTTAAGACCCCGACAGAGCATTCTGTCTGGCTGTGTCACCACCTGGTATGGCAACTGCACCGCCTGCAACCTCAGGGTTCTCAGAGGGTGGTGCGGTCAGCCCAACGGAATACACTGCCTGACATCTACAGCACCCAGTGTCACAGGAAGGCAAAGAAGATCATCAAAAACCACAGCCACCCGAACCATGGCCTGTTCACTCGCTACCACCTACAAGGCAGTACAGGTGCATCAAAGCTCAAATCAAATTGTATTGGTCACATACACATAGTTAGCAGATGTTAATGCAAGTGTAGCGAAATGCTTGTGCTTCTCGTTCCGACCATGCAGTAATATCTAACAAGTAATCTAACAATTTCATAACAACTACCTTATACACACACGTGTAAAGGAATGAATAAGAATATGTACATATAAATATATGGATGAGCGATGGCCAAACGGCATAGGCAGTAGATGGTATAGAGAGTACAGTATATACATATGAGATGAGTAATGTAGGGTATGTAAACATTTAATAAAGTGGCTTTGTTTAAAATGACTAGTGATACATTTATTACATCCAATTTTTTATTATTAACCTTTCTAGCCCCGGCGTTCCGCTAGCGGAACTCCTCCCACATTCCACTGAAAAGGCAGAGCGCGAAATTCAAAAAATATTTTTTTGAAATATTTTACTTTCACACATTAACAAGTCCAATACAGCAAATGAAAGATACACATCTTGTGAATCCAGTCAACATGTCCGATTTTTAAAATGTTTTACAGCGAAAACACCACATATATTTATGTTAGCTCACCACCAAATACAAAAAAGGACAGACATTTTTCACAGCACAGGTAGCATGCACGAAACCAACCAAACTAACCAAGAACCAACCAAACTAACCAAGAAACAACTTCATCAGATGACAGTCCTGTTTTGTTCGAAAATTTTTTTTGCATATTTGAGGTATAAATCAGTTTTACATTGCTGCTACCATCACAGCTACCGTCAGAAATAGCACCGAAGCAGCCAGAGTAATTATAGAGACCAACGTGAAATACCTAAATACTCATCATAAAACATGGTGTACAGCAAATTAAAGACAAACATCTTGTGAATCCAGCCAATATTTCCGATTTTTTTAAGTGTTTTACAGCGAAAACACAATATAGCATTATATTAGCTTACTACAATAGCCTACCACACAACCGCATTCATTCATCAAGGCACGTTAGCGATAGCAATAGGCACGTTAGCGTTAGCGAATAAACCAGCAAAATATATAAATTTTCACTAACCTTCATAAACCTTCCTCAGATGACAGTCCTATAACATCAGGTTATACATACACTTATGTTTTGTTCGAAAATGTGCATATTTAGAGCTGAAATCAGTGGTTATCCATTATGCTAACGTAGCATCTTTTTCCCAGAATGTGCGGATACTTCTATTAGACTCTCACCTATTCTGACCAAATAGCTATTCATAAACATTACAAAAAAATACATGTTGTATAGGAAATGATAGATACACTAGTTCTTAATGCAATCGCAGTGTTAGAATTCAAAAAATATCTTCATTACGACATAAGGCTTACGTTATAGCGAGAGAGTGGCCAAAACCTGGGCGCAAAACTACTAGTACACAGTTCGACAGATATATGAAATAGCATCAAAAAATGGGTCCTACTTTTGGTGATCTTCCATCAGAATGTTGTACAAGGGGTCCTTTGTCCAGAACAGTCGTTGTTTGGATTTAGAACATCGTTTTTCCCTCTTGAATTAGCAAGCACACTGGCCAAGTGGCGCGAAGCTCTCCATCGTCAACAAACACAGACAACGCAACACGCCTAACGTCCCGAAAAAAATTCAATAATCTAATAAAACTATATTGAAAAAACATACTTTACGATGATATTGTAACATGTATCAAATAAAATCAAAGCCGGAGATAGTATTCGCCTATAACGACAGCTTTCCAGAAGGCAATTCCAGGTCCAACTTCGCACTTTTCAGAAAACAGGAAATGGCAGACACGTCATTCCAAGAGGATTTATTCCACCTCAGACCAAGATAAACACTTCATTTCTTCTCTCACTTCCTCTTGACATCTAGGGGAAGGTGTATGACGTGCATGTATACTCATACGTATCATGCCCATTTATAGGCAGGCCCTTGAACAGAGCATCATTTTCAGACTTTCCACTTCCTGGTCAGAAAGTGTGCTGCCAAATGAGTTCTGTTTTACTCACAGACAAAATTCAAACGGTTTTAGAAACTAGAGAGTGTTTTCTATCCAATAGTAATAATATGCATATTGTACGAGCAAGAATTGAGTACGAGACCGTTTAAATTGGGCACGAATTTCCCCCAAAGTGAAAACAGCGCCCTCTGTCCTCATCAGGTTAAAGTGGCTAGAGATTTGAGTCAGTATGTTGGCAGCAGCCACTCAATGTTAGTGATGGCTTGTTTTCAGTCTGATTGCCTTGAGATAGAAGCTGTTTTTCAGTGTCTCGGTCCCAGCTTTGATGCACATGTACTGACCTCGCCTTCTGGATGATAGTTGTGGGCGGAGCAGTTGCCGTACCAGGCGGTGATACAGCCCGACAGGATGCTCTCGATTGTGCATCTGTAAAAGTTTGAGTGTTTGTGGTGACAAGCCACATTTCTTCAGCCTCCTGAGGTTGAAGAGGCGCTGTTGCGCCTTCTTCACTACGCTGTCTGTGTGGGTGGACCATTTCAGTTTGTCCGTGATGTCTACGCCGAGGAACTTAAAACTAACCCACCTTCTCCACTACTGTCCCGTCGATGTGGATAGGTGGGTGCTTCCTCTGCTGTGTCCTGAAGTTCACGATCATCTCCTTTGTTTTCCTGACACCACACTCCGAGGGCCCTCACCTCCTCCCTGTAGGCCGTCTCGTCGTTGTTGGTAATCAAGCCTACCACTGTAGTGTCGTCTGCAAACTTGATGATTGAGTTGGAGGTGTGCATGGCCACGCAGTCATGGGTGAACAGGGAGTACAGGAGAGGGCTGAGAACGCACCCTTGTGGGGCCCCAGTGTTGAGGATTAGCGGAGTGGAGATGTTGTTTCCTACCCTCACCACCAGGGGACGGCCCGTCAGAAAGTCCAGGACCCAGTTGCACAGGGCGGGGTCGACACCCAGGGTCGAGTTTAATGACGAGTTTGGAGTGTACTATGGTGTTAAATGCTCAGCTGTAATCGTTGAACAGCATTCTTACATAGGTATTCCTCTTGTCCAGATGGGTTAGGGCAGTGTGCAGTGTGAAGCTAGGACTGAGAGACTGATAAACAGCTTCTATATCCTGGCCATCAGAATGTTAACCTTTCTGAACCACCCATCCCGGATCCGGGATAATTGTCATCAGAAACGCTGACTAGCATAGCGTAGCATAGCGCCACAGGTAAATAATATAATATAATACCATGAAATCACAAGTGCAATATTGCAAAACACAGTTTAGCCTTTTGTTAATCCAGCTGTCGTCTCAGATTTTGAAATGATGCTTTACAGTGAAAGCAATACAAGCGTTTGTGTAAGTTTATCGATCGCTCGACAAAACAATAAGTACACTTAGCATCAGGTAACTTGGTCACGAAAATCAGAAAAGCAATCAAATTAATCGTTTACCTTTGATGATCTTCGGATGTTTTCACTCACGAGACTCCCAGTTAGACAACAAATGTTCCTTTTGTTCCATAATGATATTTTTTATATCCAAATACCTCCGTTAGTTTGCCAGCGTTATGCCCAGGAATCCACCGGAAAGAGCGGTCACGACAACGCAGACAAAAATTCCAAATGATATCCATAATGTCCACAGAAACATGTCAAATGTTTTTTATAATCCATCCTCAGGGTGTTTTTCACATATCTATTTGATAATATATCAACCGGGACAGTTGGCTTTTCACTAGGACCGGGAGTAACAATGGCTGCCTTTCTCTTTTGCGCACAACTCACTCAGAGCCCCCACCTATCCACTTACACAATGTGGTCGTTCACGCTCATTCTTCAAAATAAAAGCCTGAAACTATGTCTAAAAGCTGTAGACACTTTAGGGAAGCCATAGAAAAAGAAGTCTGGTTGATATCCCTTTAAATGGGCAATAGGGATGCATAGGAACAGAGAGGTTTCAAAAACAGGGGCACTTCCTGATTGGATTTTTCTCAGGTTTTAGCCTGCAATATCAGTTCTGTTTAACTCACAGATAAAAAAATTACAGTTTTGGAAACTTCAGAGTGTTTTCTATCCTAATCTGACAATTATATGCATATTCTAGTTTCGGTGGCTGAGAAATAGGCAGTTTCAAATGGGTACGTTTTTTAGCCAAAAACGAGAATACCGCCCCCTAGCCTTAAGAAGTTTTAAACAGTCACCACTAGCCAGCCTCCATCCAGTACCCTGCCCTGAACCTTAGTAACTGTTCCTAGCCTGCTACCACCCGACACTATCCTGCACCTTAGGGACTTCTGCCCTAACACTGGTTACTTTTATAATGTTTACATACTGTTTTACCCACTTCATATGTACAGTGTCTTCAGAACGTATTTCCACATTTTTGATTTAAAATAGATTAAAATGCGATCTTGTGTCACTTGTCTACACACAATGTCAAAGTGGAATTATGTTTTTAGACATTTGTAAAGATTAATAAAAAATAAAAATCTGTAATGTCCTGACTCAATAAGTATTCAACCCCATAGTTTTGGCAAGCCTAAATCAATTCAGGAGTAAAAATGTGCTTAACAAGTCACATAATAAATTGCATGGACTCACTCTGTGTGCAATAATAGTTGTTAACATGATTGTTGAATGACTACCTCATCTCTGTACCTCACACATACAATTATCTGTAAGATCCCTCAGTTGAGCAGGGAATTTCAAACACAGATTCAAAGACTAGGGAGGTTTTTCCAATGCTTTGCAAAGAAGGGCACCTATTGGTAGATGGGTAAAAAAAGCAGACATTGAATATCCCTTTGAGAATGGGGAAATTATGAATTACACTTTGGATGTGTAATGAACACGAGGGAGACAGAGAGCTGGTTTCAAGCGCAGAGTGCAGCAGGTAGGAGGAGGCAGGTAGCTGGGTCCAGGGGCAGGCAGAAGGTCATACACGGTAGGTCCAAAAATGGCACCAGTACAGGAAGGGAATAGGCAAAAGGCGTTGTGAGTGAGGCAGGAAAAACGATCATACACCGGAGGAGAGAAGGACGGGAGAAAACAGAGCTCCGAAAAAGTGTGTCTCAAAACAAAGAATACCTCACAGTGATGGGGTGCAAGGAACTGAACTAAATAGTGTGGGATGATGACATGCAGGTGTGTGAACAGGTGATTAGAATTCCGGTGATTGGGATCTGGAGAGTGAGCTGGAAAGTGGGCTGCGTTCCGGGGATCTAAGTGTTTGTGAATGTGAGCTGGACACAGACGTTACAGTACCCCCCCCCCCCGGCTCTTGACGGCCTAGGAAGCTGAGCAGGGGGCATGGAGATGGGCAGTCAGAATGGTTATGGTGGAAAGCCAAGATCATGCCTGGGTCGAGGATGTCCTGAGGGGGAACCCAGGACCGTTCTTCGGGTCCGTACCCCTCCCAATCCACCAGGTAGTGGATGCGACCACCCAGGCGCTTTGAGTCAAGGTGGGCTTGGATGGAAAGTAAACAAGAAACGCACTCTCTGTTGACATCTAGTGGAAGGCATAGAAACTGCAATTTGAGTCCTAAGTCAATGGATACTGTATTGGTCTTGAATAGAAAACTACAAAACCACAAACAAAACGATTTCCTGGTTGGATTCTCCTCGGTTTTTCGCCTGCCATATCAGTTCTGTTATACTCACAGATATTATTTTAACAGTTTTGGAAACTTTAGAGTGTTTTCTATCCAAATCTACTAATCATATGCATATCCTATCTTCTGGGCCTGAGTAGCAGGCAGTTTAATTTGGGTACGCTTTTCATCCAAAATTCCGAATGCTGCCCCCTACCCTAGTGAAGTTAACTGTTGTGCCAATTGTTCATCAATTAAATTTCCTGCTGCCCCCAAGTCCACTAGTCCCTCCACCAACTGAGTGACCCCATTAGCAGAAAGAAGAGCCGGGATACCAAACTGCCTTTTGGTAATATTCAAAAACGTGGAGGTGCTTACCTGGGCGTAAGTGGAGGTTGTGGTGAACAGCTAGTGAGTAGGTGGTTACTCTCGCCACAATAGCCTCCGTTGTCTCTCGGCCGTCGTAATAGGGGTGCGGCCGAGTTGCATGGGTTCGGGGTTATTGGACCGTGGTGGAAGAGAGAAGGACGTGGAAGACTCGCAGGCAATGGCTGACTGTATAGGGCTGCGGTCCACCAGTAGGTTGCCAATGGATAGTGACATCCGGGTGTATTGGATTAGGTCCATTAAAATCTCCTCTGCAGGCAAGTTCGATCTGTAACTCCCGATTAAGACCCCTGCGGTAGACTGTAAGGAGAGCTGGTTCACTTCCTCCACTGCCAGCAGCCATGGTGCGGAACTCAATGGCATACTCAGTGGTGGAACGACAGCCCTGTTGCAGCTCACATAACAGGTTCCCGGTGTGACGACCTGAAACTGAATGGACGAAAACCTGCTTGAAGAGGGCATGAAAACGTGATTCAGATGATAGATCGGAACTTTGAGCGGCCCACATCGCTGTGACCCAATCCAGAGCTTAGCCTGTGAGTAGGGAGCTGTCCTTCCTAACTCAGTTGCCGTAGAGAAAGGAAACCGCTCAGGGATTACACCATGAGGCCAATGGTGACTTTAAAACAGTTACAGTTTAATGGCTGTGATAGGAGAAAACTGAGGATGTTGTAGTTACACCACAATACTAACCTAAATGAGAGGGTGAAAAGGAAGCCTGTACAGAATAACAAATATTCCAAAACATGCATCCTGTTTGCAATAAGGCACTAAAGTAAAACTGCAACACATGTGGCAAAGAAATTAACTTTAAATCCTCAATACAAAGTGTAATGTTTCTGGCAAATCCAACAAAATGCATCAATAAGTACCACTCTTTATATTTTCAAGCTTGTAGGTGCCTGCATCAAGTTATGGGTATGCTTGTCATCAGCAAGGACTAGGGAGTTTTTAGTGGGATAAAAATAAACGGAATAGAGCTAAGCACATGCAAAATCCTAGAGGAAAATCTGGTTCAGTCTGCTTTCCATCAGACACTGGGAAACGAATTCACCTTTCAGCAGGACATTAACCTAAAACACATGGCTAAATACACACTGGAGTTGCTTACAAAGATGACATTGAATGTTCCTGAGTGGCCTAATCACAGTTTTGACTTAAATCAGCTTGAAAATCTATGGCAAGACTTGATGGTGAAAAGGTGATTCTAACATCTATTGACAACTTTTGCATATATATTTACTTATTTTTCAGACTGACTCTTTACCTTTTGGATTAATTAAGTGTGTATTGTTTTGCATTGCTAGGTGTTACTGCACTGTTGAATTTAGAAACACAAGCATTTCGCTGCACCTGCGATAAGATCTGCAAATCTGTGTATGCAACCAATAAACTTTGATTTGATTTATAGAATATAATAACTTAAACTGAAGAAAGAATAAAAAGCGTAGCTTGGTCAGTTAAGAGGATGGGGTGAAGCCTTGACAGGATCCCTTGTAAATCCAACCATTATGAGACAAACTAGTTTTGTCATTAGTTTAATGACATTTAAAAAGCAGTACATGATTTCAGCCAGCAAGGGCTTCAGTGCCGCTGGTTTGCATTTCTCCTTGGCTCTTGAAATTAATATACACAGAGTGTACAAAACATTAGTAACACCTTCCTAATATTGAGTTGCACCCCAATTTGCCCTCAGAACAGCGTCAAATCGTCAGGCATGGACTACAAGGTGTCGAAAGTGTTCCACATGAATGCTGGGCCATGTTGACTCCAATGCTTCCCACAGTTGTGTCAAGTTGGCTGGAGATGGCGGGGTTCGACCAAGTTAGCTGCTACAACATCTATAGTCGCCTAACCTCCATTCCCATTTGCAGGCCTGGTCTGAGTAGCTGGCACACACAGGCAGTGCGATAAAGGGTGTTCCAGCAGGAGAGGGCTGCTGCCTCTATCCCTCAGCGGCGATAATAGGTGGCGCTAATAGGAAGAGGAAGCCCGGATAAAGGACCATTGTCACGGTGTAACCACAGCCATAATGAGGACTGGCATCTGATGGATTACCTCGACTAATTTCTCAAAGGCTGGCCCATTTTCCCCCATCGTTCTCCTCTATCCATCCCCACTCCTCGGTGGGTCTAACAAAGGCCACACTTTCTAAATACCATTTGTCCTAATCACGCAGCCCCCGTTCTGTGAGAATTTATTCTACTGCTCATTATTCCTCAATAAGAATTAATCAATAGCTTTTTCTGGAACGTGTCGTGGAAAATCGGGGAGGTTGACTACTGTTTAGTGTGAGGATTTTGCAATGATGTGATGTCACCCCCTGCAGGTAAAACGTTTGATGAAATACAGTAAAGTTATATCGCCATATAAAATGCACGTCCTCAGCAAACAAACATTTTGGAGACAGCACCTGGCTGCAGAATGAAGCGCAGAACAGATATGATATATGGCCCAGATTCCTTGGAGGCTTTAGCTCATTCAACAAAAAAGCGTTTTGGCAGTGGTACAGCAAGCTGCCCCCCTCGCAGATTGTTAAATACTGGATAGGTCTAAGCAAAATGGTGGAAACTCTTTCAGAACGACTATGGAGCATTATTTCTTATGATACCAATCCAATCATTCAAGATTGGCTACAGATAATCAACAGGGACTAGGATTTAGGGCATAAGGATTGGTTTGGGACTGGGTGCGCCATGTGTGGGCTTTTGAAGCTGGCCATGTGTTTGTTGATGCTTGTTGGGTGAGGGCCAGAGCCAAGGCTCTAACAGGAAATAAACTCAGCCATTGCCTAAGACAAGGGGAAATGGAGCTTGTCTATTCAGAGGGAGGCTGCAACGGTATTTACTATTTACCTCAGTTTAGGGAGCCCCTCGGCCACCATAAATTCTTGTGCATGCATCAGTAAACTGTCATGCCTGCCTGGACGCCGCTGAGTTTGTTTAGTTTCCCTGGGCATAAACAAATAGAAGGGCTGCCTTTTAATTGTGGCGGTAATTTGTCGCCTGACTAGCTAATTCAATCCTGTCTCCAGCCATCCTTGCCCAGGCGACCACTCAATGCCGGCGTGCAGGCAAGACACACCGAGGCAGTCTGAGTTGGCCGAGGGAGAGAGAAAGAGACAGGGAGAAGGAGAGAGTGAGACAGATGTTTTGGATTCATCCAGAGGTAATATAACATGATGTACCATAAAGAGTTTATTGGAGGTATGAATTTAACTTCTTACGGCTAAAATCCCGTTAACCTCTCTGGGATATGTGGGACGGTAGCGTCCCACCTGGCCAACATCCAGTGAAAATGCAGAGCGCCAAATTCAAATAAATTACTATAAAAATTTAACTTTGATGAAATCACACATTCAATATACCAAATTAAAGCTACACTTGTTGTGAATCCAGCCAACGTGTCAGATTTCAAAAATGCTTTAAGGCGAAAGCAAACAATGCTATTATCTGAGGATAGCACCCCAGCTAACAATCACAGACCATCATATTTCAACCTTCCAGGCGCGACACAAAACGCAGAAATAAAGATATAATTCATGCCTTACCTTTGACGAGCTTCTTCTGTTGGCGCTCCAATATGTCCCATAAACATCACAAATGGTCCTTTTGTTCGATTAATTCCGTCGATATATATCCAAAATGTCAATTTATTTGGCGCGTTTGATCCAAAAAAACACTGGTTCCAACTTGCACAACGTGACTATAAAATATCTCAAAAGTTACCTGTAAGCGTTGTCCAAACATTTCAAACTACTTTTGTAATACAACTTTAGGTATTTGTTAACATAAATAATTGATCAAATTGAAGACGGGATGATCTGTGTTGAATAACGGAGGAAAACAATGTGTAGCATGCTTTCTGGTCACGCGCCTCTAACAAACAGTACACTTCACTGGAGCCTCATTCTGAACATGGCTACTTCTTCATTTCTCAAAGGAAAAACCTCAACCAATTTCTAAAGACTGTTGACATCCAGTGGAAGCGATAGGAACTGCAGGAAGGTCCCTTAGAAAATCTGGATTCCCAATGAAAACTATTGAAAAGAGTGACCTCAAAAAATATTATTCTTAATGGTTTGTCCTCGGGGTTTTGCCTGCCAAATAAGTTCTGTTATAGTCACAGACACGATTCAAACAGTTTTAGAAACTTAAGAGTGTTTTCTATCCAATACCAATAATAATATGCATATATTAGCATCTGGGACTGAGTAGGAGGCAGTTTACTCTGGGCACGCTTTTCAACCAAACGTGAAAATGCTGCCCCCTGTCCTAGAGAAGTTAACTAATCAGGGTTATAATTACAGATCAGTATCTCAGTGCATTCTTAGCCTAAATTACTATACATTTAGTAGTGTAGACCTTCCCATCAACCTGTTACCCCACAATAACAATTTTAGATACGTCTAAATCAATTACGGGCACAAATGACCAACCCCTCCCTTTCCCGGCACTCAATCTTCTGGCATATCTTCATTTTTCTTCTTCAGATAGCTTCACAGTTCAAAGTGGATGGCCCATGATAATGTCCCAATTTCAGTGTCTCACCTGAGCCCCACCACAACTCCTATTATGTCTGACCATTTGCCAACCAGTTTTCCAGCAATATGAGAAGTTTAAGAACGGATCGCTCTCCATGCTTACTCCACGTGGAACTATTTTGCACTCCTGAGAGAAAAGACAGTCAATAGCTTCAACTGGATGCTGTACACCAGTTGCTGGCTCAGACTCAGGTCTATCGATAGAAGTGGTGCAGGATGCGGCCGTAGTGAACGCCATTTCTTCAGCCGGTTAGAGGGGGTTTTGAGGTCCACACTATTTGGTCAAATTATCCCTTTTAAGCATCTAGAGTTATAGTCGGAAGTTTACATACACTTAGGTTGGAGTCAATAAAACTTGTTTTTCAACCACTCCACAAATGTCTTGTTAACCTTTTGTCAATAGGGGGAGCTGTTAGCACTATTTATTTTTTTACATTTCCAAATTAAACTGCCTCGTACTCAATTCTTGCTCGTACAATATGCATATTATTATTACTATTGGATAGAAAACAATCTCTAGTTTCTAAAACCGTTTGAATTATGTCTGTGGGTGAACCAGAACTCTTTCTACAGCGAAAATCATGACAGGACATGCGAAGGTCTGAAAACTAGGCTCTGTTCTGAGATCAGTTTAAAACTCTGTATGTGCCCTATGGGTCGAAATGAACTTCACCCGCCTTCCCCTGGATGTTAGTAACCAATGAGAAGTGGAATGGAGTCTCTACGTATTTCTCAGAGTTTATAAAAGGCCATGGAGTGACATGTCCGTTCTTTTGGACGCTCCTCAAGACGCAAGAGAGGACATCAGAATGACATGCTCAAAAGCTCTCGTTATCGGGCTAAGATATATCCGTCTGTGATTTAATTCGATATAGGTGTTAGAAACATCATAACGAAGTTATTTTAAACCGGTTTATATCAGTTTATGCGAGTATATTGCTATTTTCGGAATTTTCTTAGTATTGCGCTTTGAGGATTTGGACATGTGTGTGCCACGTAGCTATTGTTAGCTGCTAGTTCCGAAGTTGAAGAGGACGTTTTACAACAAAGCAACGATTCTTTTGGACAAAGGACACCTTGCCCAAGATACTGATGGAAGCTCGTCCAAAAGTAAGAGCTATTTATGATTTTATTCCGTATTTATGTGGAAAAATGTAAACACATTTGTCGGCCATTGTTGCGGCACTAGTCTGGCTGTAACGCACACTGTATGTCTAGTAACGTTAATTTTAAAACTCTAACTCAGCGGTTGCATTAATAACTAATGCATCTTTCATTAGCTGTCCAACCTGTATTTTTTTAGTCAATCTAATCGATAAATAATCGTAAACTTAGGTGCCTTTCCAAGATGGCGCCGGCCAGAATGCATGCCATGTTTTGACTGATTACATTGCATAAGGCGGTGACCCTTTCCTGTAGGTTCATGCTCTACAACATTCGCAGAGTACGACCCTGCCTCACGCAGGAAGCGGCGCAGGTCCTAATCCAGGCACTTGTCATTTCCCGTCTGGATTACTGCAACTCGCTGTTGGCTGGGCTCCCTGCCTGTGCCATTAAACCCCTACAACTCATCCAGAATGCCGCAGCCCGTCTGGTGTTCAACTTTCCCAAGTTCTCTCACGTCACCCCGCTCCTCCGCTCTCTCCACTGGCTTCCAGTTGAAGCTCGCATCCGTTACAAGACCATGGTGCTTGCCTACGGAGCTGTGAGGGGAACGGCACCTCCGTACCTTCAGGCTCTGATCAGGCCCTACACCCAAACAAGGGCACTGCGTTCATCCACCTCTGGCCTGCTCGCCTCCCTACCTCTGAGGAAGTACAGTTCCCGCTCAGCCCAGTCAAAACTGTTCGCTGCTCTGGCACCCCAATGGTGGAACAAACTCCCTCACGACGCCAGGTCAGCGGAGTCAATCACCACCTTCCGGAGACACCTGAAACCCCACCTCTTTAAGGAATACCTAGGATAGGATAAAGTAATCCTTCTAACCCCCCCCCCCCTTAAAAGAGTTAGATGCACTATTGTAAAGTGGTTGTTCCACTGGATATCATAAGGTGAATGCACCAATTTGTAAGTCGCTCTGGATAAGAGCGTCTGCTAAATGACTTAAATGTAAATGTAAATAACCACGATTTGTGATGCTAAATTGCACATTTTCGAACAAACTCTATATGCATTGTGTAATATGATGTTACAGGACTGTCATCTGAAGAATTCTGAGAAGGTTAGTGAAAAAATTAACCTTTTCTCAATATAGGGGGTGCTGTTTCAACGTTAGCATTTATCGTCTCCAAATTAAACTGCCTCATACTCAATTCTTGCTCGTACAATATGCATATTATAGTTATTATTGGATAGAAAACACTCTCTAGTTTCTATAGTCGTTTGAATTATGTCTCTGAGTGAAACAGAACTCATTCTACATCACTTTTCCTGATATGGAGTGAGATTTCAGAAATTTTGGCCTCTGGTCCCAGGTCAGTTTTAAAGTCCCTGTAAATCCTATGAGGATACAAACACTGCCCATGCCTTCCTCTAGATGTCAGTAAGAGGTGACAATTTGAATGGAGTCGATTGCGCAATCAGGGCCAGTATAAAACGCGAAAGACCGGATGTACCGTTCTTTTCCTGCTGCGCCTGACGCAAGATGGACGTCGGACTCTCTCTCTTTCCAAGCGTTGGTTTAGCCACTTATATATCGCCGGTCATGTTTTTACTCGTTATAGGTGTTAAAAACATCATAAGGTAGTTAATTTAAACCGTTTTATAGCAATTTATATCCGTTTAGTGCGATTTTGAGGCATTGCTTTGTGATGCACTTTGAAGCGCCGGGCACGTTTCGGGGTCCCGGTCGAACGTTAGTGGGCATTTTGACGGACAAGAGGACATCTTTCGACCAAAAGAAGATTAGACCCAAGAAAGGATACATTGCCCAAGATACTGATGGAAGAACAGCTCACAGTAAGAACTATTTATGATGATAAATCGCTGTTCTGTTGAAACATTTTAAACGCATATGTCGCCATTTTGTTATGTGTAGCTTCGCTTGGCGGACCCGGTATTTCACAGTAAGGATAATTTTAGAAATGTAAGTCAGCGATTGCATTAAGAACTAATTTGTCTTTCGATTCCTGTCAACCCTGTATTTTTTAGTCAAGTTTATGATTAGCTATCGATTAGACTAGATCACTCTCAAATATAGCGCCCGACATTTTCAGGCCAGTTTTGCTACTATTCTCATTGTATAACCACGTTTTTTTGTGGCTAAATATGCACATTTTCGAACAAACTCTATATGTATTTTGTAATATGATGTTACAGGAGTGTCATCGGAAGAATTCTGAGAAGGTTAGTGAAAAAATTAATATATTTTGGTGATCATAACGTTATCGCTCCCCTTGCCTTGGATTCATGCTGGGGTAACGTTTGCACATGTGGTATGCTAATAACGATTTATTGTGTTTTCGCTGTAAAACGCTTAGAAAATCTGAAATATTGTCTGAATTCACAAGATCTGTGTCTTTCCATTGCTATGCTTTGTCTATTTTTATGAAATGTTTTATGATGAGTAAATTGGTAATACACGTTGCTCTCTGTATTTATTCTAGTCGAGTTGTGATGGTGGGTGCAATTGTAAACTATGATTTCTACCTGAAATATGCAAATTTTTCTAACAAAAACTATCCTATACAATAAATATGTTATCAGACTGTCATCTGATGAGGTTTTTTCTTGGTTAGTGGCTATCAATATCTTTATTTGGCCGAATTGGTGATAGCTACTGGTGGAGAGAAAAAATGGTGGACAAAGAAAAATGGTGTCTTTTGCTAACGTGGTTAGCTAATAGATTTACATATTGTGTCTTCCCTGTAAAACATTTTAAAAATCAGAAATGATTGCTGGATTCACAAGAAGTGGATCTTTCATCTGGTATCTTGGACTTGTGATTGAATGATATTTAGATGCTACTATTTACTTGTGACGCTATGCTAGCTATGCTATTCAGCTTTTTTACTGGTGGGGGGTGGGGGGTGCTCCCGGATCCGGGTTTCTGACTCGGTAGAAGTTAATATATTTTGGTGGTGATAACGTTATCGCTCTTTTTGCCTTGAATCAATGCTGGGGTGATGTTAGCTCATGTGGTATGCTAATATAACGATATATTGTGTTTTCGCTGTAAAACACTTAGAAAATCGGAAATATTGTCTGGATTCACAAGATCTGTGTCTTTCAATTGCTGTACGCTGTGTATTTTTAAGAAATGTTTTATGATGAGTAATTAGGTAATACACGTTGCTCTCTGTAGTTATTCTAGTCGCTTTGGTGAGTTTTGTGATAGTGGCTGCAATGGTAAACTATGATTTATACCTGAAAAATGCAAATTTTTCTAAAAAAACATATGCTATACCATTTACATTTACATTTAAGTCATTTAGCAGACGCTCTTATCCAGAGCGACATACAAATTGGAAAGTTCATACATATTCATCCTGGTCCCCCCGTGGGGAATGAACCCACAACCCACAACCCTGGCGTTGCAAGCGCCATGCTCTACCAACTGAGCCACACGGGACCCTACCATAAATATGTTATCAAACTGTCATCTTATGAAGTTGTTTCTTGGTTAGTGGCTATATATATCTTTATTTAGTCGAATTAGTGATAGCTACTGATGGAGTAAAAAACTGGTGGAGTAAAAAAAGTGGTGTCTTTTGCTAACGTGGTTAGCTAATAGATTTACATATTGTGTCTTCCCTGTAAAACATTAAAAAAATCGGAAATGATGGCTGGATTCACAAGATCTGTATCTTTCATCTGGTGTCTTGGACTTGTGATTTAATGATATTTAGATGCTAGTATTTACTTGTGACGCTATGCTAGGCTATGCTAGTCAGCTTTTTTACTGTGGGGGGTGCTCCCGGATCCGGGTTTGGGAGGAACTAGAAGTTAACTTCTTTGGGCTGCAAGCCCGAAGCCGGGCACAACATGACAACAGCCACTTCAAGTGCAGGGCGCGAAATTCAAAATATATTTTTTAGAAATATTTAACTTTCACACATTAACAAGTCCAATACAGCAAATGAAAGATAAACATCTTGTGAATCCAGCCAACATGTCCGATTTTTTAAATGTTTTACAGCGAAAACACCACGTATATTTATGTTAGCTCACCACCAAATACAAAAAAGGACAGACATTTTTCACAGCACAGGTAGCATGCACAAAACCAACCTAACTAACCAAGAAACAACTTGGTTGTGTATTTTTTAAACTGTGTTTCCTGGCCCGTCTAACCTCCATTTAAAGGGGTATCAACCAGATTCCTTTTCCAATGGCTTCCTCAGGCTGTGACCAGGCTTTAGACATAGTTTCAGGCTTTTATTTTGGAAAATGAGCGAGTTTTTTCAAAAGTAGTCAGGGTCCTCTGAATATTTCCTGCGTGCGAGAGAGGGACACCCCATTTTAAGTGTTCCCTATATTTTTTTGAGCAGTGTATATTTTGATTACTACATGATTCCAACTGTGCTATTTCATATTGTTGATGTGTTCACTATTATTCTAAAATGTGAAAAAAAATAAAAATAAAGAAAAACCCTTAAATTTGTAGGTGTGTCCAGACTTTTGACTGGTACTGTATATATTGTGATATTGCAAATATGGTACAATCCAGGGGTGCAAAGCTCTTGGAGGCTTACCCAGAAAGACTCACAGCTTTAATCGCTGCCAAAGGTGATTCTAACATGTATTGTGAATACTTATGTAAATTAGATATTTCTGTATTTAATTTTCAATACATTTGAGAAAAAAATGAAAAACATGTTTTCACTTTGTCATTATTGGTTTTGTCTGTAGCTGGGTGAGGTGAATTATTTTTATTTCTTTATCAATTTGGAATTCAGGCTGTAAGAAAACAAAATGAGGAATAAGTGAAGGGGTATGAACACTTTCTGAAGGCACTGTATATCTGCAAGAAAGTGATAAATGAGTGACTCTTTGAAAGGGGGTCATATATAGATTGCCTTATTTAAAAAAAAAAATGCTATCATGCTATAATCGGCATAATTTCTCAGACCAAACCTCCCTTCTGGTTTAAACAAAGCAATCTGATCATACTACAGTAAAATACACGTTACGGGGAATGCAAAAAAAAATGGCTTCTGCAAAGCACATAAACATTATTCAATCAACATCCACACATTGATTTCATTCTTCTGGTCTTTATTCAAACACAAACACACTTGGAATAAAATACTCTTTCTGTGTCTTGTTGCAGGTTGTGCAATGTTCAAAAGTGTGTGAGAGATTAGCATTAATGTGTGTGTATGTGTGGGGGGTCACGTTTGGACGGTCGTACACATGCAAATAGCCAAGATTGTATATTTCAGGACCGTGGACAGCAGCGATATCGGCATAGCGATATCTGTCATCCAGCACCACATGACAGTAGACAGCGGCCATCTCATGTGAAGTTGTCACCGGGGAAATCCCATGTAATGAGAAACGAGGCCTAGGAGGCAAAAAGACTGAAGGAGAAGACTCCCACAGGAACTCTATGCTAAACTGTTCTGCCACATTCATTTCAAATGTTACATGTTTTGATTTGTAAATAATAGGGAATACATCAGCAAATAATTGAAACTAACTATTCAAACTACACTGTACAGCTTTAGTGTGTCTGTGCGTCATAGGTACAACTGTAAGCAATTCAGTTCTCAAATGTCTGTTTAATGTGAGAAACAAAATGAAAATCTACTGTTAGACCATTACAATGCGGACTGTCATGCATTTTTACTATTTCCAACAAGACAACAAAGTGATATGTGCCATGGAGACTTATAACGGATACTTTCCTAACACCAAAAGTTCCCACGCTGAGCGACATTGTTTACTACACTATTATGCATACAATCCAAGTCATACGTTTATTGTCATTCATACTCTTATTTTCAACCGAATATCTTTGCAAAAGTGTTCATTGTGTCAATTCAGAGCTTGGAAATATTGGAATAATGTGCTTAAGGGGACTGACACTCAAGGCGCACAACAGGATAACACAACAACCACATTTTCAATTGACAATCATTGCTTTAAATGGATGTGGTCGATAGATTTCTATAGGCATATATAAACAATGTATTTCACTTGTAAACCAAGGTTGGATTAGTAGGTTTAAGCAACATGCACCTGGATAATCGCGTCATGATTCGGGACGGGCTCCTACGTCCTCAAACACATTATGACATAATAAAGAGCTTAATCTTTCATGAAATAAAGACATAGAAGCATACCCATTTATACAGGTTCTACACATTCCATTTCTCCATGGCAATAGAATGTAAACATTCTATTTTGCGCCAAACATCGCCTACAACTCAATTCTAAGTGCAGCATATTGGACGACTCCACAGTCATTGATCATTCGTGACTTTAAGTCATTCCTGTTATCTCTAGAGCATCCCGTATATCTATAGCGCTGCATTTCTTCACCAACTTATCACAGATAGGGTTTTGTGCATTCCGGAGTTCACTTATGGTCCCACAAAGGTATTCTTAGGAGAAATTAATTTTAGCATACTGTAAATGCCTGTACATAATGTGAATAACAAAGCATAATTATTTTCATTATCTTCAAAGGAATTCTGTAGGAGCAGCCTTTATTTTCAGACTCTGCAGGCCTGCTGGGAGGAAACATATTACAATAAACAGGTAAGATTCATCCCACAAAAACATAAACAACAGAAAGAGAGTTGTATTTCAAGACAGTTTAGAGAACGTGGTCATAAGAGTTCTTAATATCACTTGCAAATTGTGAGGCATGAGCAGTGAAGAAATGTTGCGTGAGTCCCTTCTGAAAGCACATGATATGGTATTTCGTGGCACGGTCTCACACCTTACCTCATCTTGCAGAAGAAGCTGTTGTGAAATTACACTAATGGGACTTCCTGTTTCATACTACAGGCCTGGGAAGTAAACACTTGCCTAAAAATGATGGACATAGAGCACGAGGCTTCATGCAAGCTCCATGCACTCCACCTCGCCAGCTGACATGTGAGTTCCATGTACTGCCCTGCATATTACTTGATCCATTTATCTACACATCTGTAACTACGCAGAAACAGACTAAGACAGTGTTCTCTGTGAGCACATTGCACATTGTTTAGCTTTGTCTTTTTGTTGATTTCAGTCCACAGCACCGTGGAGAGCTGTGAGGAGCATTCTGGGTGAGCAGTCCAATGAGCCCCGTAGCAACCTGCTTAGCCCATCTCAGGTGGTGGTGGAGGTGGTGCCCAGGCTCCTCCTGGCCCTGTGGCTTCAGCCAGAGGTACTAATGAATATCCACCAACAAACTTAATTCTAGAGCTGGCTGAATAGGTTTTCACGTATAACTATTTCAGGTTTGATGATGAATACTACCTCCAAACGAATGGAACATCGAAGGGCTCTACATTTGCTCCGAGCTTTGCTAACCTCTATATGGGTCTTTTTGAAGAACGTTTTGTTAATAATGAAAACGAGAATCCATTTTTGAATAAAGTCCTTAAGTGGTATCAATATATTGACGACATTTTTTGTATATGGGAAGAAACTGAAGAAGAACTGTCAGATTTTATGGCAATACTCAATGACATTGACCCTAATCTCAAATTCACAATTGAACATGACACTCAACGTGTTCATTATCTCGATATGTGGATTGAGAAATCAAATGGAACCCTGTTTACAACTCTGTATAGAAAAGAAACGGACAGAAATACTCTATTACAGGGTGACAGCTTCCAACCTGAGCCATTAAAAAGAGGACTTCCAAGAAGCCAATTTTTTAGACAGCGCCGTATATGCCACTCCACAAAGGATTATCTAGAAAAAGCAGCGGAGATGCGCATGAGGTTTCTAAGAAGAGGCTATTCGTCACAATGTGTGGATGAAGCTCATAATTTGGCATTGGAAAAAACACTAGATGAACTGCTACAAAAAAGACCCGCTAAAGAACACTCCGTAATGTTCACAACTACATATACTTTGAATTCGCGAAAAGTGGGAGGTGTGGTCAAGAAACAGTGGCATATTTTATCATCGGACCCAGCTTTGCCGGCTGAATTTAAATATCCACCACTTATTGTGTATAGGAGAGGTCGCAATTTGCTCGATAAATTGGTTCATGCCAACTGCCAGCCACAACAGATTCAGCCAAGCTCTCTTACGCCCTCTACCAAATGGTAGCTATAAATGCAGAGGATGCGCACAGTGCAACAATATGATGAAGTGTGAATATTTCTGCCACCCACACACAGGAAAACGGTTCCAAATAAATGACATTATTACGTGTTCCACCACCCATGTAATTTACATTATTAAATGTTCATGTGAGCTCTTATGTCGGTAAAACCACCGGCTCTCTCAAACAGAGAATTAGTGAACATAAAAGTTAAATCAGGAGAAACGACAGGGATTATCCAGTCGCTGTACATTTCAATCACCTGAAGCGTGACATTTCCACTTTTAGATTTTGTGGCATAGAGAAAGTTAAGATATCAGACAGGGGAGGAGATATTAATAATACTCTGAGTAAAAGAGAATGTTTTGGGATTTTCACACACATTATTTCCGAAAGGACTTAATGATGAAATGCCTATGTATGTTATGTTGTGAATTTGAACATGAAATATGTGCCTATTGTAGATTACTCTGACGTTTTTCGTACGATGTACCCAATGACTAATGAAAATGTTTAATGTCCTCATTGAGGTTTTACAGACGTGTTCAATACGCCTTATTGATACACATTTGTAATATTTATGAAATGCATATTGTTATATTTGGTAGCACTTATTTGTTTTTCCTTTGCCTCCAACCCCCTTCGATGTGTAGAACAGATGTGGATGGGGCCAGGTCTACATAAGGGTGCAACATTTTTTTAAATCACAAAAGCTCTGACGAAGGCCGTGAGGCCGATTCGTAAGCTTATTAAATATCGGTGATACTACCAAGAGCAGTGTGCGGTTTCCTTTTTCCTTCATCTTGTTCAATTGTTGCCATGCACCTGCAAATAAGATTGCTCAGATGTGCGAGTGCCTTTTGAATGGTGTGTTAAGGGGTTCAGTGGTTTTGGAGGGAGTCTGAACTTCGATCTCTAGCGATGAGTGTGGGGGCTGTCCCGTGGTGGTGTCCCCCTCCCTCTTAAGGAGGAGCCACTGAGACATGTGATGAGGCCAAGGAAGATCACTCTGCAAGGACGGGATAGGACACATCACTGCTGCTCATTCATATTCAAACACACCTCAGAGTACGGACACAAACATGGACACCCCCCCCACACACACAATGAACTTACCTGTATATATCAGAATCATACATTCGACAGCCACCTCTTCCCCCACATGTATTGATCCCCCACCTCAAAAATGTTGAGTCAATTCTAGATGCTGGAATGGTGCTGGAATGCAGGTGCAGTAAGGCCTACTATGTAATGTGTACCCCATATCCTGTGTTTGTGTTGATGTTTTTTACATTTTATTTCTATTTTATTTAAACATCTATTTTACAAGAGTGCCCTGTAAAACTTGAAGTCATATTGAACAACTACCAGAGAGAACCTCCTCTACATAGGAATTGCATACCATATTTTTTCCATATGTCAAAAAAATACTTTATTGTCAATCAGCAATTACTTACTTAGATAAGGCCTCAACAAGGCCCCAGTTAATGGTTGAAAATAACGTATTTCAGTGCCAATGAGTTACACTGAGTGCATAAATATTAAGAACACCTGCTCTTTCCATGACATATGCTGACCAGGTGAATCCAGGTTAAAGCTATAATCCCTTATGGATGTCACTAGTTAAATCCACTTAAATCAGTGTAGATAAAGAGGAGGAGTCAGGTTTAAAAAAGATATTGTACGGCTTGAGACAATTGAGACATGGATTGTGTATGGGTGCCATTCAGAGGGTGAATGGGCAAAACAAAATATTTACGTGCCTTTCAACGGGGCATTGTAGTAGGTGCCAGGGGTACCAGTTTGTGTCAAGAACTGCAACGCTGCTGGGTTTTTTACGCTCAACAGTTTCCCGTGTTTATCAAGAATGGTCCACCACTCAAAAGGCATACAGCCAACTTGACACAACTGTGGGAAGCATTGGAGTCATGGGCCAGCATCCCTGTGAATGTTTTGTAGACTCAGTACATTAATAGTATTGGTACCGTGTTCTTGCCGTAACCTGTAAAGCTGGAGCAGCCTGCGAGGCAAGGGGAGGTGTAGGTGATGCCGTTGTCTGAACACACAGGGTCCCACTTCCCAGCCAAGCAGGAGCAGTCTCTGTTACTCTCTGACAATAGCCATCGTACACCAGGGGACCTGGGGGACAGAGAAAATGGCTGGAAATAATGTTTAAATAATTGTTGCTGAACTATCATTGACATAGGCACAGGGACAAAACAGCCAGGAATCCTGGCTCAGTAACAAGCATACTGTATATTCCCACAAGAGGGAGCCCCGGCACAAGCACATGTGGGTTTTGGTCTAACTCTCCCTCATATTCCACTGATCAAAACTTTTGTTTTTACCAACCAACCAATCAGATGTCATTTTTACTCGTTGTAGGACATGGTCAGACCAGCCACCTGAACACTGTCACACTTAGTGCCAGACTGCAGAGGGAGGAGGAGGTAGCCAAGCTTATACCTCTTCATCAGTAGACCCCGCAGGAATATCCCCACCGCACCCACAGGCAGGTTCAACTCACCTGGAAAAGGTATACTCACACGTCTTTAGTGCTACCAGTGTGCTGGAGATTCATTTCCACTCATGTTCAACAAACCTATAGGGGATGGGAGAGAACAAAAAAATTGTATTTAATGCCATTCAACATCAATACTGACAGGATGGAACATTTCAGTTGGAGCATGTCCAGGTTTCTATGGCTTCATTAAGACAGGCAGCCCAATTCAGTAATTTTTTTGAGTAATTTGTATCAAAAGACCAATTAGAGGAAAAAATATCAGAATTGGGCTGCCTGTCTAAACGCATCCCTTGTCTCTCTGTGTCTGACTCAAACTTCAGTCCTTCAGTCCTCGATTACAGAGGGCTAAAAAGGATTATGATCCAGAATCGTTACCCCCTACCCAAAGTCCGCTGCCTTGGAGTTGGCCCTAGGAGCCCAATTCTTCACCAAACTGGATCTCCGCAACGCTTAACATCTGGTGAGAATCAGGGAGGGAGATGAGTGGAAAACTGCCTTTAACACCCCTAGTGGTCACTGAGTATTTAGTCATGACCTTCGGAATATCGAACTCACCGGCAGTCTTTCAAGCATTGATCAATGACACTCTTCGGGTTTTGTTGAATTGGTTCGTCTTTGTTTACCTTGACGACATCCTGATCTTCTCCAAAAACCCTTCCGGAA
The DNA here is from genome assembly GCF_045679555.1 of Salvelinus alpinus. NCBI lineage: Eukaryota > Metazoa > Chordata > Actinopteri > Salmoniformes > Salmonidae > Salvelinus > Salvelinus alpinus. The sequence continues at coordinate 57,785,655 of NC_092094.1, forward strand.
CACATACAGCCCTGTCCCACCTCACTGAAGCAGGTTTTTGCAGGAATCCCGAGGCTGACAGGGCATTCATAGCGCTCAAGGGACGTTTATCTTGATCCTACTCGCCTCTTTGTGGTAAAGGTGGACGCCTCGGACACCGAAGCTGGTGCGGTACTTTCACAGCGGAATGAGGAGGACAAAAAACTTCAACCAATACACCTTTCTCTCCAAGCGGTTCTCGCCAGCGGAAGGCAACTACGAAGTAGGCAACCGGGAGCTCTTGGCAGTTAAGTAGGCCCTTGAGAAGGTGCAGACATTGGTTGGAACCACTGCTTTATCTTCTGGTCTCTTCTCTGCGCCTGGGTCCAACTTTACCACATCACAGTTATAGTGTGTCTCAATCCCTTCTATTAACATGTATGGCCCAAAAACATAATCAAGCAGCTGACCAATTACTTTAGTTCTAAGTTAACTGAGATGAATCAACAACTGGATACATTTCTTTATTTCTAAAGTGAAACTATCCTCCGTATTGGAGTATCTCTACAAGCACAAGTTTAACTTCTACCGAGTCAGAAACCCGGATCCGGGAGCACCCCCCACCCCCCACCAGTAAAAAAGCTGAATAGCATAGCTAGCATAGCGTCACAAGTAAATAGTAGCATCTAAATATCATTCAATCACAAGTCCAAGATACCAGATGAAAGATCCACTTCTTGTGAATCCAGCAATCATTTCTGATTTTTAAAATGTTTTACAGGGAAGACACAATATGTAAATCTATTAGCTAACCACGTTAGCAAAAGACACCAATTTTCTTTGTCCACCATTTTTTCTCTCCACCAGTAGCTATCACCAATTCGGCCAAATAAAGATATTGATAGCCACTAACCAAGAAAAAACCTCATCAGATGACAGTCTGATAACATATTTATTGTATAGGATAGTTTTTGTTAGAAAAATGTGCATATTTCAGGTAGAAATCATAGTTTACAATTGCACCCACCATCACAACTCGACTAGAATAAATACAGAGAGCAACCTGTATTACCAATTTACTCATCATAAAACATTTCATAAAAATAGACAAAGCATAGCAATGGAAAGACACAGATCTTGTGAATTCAGACAATATTTCAGATTTTCTAAGCGTTTTACAGCGAAAACACAATAAATCGTTATTAGCATACCACATGTGCAAACGTTACCCCAGCATGAATCCAAGGCAAGGGGAGCGATAACGTTATGATCACCAAAATATATTAATTTTTTCACTAACCTTCTCAGAATTCTTCCGATGACACTCCTGTAACATCATATTACAACATACATATAGAGTTTGTTCGAAAATGTGCATATTTAGCCACAAAAAAACGTGGTTATACAATGAGAATAGTAGCAAAACTGGCCTGAGAATGTCGGGCGCTATCTTTGAGAGTGATCTAGTCTAATCGATAGCTAATCATAAACTTGACTAAAAAATACAGGGTTGACAGGAATCGAAAGACAAATTAGTTCTTAACTTCTTGCAACTATAGGGGGTGCTGTTCCGCATTAGCATATTTGGGTCTCCAAATTAAACTGCCTCGTGCTAAATTCTTGATCGTACAATATGCATATTATTGTTATTATTGGATAGAAAACAGTCTATAGTTTCTATAGGAGTTGAAATTTTGTCTCTGAGTGGTACAGAACAATTTTTACAGCACTTTTCATGACAGGGTTCAGATTTCAGAAATTTTTACCTCTGATCTGGGGTCTGTTTATAAGGCCACAGTGAATGCTATGAAGAAACCGACACTACCTACGTCTTCCTCTGGGTGTCTGTACGTCATCACGTTTTCAATGAACTCGATGGGATATTCCCAGCCATTATAAAAGCCCAAAATGTACAGAGACCCCCCTTTCTCAACGTGCGCCTCAAGCGTGAAGGCCATCGGACCTGCCTCGTTCCAAATCGTTTTCTAACCAGCTATATTTCTCCGGTCATGTTTTCAGTCGTTATAGTTGTTAAAAACATCATAATGTAGTTAATTTTAATCGTTTTATAGCAATTTATATCCGTTTAGTGCGATTCTGAGGAATTTATTTGTCGTGCACTTTCTAGCTTTGGGAACGTTTCGCGGTCTCGGTCGTTGTTAGTGGACATTTCGAAGGACAGAGGACATCTATCGACCAAAAGACGTTTATAACATAGAAAGGATACATTGCCCAAGAATATGATGGAAGATCAGCTCAAAGTAAGCAATATTTAATATGATAAACCGTGTTTCTGTCGAAATATTTTAAACGCATACATCGCCATTTTGTTTGGTGTAGCTTCACTTGGCCAACCCTGTATTGAAAAGTAAGGATAATTTTAAAAATGTAAATCAGCGGTTGCATTAAGAACTAATTTGTCTTTCGATTCCTGTCAACCCTGTATTTTTTAGTCAAGTATATGATTAGCTTTTAATTAAACTAGATCACTCTGATAGATGACGTCAGACATATTGAGGCTTGATTTCCTAGTATTTTTATTGTGTAACCACGGTTTTGTATGGCTAAATATGCACCTTTTCGAACAAACTGTATATGTATGTTGTAAAATGATGTTACAGGAGTGTCATCGGAAGAATTCTGAGAAGGTTAGTGAAAAAATTAATATCTTTTGGCGGTGATTACGTTATAGCGCTCTTTGGCTGGAATCGATGCTCTGGTAACGTTTTCACATGTAGTATGCTAACTTATCGATTTATTGTGTTTTCGCTGTAAAACGCTTAGAAAATCTGAAATATTGTCTGGAATCACAAGATCTGGGTCTTTCCATTGCTATGCTTTGTCTATTCTTATGAAATGTTTTATGATGAGTAAATTGGTCATACACGTTGCTCTATCTAGTAATTCTAGTGGATTTGTGATGGTCGGTGCAATTGTAAACTGTGATTTCTACCTGAAATATGCACTTTTTTCTAACAAAAACTATCCTATACCATGAATATGTTATCAGACTGTCATCTGATGGTTTTTTTTATAGGTTATTGGCTATCAATATCTTAGTTGAGCCGAATTGGTGATAGCACCTGAAGGAGTAAGAAACTGATGGAGTTAGAATAGTGGTGTATTTTGCTAACGTGTTTAGCTAATAGATTTACATATTTTGTCTTCCCTGTAAAACATTTTAAAAATCTGAAATGGTGGCTTTATTCACAAGATCTGTATCTTTCATCTGGTGTCTTGGACTTGTGATTTAATGATATTTAGATGCTACTATCTACTTCTGAAGCTATGCTATCTATGCTAATCAGTGTGTGGGGGGTGGGGGGTGCTCCCGGATCCGGGGTTGAGGTTCGGTAAAGGTTAAAAAACAGATTAAAAAAATAACTTTTGGAACAACGGGGACTGTGAAGCAACACAAACATTGGCACAGAAACATGCATACACATACACACACACACGAAAACATATGCACTATACATACACATGGATTTAGTACTCTAGATATGTGGTAGTGGTGGAGTAGGGGCTTGGGGATAAACAGTGTGTTGTGAAATCTGTAAATGTATTGGAATGTTTTAAAACTGCCATCATTTTGCTGGACGAGTAGCTGCTGCTTTGGCAGCAGCTAATGGGGATCCATAATAAATACAAATACAAAATACTACCAAAGCACACCTCCTCCATGCTTCATGGTGGGAACCACACATGCAGAGATCATCCGTTCACCTACTCTGCATCTCTAAAAGACACGGCGGTTGGAACAAAAATCTCAAATTTGGACTTATAAGACCAAAGGACAGATTTCCCCTGGTCTAATGTCCATTGCTTGGGTTTCTTGGCCCAAGCAAGTATCTTATCCTGTTAGGATAAGATGCAAGCCCGAGGTCGGTACACTTATGACAACATCCAGCTCAAGTGCAGGGCGCGAAATTCAAAATCTATTTTTAAAAAATATTTAACTTTCACACATTAACAAGTCCAATACAGCATTTGAAAGATAAACATCTTGTGAATCCAGCCAACGTGTCCGATTTTTAAAATGTTTTACAGCAAAAACACCACGTATATTTATGTTAGTTCACCACCAAATACAAAAGAGGACAGACATTTTTCACAGCACAGGTAGCATGCACAAAGCCAACCTAACTAACCAAAATCCAACCAAACAAACATAGAAACAACTTCCTCAGATGACAGTCCTATAACATGTTACACAATAAATCTATGTTTTGTTCGAAAAATGTGCATATTTGAGCTATAAATCAGTTTTACATTACTGCTACCATCATAGCTACAGTCAGAAATAGCACGGGAGTAGCCAGAGTAAATACAGACACCAACGTCAACTACCTAATTACTCATCATAAAACATTTCTGAAAAATATATGGTGTATAGCAAATGAAAGACAAAGATCTTGTGAATACAGCCAATATTTCCAAAGTTTTTTACAGCGAAAACACAATATAGCGTTATATTAGCTTACTGCAATAGCTAACACACAACAGCATTGATTCCAAGTAATCGGTAGCGATAGCACAGTTCGACAGATATATGAAATAGCATCCCAAATTGGGTCCTTATCTTTGTTGATCTTCCATCAGAATGTTGTACAAGGGGTCCTTTGTCCAGAACCGTCTTTGTTTGGATCCAGAACGAACTCTTTCCCTCTTGAATTAGCAAGCACACTGGCCGTGCGGCGCTAACCTCTCCTTCTTGAACAAATTCTTCCAACGCATCACGCCTAAAGTCCCGAATAAATTTCAATAATATAATTAAACTATATTGAAAAAACATACTTTAGGATGATATTGTGACATGTATCAAATAAAATCTAAGCCGGAGATCATATTCACCCATAACGACGGTTTTCCAGAAGGCGATTCCAGGTCCAACTTCGCGCCTTCGAAAAAAAAATTAATGGCGCACCTCTCATTCCAAGAGGATGTATTCAATCCCAGAACAAGATAATCAACTCATTTCTGCTCTCACTTCCGCTTGACACCCAGGGGAAGGTGTATGACGTGTTTCTATAGTCCCAAGTGACATGCCCTTTTATAGACAAGCTCTTGAACAAAGACCTCGCTTTTGGAAATCTCACTTCCGGATAGGAAATGGGCTGCAGAAAGAGTTCTGGTTCACTTAGATAAATAATTCAAACGGTTTTAGAAACTAGAGAGTGTTTTCTATCCAATAGTAATAATAATATGCATATTGTACGAGCAAGAATTGAGTACGAGGCCGTTTGAAATGGGCACCTTTTTCCAAGTTAGTCAATACGCCCCCTGCAGCCATAAGAAGTTATTCTTATTGGTGTCCTTCACTAGTGGGTTCTCTGCAGCAATTCGACCATGAAGGCCTGATTCACACAGTCTCCTCTGAACAGTTGATTTTGAGATGTGTCTGTTACTGAACTCCGAAGCATTTATTTGGGCTGCAATTTCTGAGGCTGGTAATTCAAATGAACTTATCCTCTACAGCAGATGAAACTCTGGGTTTTCCGTTCCTGTGACGGTCCTCGTGAGAGCCAGTTTCATCATAGCGCGTGATGGTTTTTGCAACTGCACTTGAAGAAGTTCTTGAAATTTTCCAAATTGAATGACATTCATGTCTTAACCTCTCTAGGATGAGAGTGGCGCTAGCGGCACCCCCCCCCCACCCCCACTGAAAAACCAGTGCCGCGAAATTCAAAAACAATATTTTTTTTAAATATTTAACTTTCACACATTAAAGTCCAATACAGCTAATGAAAGACACAGATCTTGTGAATCCAGTCAACATGTCCGATTTTTAAAATGTTTTACAGGGAAGACACAATATGTAAAGATGTACATCTATTACCTAAAAATACATTAGCATAATCCACCATCTTTTATTTGTCCACCAACACCAGTAGCTATCACCAATTCGGCTAAACTAAGATATTTATAGCCCCTAACCAATAAAAAAACTCATCAGATGACAGTCTGATAACATATTTATGGTATGGGATAGGTTTTGTTAGAAAAAAGTGCATATTTCAGGTAGATGGCATAGGTTACAATTGCACCCACCGTCACAAATGGAATAGAAAAACTACTTAGAGCAACGTGTTTACCTACTTACTAATCATCAAACATTTCGTAAAAATACACAGCATACACGAATCGAAAGACACAGATCCTGTGAATACAGACAATATTTCAGATTTTCTAAGTGTCTTACAGCGAAAACACAATAAATCGTTATATTAGCATAGCACATAGCACATAGCAGCCCAGCATTGATTCTAGCCAAAGTGAGCGATAAAAGTAAACATCGCCAAAATATATTAATTTTTTCACTAACCTTCTCAGAATTCTTCAGATGACACTCCTGTAACATCATATTACACAATCCATATAGAGTTTGATCGAAAATGTTTATATTTAGCCACCAAAATCATGGTTAGACAATATGAAATGTAGCTCAGCTGGTCAGAAAAAGTCTGTGCGCCACTTAGACAGTGATCTACTCTTATACATAAATACTCATAAACGTGACTAAAAAATATAGGGTGGACAGGGATTGATAGACAATTTAATTCTTAATACAATCGCGGAATTACATTTTTTAAATTATCCTTACTTTTCAATACAGCTTGCGCCAAGCGAAGCTACGTCAAAAAACATGGCGTCCGAAGCCAGTAACATTTTTCGACAGAAACACGATTTATCATAATAAAAATGTCCTACTTTGAGCTGTTCTTCCATCGGTATCTTGGGCAAAGGATCCTTTCTTGGGTCCAATCGTCTTTTGGTGGAAAGCTGTCCTCTTGCCATGTGGAAATGCCAACTGCGTTCGGGATGAACTGGAAGCGTGCCCAGCAACTCACAGCGTTTCAGAAATAAATGTCCCAAAATCGCACTAAACGGATATAAATTGCTATAAAACGCTTTAAATTAACTACCTTATGATGTTTTTAACTCCCATAACGAGTAGAAACATGACCAGAGTAATATTACTCCCTCCACTAATGCTTGGAACAGGTGCGGTCGGTGTCCTCTAGGCGCATGACGCAGCTCCAAAAGATTGACTAGCCTCAGGGTTTTTTAATTTATAGTGCCTGTGAACGCGCAATCGACCCAATTCAAATCGTCATCACGTAAAGACATCCAGGGGAAGACGTAAGCAGTGTCCGTATAGTCATAGCAATAACAGTGGCCTTTTAACTGACTCCAGAACAGTGGCCAAAATTTCTGAATTCTGACTCCATGTCAGGGAAATTGCTGTAGAATGGGCTCTGTTCCACTTAGAGACAAAATTTCAACTCCTATAGAAACTATAGACTGTTTTCTATCCAATAATAATAATAATATGCATATTGTACGATCAAGAACTTTGTGGGAAGCCGTTTCAAAAAATTACACGATTAGCATAAATAGCCACAACAGCGCCCCCATCCTCAACAGGTTAACGTAATGATGTACTGTCTTTTCTCTTTGCTTATTTGAGCTCTTCTTGCCATAACATGGACTTGGTCTTTTACCAAATAGGGCTATGTTCTGTATACCACCCCTACCTTGTCACAATACAACTGATTGGCTCAAACGCATTAACCTCTAATTCCTCCCAAACCCGGATCCGGGAGCACCCCCCACAGTAAAAAAGCTGACTAGCATAGCCTAGCATAGCGTCACAAGTAAATACTAGCATCTAAATATCATTAAATCACAAGTCCAAGACACCAGATGAAAGATACACATCTTGTGAATCCAGCCATCATTTCTGATTTTTAAAATGTTTTACAGGGAAGACACAATATGTAAATCTATTAGCTAACCACGTTAGCAAAAGACACCACTTGTTTTACTCCACCAGTTTTTTACTCCATCAGTAGCCATCACTAATTCGACCAAATAAAGATATAAATAGCCACTAACCAAGAAACAACTTCATAAGATGACAGTCTGATAACATATTTATTGTATAGCGTATGTTTTTTTAGAAAAATGTGCATATTTCAGGTATAAATCACATTTCTACATTGCAGCTGCAATCTGAAATAGTGCCGAAGCTGCCAGAATAATTACAGAGACCAACGTCAAATATCTAATTACTCATCTTAAAACATTTCTGAAAAATACACAACGTACAGCAAATGAAAGCCCAACATCTTGTGAATCCAGCCAATATGTCAGATTTTTTAAGTGTTTTACAGCGAAAACACAATATAGCATTATATTAGCTTAGCACAATAGCCAGAAACACAAGCAATTTACCAGCAGCACAGGTTAGCGATCGTAACAATACAGCAAAAGATATATAATTTTGGACTAACCTTGATATACTTCGTCAGATGACAGTCCTGTAACATCATATTACACAATGCATATAGGTTTTGTTCGAAAATGTGCATATTTAGCAGCACAAATCGTTGTTATACAATGTGATCAGTGGCAACAGGTCATGCATTCTGGCCGACGCCATCTTGGAAAGGCACCTAAGTTTACGATTATTTATCGATTAGATTGACAAAAAAATACAGGTTGGACAGCAAATGAAAGATGCATTAGTTATTAATGCAACCGCTGAGTTAGATTTTTTAAATTAACTTTACTAGACATACAGTGTGCATTACAGCCAGACTGGTGCCGCAATAACGGCGGACAAATGCGTTTACATTTTTCCACATAAATACGGAATAACATCATAAATAGTTCTTACTTTTGGACGAGCTTCCATCAGAATCTTGGGCAAGGTGTCCTTTGTCCAAAAGAATCGTTGCTTGGTTGTAAAACGTCGTCTTCAACTTCGGAATTAGCAGCTAACAATAGCTATGTGGCCACAACATTCCCAAATCCCCAAAATGCAATACTAAGGAAATTCCAAAAATAGCAATATACTCGCATAAACTGATATAACTCGGTTTAAAATAACTTCGTTATGATGTTTCTAACACCTATATCGAATTAAATTACAGACGGATATAGCTAAGGCCGATAACTGAGCGTTTCAAAATGCCATCTTGAGGTCTTGCTTTGCGCAATGACGAACGACGAAAAGAGAGCGCACTTCGTTCCTTGGCCTTTTATAAGCTCTGAGAACTACGTAGACACTCCATTCCACTTCTCATTGGTTACTGACATCCAGGGGAAGGCGGGTGCAGTTCATGTCGACCCATAGGATACATACAGAGCTTTAAACTGATCTGAGAACAGAGCCTCGTTTTCAGACCTTCGCAGTTCCTGTCATGGATTTCGCTGCAGAAAGAGTTCTGGTTCACCCACAGACATAATTCAAACGGTTTTAGAAACTAGAGTTTTCTATCCAATAGTAATCCAATAGTAATAATAATATGCATATTGTACGAGCAAGAATTGAGTACGAGGCAGTTTAATTTGGGAACGATAAATGTCCAAGTTGAAACAGCACCCCCTGTAGTGTCAAGAGGTTTAAGAAGGAAAGAAATTCATTGATGACAGCTTTGCACACTCTTGGCAAGGAGAAGGATTGCTACTTTGTAGAATCTCAAATATAAAATATATGTTAATTTGTTTAACACTTTTTTGGTTACTACATGATTCCATATGTGTTATTTCATAGTTTTGATGTCTTCTCTATTATTCTACAATGTAGAAAATAGTACAAATAAAGAAAAACCATTGAATGAGTAGGTGTGTCCAAACTTTTGCCTGGTAATGTAGATAGCACACATTTTTTCCTCCTCAATGCTGTGATGAAGGCAATCCATGCTGAAACGTAAGCCTATTGTTTGCTTGTCCCATCAAATCGATTAGCAACAGAGTGCTTCTTTTTTTTTATTCTCATGGATAGTCACCAGTTGAAGTATCCTGAGGTAAGGAGTGTTTTTAGAGTATAAAATGTATTGAATTCTCTCTCTCTTCGAGATCCCAATAGTTACATACACTTACCTCTTCCATTTCACCACAATACCGACCTGTTTCAAGAATCATCTAGAATGTCATTGTTTGCTGTAGCGTTAAGATTTCCCTTCACTGAAACTAAGGGGCACAGTCCGAACTATGAATAGCCCCAGACCATTATTCCTCCTCCACCAAACTTTACAGTTGGCACTATGCTTTGGGTTAGGTAGCGTTCTCCTGGCATCCGTCAAACCCAGGTTCTGACGTTGCTTCCAGAAGCAGTTTGGAACTCGGTAGTGAGTGTTGCAACCGAGGAAAGACCATTTCTAGGCGCTACGCGCTTCAGCACTTGGTCGTCAAGCTCACAGAACGGGTATGGCCTACCACTTCGTGGCTGAGCCGTTGTTGCTCCTAGACATTTTTGCTTCACAATAACAGCACTTACAGTTGACCGGGGCAGCTCTAGCAGGCCAGAAATTTCACGAACTGACTTTCACAAACCCATGTCTGATACAGTTTGGAATATGTGGCATAACTAATATCTTTGCGTGTTCTGTTTTTTCCTGTAACTCCCCCAAGAGCTCTACTTGCTGAGTCGGCCAGGGCAGATGTGCCTTCTAGAAAGGCCATATCTTCAACAACATAATGACCCAAATACAGTGGGGAGAACAAGTATTTGATACACTGCCGATTTTGCAGGTTTTCCTACTTACAAAGCATGTAGAGGTCTGTCATTTTTATCATAGGTACACTTCAACTATGAGAGACGGAATCTAAAACAAAAATCCAGAAAATCACATTGTATGATTTTTAAGTAATTAATTTGCATTTTATTGCATGACATAAGTATTTGATACATCAGAAAAGCAGAACTTAATATTTGGTACAGAAATCTTTGTTTGCAATTACAGAGATCATACGTTTCCTGTAGTTCTTGACTAGGTTTGCACACACTGCAGCAGGGATTTTGGCCCACTCCTCCCTACAGATCTTCTCCAGATCCTTCAGGTTTCGGGGCTGTCGCTGGGCAATACGGACTTTCAGCTCCCTCCAAAGATTTTCTATTGGGTTCAGGTCTGGAGACTGGCTAGGCCACTCCAGGACCTTGAGATGCTTCTTACGGAGCCACTCCTTAGTTGCCATGGCTGTGTGCTTCGTGTCGTTGTCATGCTGGAAGACCCAGCCACGACCCATCTTCAATGCTCTTACTGAGGGAAGGAGGTTGTTGGCCAAGATCTCGCGATACATGGCCCCATCCATCCTCCCCTCAATACGGTGCAGTCATCCTGTCCCCTTTGCAGAAAAGCATCCCCAAAGAATGATGTTTCCACCTCCATGCTTCACGGTTGGGATGGTGTTCTTGGGGTTGTACTCATTCTTCCTTCTTCCTTCTTCTTTCTCCAAACACGGCGAGTGGAGTTTAGACCAAAAAGCTCTATTTTTGTCTCATCAGACCACATGACCTTCTCCCATTCCTCCTCTGGATCATCCAGATGGTCATTGGCAAACTTCAGACGGGCCTGGACATGCACTGGCTTAAGCAGGGGGACCTTGCGTGCGCTGCAGGATTTTAATCCATGACGGCGTAGTGTGTTACTAATGGTTTTCTTTGAGACTGTGGTCCCAGCTCTCTTCAGGTCATTGACCAGGTCCTGCCGTGTAGTTCTGGGCTGATCCCTCACCTTCCTCGTGATCATTGATGCCCCACGAGGTGAAATCTTGCATGGAGCCCCAGACCGAGGGTGATTGACCGTCATCTTGAACTTCTTCCATTTTCTAATAATTGCGCCAACAGTTGTTTCCTTCTCACCAAGCTGCTTGCCTATTGTCCTGTAGCCCATCCCAGCCTTGTGCAGGTCTACAATTTTATCCCTGATGTCCTTACACAGCTCTCTGGTCTTGGCCATTGTGGAGAGGTTGGAATCTGTTTGATTGAGTGTGTGGACAGGTGTCTTTTATACAGGTAACGAGTTCAAACAGGTGCAGTTAATACAGGTAATGAGTGGAGAACAGGAGGGCTTCTTAAAGAAAAACTAACAGGTCTGTGAGAGCCGGAATTCTTACTGGTTGGTAGGTGATCAAATACTTATGTCATGCAATAAAATGCAAATTAATTATTTAAAAATCATACAATGTGATTTTCTGGATTTTTGTTTTAGATTCCGTCTCTCATAGTTGAAGTGTACCTATGATAAAAATGACAGACCTCTACATGCTTTGTAAGTAGGAAAACCTGCAAAATCGGCAGTGTATCAAATACTTGTTCTCCCCACTGTATTTGTAATTGCAAGGAAACTCTTAGTACCTGGTTTTCAAAAATATGTTATGTTTTTTTTCTGATTTACCATGAGTCTACATCTTTTGCACCAATTGATTGTGCATAACATTTTCTGCAGGTCTTGTTCAGTTTCTGCCATCAAAATAATATCATCAGCCTATAATAGTATACTTAGCATTTCATCATCATATCTTTCTCCAATATTTAACTGTTTAATTTATTTTGTCAAATCATTAATAAACATAAACAGAGTAGGTGATAAGGTGTCTCATTGGTTTCCCACACCCTTGTGTGTAAAACAATCTGTACAATATTCATTAACACGCACATAGGTAGTTGGTGCTTTGCAGAGAGACCCGATTGCGTGATACAATTTCCCATCAATCCCTCTTTATGAAACTATAGCCTAAAGATTCCTATTTACAAAATCAAAAGCTTTCAGGAAATCAATGAAACATGCAAAAGTAAGCTTATTTTCCTGCAGTCTATTTTTAAAGATTTGGGAATAGGATTCACTATAGACTTATACGATGTGGATGGCAGTACTGTATACTGTACTCAAATGTTTGAGGCAAACCATGTACAACTTCACTTAATTTAGGGTATTGTGTTAGTGTTTATGTATTTGTGTGTGTTGTGGGGGCTTGGGCTCTGAGCAAATGTCATCAGTCATTCTCGTCAGGGGAAAAAGTCAACTAATTTGCCTCCCCGTCTCTGGTGTTTGATCTCGGCAGCCTGTTAGCCCATCAGCTCCTTTGTAAACTCTCTAGGAACGCATGGCATGCACCCACACATAGACGTGCACACGTGCAGGTCTCTGTGTGTGTGTGTGTGTGTGTGTGTGTGTGTGTGTGTGTGTGTGTGTGTGTGTGTGTGTGTGTGTGTGTGTGCGCACATCCACAAAGACAAGCCTACACAAAGGTGCATGCAAACACAGACACCAACAGCTATGTTGGCATACAAAGATACAAAGGCATACAAAGACAGGCACACACACCAACAGCTATGTACAGTCCCACACACACCCACAGAATGTTGTACAGTCCCACACACACCACCCACAGCTATGTACAGTCCCACACACACACACAGCTATGTACAGTCTCCCACACACACTAAATCTGTTTCCTGACTGCTGATTTTGCACTCCTTTCACATGCTTGTATCATTGTCTCAAGGTCTCTTTTTATACTTCTTCCAGTGGCGGTAAACAGAATGGCTTCCAATGGGCTGCCAGTGGCAGTAAGCAGCCCTTTGGTGTACAACAGCAGAGAACATGATGTTTTGTCTGTGTCGCAGCCATCCGAGCAGCATCGTCTGTCCTGCCACGCTGATAAGAACACAAGCCAAGGACACGACGAGTGATAGACAGACGTCAAAGGCTATGACTGCGAGGAGCACATTTACACAATGATCTCAAGCATCACTCTGCGATTCAAAGTCCAGTCCTATTTGCTGCTATTCATTTTGCCGAAGTGGCAGGCCTCTTATTAATAAATCGCTCACGCTGGCCCTGATTTTAGTTTAAAAGTTACATCTGAATCTCCCTCTGCTTTCTTCAGCTTGACTAACAGCTCATGGAGTAGGCCTACATTTACAGCTGTCAACCATCACCCTCTGCTGGAGATGGGCTGAATTGCATTTGTTTAACATGACTTGAATATATGGGGTTTTTAAATGAGGTTTTGTCATCTTCCTAGTTTTGTCCACTTCAAACATGTATGCCACCATTATATGGTTGTGTGCTGTAATTTGACGGTCCTGGTGGAGTGGTTCCAGGAAAACAACCTTTCCCTCAACGTCAACAAAAAAAGAAGCTGATCGTGGACTACAAGAGACAGCAGAGAGAGCGTGCCCCCATCCATATTGACCTGGCCGCAGTTGAGAGGGTCAAAAGTTCCTCGACGTGCACATCACTAGGCACCGGAAACGGTCCCTCCATACCTACAGTGTGGTAAAAAAGGCGCAACAGTGCCCCTTCAACGTCAGTAGGCTAAAGAAATACTGCTTGGCCCTTAAGACCCCGACAGAGCATTCTGTCTGGCTGTGTCACCACCTGGTATGGCAACTGCACCGCCTGCAACCTCAGGGTTCTCAGAGGGTGGTGCGGTCAGCCCAACGCAATACACTGCCTGACATCTACAGCACCCAGTGTCACAGGAAGGCAAAGAAGATCATCAAAAACCACAGCCACCCGAACCATGGCCTGTTCACTCGCTACCACCTACAAGGCAGTACAGGTGCATCAAAGCTCAAATCAAATTGTATTGGTCACATACACATAGTTAGCAGATGTTAATGCAAGTGTAGCGAAATGCTTGTGCTTCTCGTTCCGACCATGCAGTAATATCTAACAAGTAATCTAACAATTTCATAACAACTACCTTATACACACACGTGTAAAGGAATGAATAAGAATATGTACATATAAATATATGGATGAGCGATGGCCAAACGGCATAGGCAGTAGATGGTATAGAGAGTACAGTATATACATATGAGATGAGTAATGTAGGGTATGTAAACATTTAATAAAGTGGCTTTGTTTAAAATGACTAGTGATACATTTATTACATCCATTTTTTTATTATTAACCTTTCTAGCCCCGGCGTTCCGCTAGCGGAACTCCTCCCACATTCCACTGAAAAGGCAGAGTGCGAAATTCAAAAAATATTTTTTAGAAATATTTTACTTTCACACATTAACAAGTCCAATACAGCAAATGAAAGATACACATCTTGTGAATCCAGTCAACATGTCCGATTTTTAAAATGTTTTACAGCGAAAACACCACATATATTTATGTTAGCTCACCACCAAATACAAAAAAGGACAGACATTTTTCACAGCACAGGTAGCATGCACGAAACCAACCAAACTAACCAAGAACCAACCAAACTAACCAAGAAACAACTTCATCAGATGACAGTCCTGTTTTGTTCGAAAAATGTGCATATTTGAGGTATAAATCAGTTTTACATTGCTGCTACCATCACAGCTACCGTCAGAAATAGCACCGAAGCAGCCAGAGTAATTATAGAGACCAACGTGAAATACCTAAATACTCATCATAAAACATGGTGTACAGCAAATTAAACACAAACATCTTGTGAATCCAGCCAATATTTCCGATTCTTTTAAGTGTTTTACAGCGAAAACACAATATAGCATTATATTAGCTTACTACAATAGCCTACCACACAACCGCATTCATTCATCAAGGCACGTTAGCGATAGCAATAGGCACGTTAGCGTTAGCGAATAAACCAGCAAAATATATTAATTTTCACTAACCTTCATAAACCTTCCTCAGATGACAGTCCTATAACATCAGGTTATACATACACTTATGTTTTGTTCGAAAATGTGCATATTTAGAGCTGAAATCAGTGGTTATCCATTATGCTAACGTAGCATCTTTTTCCCAGAATGTGCGGATACTTCTATTAGACTCTCACCTATTCTGACCAAATAGCTATTCATAAACATTACAAAAAAATACATGTTGTATAGGAAATGATAGATACACTAGTTCTTAATGCAATCGCAGTGTTAGAATTCAAAAAAATATCTTCATTACGACATAAGGCTTACGTTATAGCGAGAGAGTGGCCAAAACCTGGGCGCAAAACTACTCGTACACAGTTGGACAGATATATGAAATAGCATCAAAAAATGGGTCCTACTTTTGGTGATCTTCCATCAGAATGTTGTACAAGGGGTCCTTTGTCCAGAACAGTCGTTGTTTGGATTTAGAACATCGTTTTTCCCTCTTGAATTAGCAAGCACACTGGCCAAGTGGCGCGAAGCTCTCCATCGTCAACAAACACAGACAACGCAACACACCTAACGTCCCGAAAAAATTTCAATAATCTAATAAAACTATATTGAAAAAACATACTTTACGATGATATTGTAACATGTATCAAATAAAATCAAAGCCGGAGATAGTATTCGCCTATAACGACAGCTTTCCAGAAGGCAATTCCAGGTCCAACTTCGCACTTTTCAGAAAACAGGAAATGGCGGACACGTCATTCCAAGAGGATTTATTCCACCTCAGACCAAGATAAACACTTCATTTCTTCTCTCACTTCCTCTTGACATCTAGGGGAAGGTGTATGACGTGCATGTATACTCATACGTATCATGCCCATTTATAGGCAGGCCCTTGAACAGAGCATCATTTTCAGACTTTCCACTTCCTGGTCAGAAAGTGTGCTGCCAAATGAGTTCTGTTTTACTCACAGACAAAATTCAAACGGTTTTAGAAACTAGAGAGTGTTTTCTATCCAATAGTAATAATATGCATATTGTACGAGGCCGTTTAAATTGGGCACGAATTTCCCCCAAAGTGAAAACAGCGCCCTCTGTCCTCATCAGGTTAAAGTGGCTAGAGATTTGAGTCAGTATGTTGGCAGCAGCCACTCAATGTTAGTGATGGCTTGTTTTCAGTCTGATTGCCTTGAGATAGAAGCTGTTTTTCAGTGTCTCGGTCCCAGCTTTGATGCACATGTACTGACCTCGCCTTCTGGATGATAGTTGTGGGCGGAGCAGTTGCCGTACCAGGCGGTGATACAGCCCGACAGGATGCTCTCGATTGTGCATCTGTAAAAGTTTGAGTGTTTGTGGTGACAAGCCACATTTCTTCAGCCTCCTGAGGTTGAAGAGGCGCTGTTGCGCCTTCTTCACTACGCTGTCTGTGTGGGTGGACCATTTCAGTTTGTCCGTGATGTCTACGCCGAGGAACTTAAAACTAACCCACCTTCTCCACTACTGTCCCGTCGATGTGGATAGGTGGGTGCTTCCTCTGCTGTGTCCTGAAGTCCACGATCATCTCCTTTGTTTTCCTGACACCACACTCCGAGGGCCCTCACCTCCTCCCTGTAGGCCGTCTCGTCGTTGTTGGTAATCAAGCCTACCACTGTAGTGTCGTCTGCAAACTTGATGATTGAGTTGGAGGCGTGCATGGCCACGCAGTCATGGGTGAACAGGGAGTACAGGAGAGGGCTGAGAACGCACCCTTGTGGGGCCCCAGTGTTGAGGATTAGCGGAGTGGAGATGTTGTTTCCTACCCTCACCACCTGGGGACGGCCCGTCAGAAAGTCCAGGACCCAGTTGCACAGGGCGTGGTCGACACCCAGGGTCGAGTTTAATGACGAGTTTGGAGTGTACTATGGTGTTAAATGCTCAGCTGTAATCGTTGAACAGCATTCTTACATAGGTATTCCTCTTGTCCAGATGGGTTAGGGCAGTGTGCAGTGTGAAGCTAGGACTGAGAGACTGATAAACAGCTTCTATATCCTGGCCATCAGATATATCAATATCAGTTCTGTTTAACTCACAGATAAAAAAATTACAGTTTTGGAAACTTCAGAGTGTTTTCTATCCTAATCTGACAATTATATGCATATTCTAGTTTCGGGGGCTGAGAAATAGGCAGTTTCAAATGGGTACGTTTTTTAGCCAAAAACGAGAATACCGCCCCCTAGCCTTAAGAAGTTTTAAACAGTCACCACTAGCCAGCCTCCATCCAGTACCCTGCCCTGAACCTTAGTAACTGTTCCTAGCCTGCTACCACCCGACACTATCCTGCACCTTAGGGACTTCTGCCCTAACACTGGTTACTTTTATAATGTTTACATACTGTTTTACCCACTTCATATGTACAGTGTCTTCAGAACGTATTTCCACATTTTTGATTTAAAATAGATTAAAATGCGATCTTGTGTCACTTGTCTACACACAATGTCAAAGTGGAATTATGTTTTTAGACATTTTTAAAGATTAATAAAAAATAAAAATCTGTAATGTCCTGACTCAATAAGTATTCAACCCCATAGTTTTGGCAAGCCTAAATCAATTCAGGAGTAAAAATGTGCTTAACAAGTCACATAATAAGTTGCATGGACTCATTCTGTGTGCAATAATAGTTGTTAACATGATTGTTGAATGACTACCTCATCTCTGTACCTCACACATACAATTATCTGTAAGATCCCTCAGTTGAGCAGGGAATTTCAAACACAGATTCAAAGACTAGGGAGGTTTTCCAATGCTTTGCAAAGAAGGGCACCTATTGGTAGATGGGTAAAAAAAGCAGACATTGAATATCCCTTTGAGAATGGGGAAATTATGAATTACACTTTGGATGTGTAATGAACACGAGGGAGACAGAGAGCTGGTTTCAAGCGCAGAGTGCAGCAGGTAGGAGGAGGCAGGTAGCTGGGTCCAGGGGCAGGCAGAAGGTCATACACGGTAGGTCCAAAAATGGCACCAGTACAGGAAGGGAATAGGCAAAAGGCGTTGTGAGTGAGGCAGGAAAATCGATCATACACCGGAGGAGAGAAGGACGGGAGAAAACAGAGCTCCGAAAAAGTGTGTCTCAAAACAAAGAATACCTCACAGTGATAGGGTGCAAGGAACTGAACTAAATAGTGTGGGATGATGACATGCAGGTGTGTGAACAGGTGATTAGAATTCCGGTGATTGGGATCTGGAGAGTGAGCTGGAAAGTGGGCTGCGTTCCGGGGATCTAAGTGTTTGTGAGCTGGACACAGACGTTACAGTACCCCCCCCCCCCCCCCCCCCCGGCTCTTGACGGCCTAGGAAGCTGAGCAGGGGGCATGGAGATGGGCAGTCAGAATGGTTATGGTGGAAAGCCAAGATCATGCCTGGGTCGAGGATGTCCTGAGGGGGAACCCAGGACCGTTCTTCGGGTCCGTACCCCTCCCAATCCACCAGGTAGTGGATGCGACCACCCAGGCGCTTTGAGCCAAGGTGGGCTTGGATGGAAAGTAAACAAGAAACGCACTCTCTGTTGACATCTAGTGGAAGGCATAGAAACTGCAATTTGAGTCCTAAGTCAATGGATACTGTATTGGTCTTGAATAGAAAACTACAAAACCACAAACAAAACGACTTCCTGGTTGGATTCTCCTCGGGTTTTCGCCTGCCATATCAGTTCTGTTATACTCACAGATATTATTTTAACAGTTTTGGAAACTTTAGAGTGTTTTCTATCCAAATCTACTAATCATATGCATATCCTATCTTCTGGGCCTGAGTAGCAGGCAGTTTAATTTGGGTACGCTTTTCATCCAAAATTCCGAATGCTGCCCTCTACCCTAGTGAAGTTAACTGTTGTGCCAATTGTTCATCAATTAAATTTCCTGCTGCCCCCAAGTCCACTAGTCCCTCCACCAACTGAGTGACCCCATTAGCAGAAAGAAGAGCCGGGATACCAAACTGCCTTTTGGTAATATTCAAAAACGTGGAGGTGCTTACCTGGGCGTAAGTGGAGGTTGTGGTGAACAGCTAGTGAGTAGGTGGTTACTCTCGCCACAATAGCCTCCGTTGTCTCTCGGCCGTCGTGATAGGGGTGCGGCCGAGTTGCATGGGTTCGGGGTTATTGGACCGTGGTGGACGAGAGAAGGACGTGGAAGACTCGCAGGCAATGGCTGACTATAGGGCTGCGGTCCACCAGTAGGTTGCCAATGGATAGTGACATCCGGATGTATTGGATTAGGTCCATTAAAATCTCCTCTGCAGGCAAGTTCGATCTGTAACTCCCGATTAAGACCCCTGCGGTAGACTGTAAGGAGAGCTGGTTCACTTCCTCCACTGCCAGCAGCCATGGTGCGGAACTCAATGGCATACTCAGTGGTGGAACGACAGCCCTGTTGCAGCTCACATAACAGGTTCCCGGTGTGACGACCTGAAACTGAATAGACGAAAACCTGCTTGAAGAGGGCATGAAAACGTGATTCAGATGATAGATCAGAACTTTGAGCGGCCCACATCGCTGTGACCCAATCCAGAGCTTAGCCTGTGAGTAGGGAGCTGTCCTTCCTAACTCAGTTGCCGTAGAGAAAGGAAACCGCTCAGGGATTACACCATGAGGCCAATGGTGACTTTAAAACAGTTACAGTTTAATGGCTGTGATAGGAGAAAACTGAGGATGTTGTAGTTACACCACAATACTAACCTAAATGAGAGGGTGAAAAGGAAGCCTGTACAGAATAACAAATATTCCAAAACATGCATCCTGTTTGCAATAAGGCACTAAAGTAAAACTGCAACAAATGTGGCAAAGAAATTAACTTTAAATCCTCAATACAAAGTGTAATGTTTCTGGCAAATCCAACAAAATGCATCAATAAGTACCACTCTTTATATTTTCAAGCTTGTAGGTGCCTGCATCAAGTTATGGGTATGCTTGTCATCAGCAAGGACTAGGGAGTTTTTAGTGGGATAAAAATAAACGGAATAGAGCTAAGCACATGCAAAATCCTAGAGGAAAATCTGGTTCAGTCTGCTTTCCATCAGACACTGGGAAACGAATTCACCTTTCAGCAGGACAATAACCTAAAACACATGGCTAAATACACACTGGAGTTGCTTACAAAGATGACATTGAATGTTCCTGAGTGGCCTAATCACAGTTTTGACTTAAATCAGCTTGAAAATCTATGGCAAGACTTGAAAATTGCTGTCTAGCAATAATCAACAACCAAATTGAAAGAGCTTGAATAATTTAAAGAATAATGTGCAAATATTGTACAATCCAGGGGTGCAAAGCTTTTAGAGCCTTACCCAGAATGACTCACAGCTGCAAACGCTGCCAAAGGTGATTCTAACATCTATTGACAACTTTTGCATATATATTTACTTATTTTTCAGACTGACTCTTTACCTTTTGGATTAATTAAGTGTGTATTGTTTTGCATTGCTAGGTGTTACTGCACTGTTGGATCAAGAAACAGAAGCATTTCGCTGCACCTGCGATAAGATCTGCAAATCTGTGTATGCAACCAATAAACTTTGATTTGATTTATAGAATATAATAACTTAAACTGAAGAAAGAATAAAAAGCGTAGCTTGGTCAGTTAAGAGGATGGGGTGAAGCCTTGACAGGATCCCTTGTAAATCCAACCATTATGAGACAAACTAGTTTTGTCATTAGTTTAATGACATTTAAAAAGCAGTACATGATTTCAGCCAGCAAGGGCTTCAGTGCCGCTGGTTTGCATTTCTCCTTGGCTCTTGAAATTAATATACACAGAGTGTACAAAACATTAGTAACACCTTCCTAATATTGAGTTGCACCCCAATTTGCCCTCAGAACAGCGTCAAATCGTCAGGCATGGACTACAAGGTGTCGAAAGTGTTCCACATGAATGCTGGGCCATGTTGACTCCAATGCTTCCCACAGTTGTGTCAAGTTGGCTGGAGATGGCGGGGTTCGACCAAGTTAGCTGCTACAACATCTATAGTCGCCTAACCTCCATTCCCATTTGCAGGCCTGGTCTGAGTAGCTGGCACACACAGGCAGTGCGATAAAGGGTGTTCCAGCAGGAGAGGGCTGCTGCCTCTATCCCTCAGCGGCGATAATAGGTGGCGCTAATAGGAAGAGGAAGCCCGGATAAAGGACCATTGTCACGGTGTAACCACAGCCATAATGAGGACTGGCATCTGATGGATTACCTCGACTAATTTCTCAAAGGCTGGCCCATTTTCCCCCATCGTTCTCCTCTATCCATCCCCACTCCTCGGTGGGTCTAACAAAGGCCACACTTTCTAAATACCATTTGTCCTAATCACGCAGCCCCCGTTCTGTGAGAATTTATTCTACTGCTCATTATTCCTCAATAAGAATTAATCAATAGCTTTTTCTGGAACGTGTCGTGGAAAATCGGGGAGGTTGACTACTGTTTAGTGTGAGGATTTTGCAATGATGTGATGTCACCCCCTGCAGGTAAAACGTTTGATGAAATACAGTAAAGTTATATCGCCATATAAAATGCACGTCCTCAGCAAACAAACATTTTGGAGACAGCACCTGGCTGCAGAATGAAGCGCAGAACAGATATGATATATGGCCCAGATTCCTTGGAGGCTTTAGCTCATTCAACAAAAAAGCGTTTTGGCAGTGGTGTACAGCAAGCTGCCCCCCTCGCAGATTGTTAAATACTGGATAGGTCTAAGCAAAATGGTGGAAACTCTTTCAGAACGACTATGGAGCATTATTTCTTATGATACCAATCCAATCATTCAAGATTGGCTACAGATAATCAACAGGGACTAGGATTTAGGGCATAAGGATTGGTTTGGGACTGGGTGCGCCATGTGTGGGCTTTTGAAGCTGGCCATGTGTTTGTTGATGCTTGTTGGGTGAGGGCCAGAGCCAAGGCTCTAACAGGAAATAAACTCAGCCATTGCCTAAGACAAGGGGAAATGGAGCTTGTCTATTCAGAGGGAGGCTGCAACGGTATTTACTATTTACCTCAGTTTAGGGAGCCCCTCGGCCACCATAAATTCTTGTGCATGCATCAGTAAACTGTCATGCCTGCCTGGACGCCGCTGAGTTTGTTTAGTTTCCCTGGGCATAAACAAATAGAAGGGCTGCCTTTTAATTGTGGCGGTAATTTGTCGCCTGACTAGCTAATTCAATCCTGTCTCCAGCCATCCTTGCCCAGGCGACCACTCAATGCCGGCGTGCAGGCAAGACACACCGAGGCAGTCTGAGTTGGCCGAGGGAGAGAGAAAGAGACAGGGAGAAGGAGAGAGTGAGACAGATGTTTTGGATTCATCCAGAGGTAATATAACATGATGTACCATAAAGAGTTTATTGGAGGTATGAATTTAACTTCTTACGGCTAAAATCCCGTTAACCTCTCTGGGATATGTGGGACGGTAGCGTCCCACCTGGCCAACATCCAGTGAAAATGCAGAGCGCCAAATTCAAATAAATGACTATAAAAATTTTACTTTGATGAAATCACACATTCAATATACCAAATTAAAGCTACACTTGTTGTGAATCCAGCCAATGTGTCAGATTTAAAAAATGCTTTAAGGCGAAAGCAAACAATGCTATTATCTGAGGATAGCACCCCAGCTAACAATCACAGACCATCATATTTCAACCTTCCAGGCGCGACACAAAACGCAGAAATAAAGATATAATTCATGCCTTACCTTTGACGAGCTTCTTCTGTTGGCGCTCCAATATGTCCCATAAACATCACAAATGGTCCTTTTGTTCGATTAATTTCGTCGATATATATCCAAAATGTCAATTTATTTGGCGCGTTTGATCCAAAAAAACACCGGTTCCAACTTGCACAACGTGACTACAAAATATCTCAAAAGTTACCTGTAAGCGTTGTCCAAACATTTCAAACTACTTTTGTAATACAACTTTAGGTATTTGTCAACATAAATAATTGATCAAATTGAAGACGGGATGATCTGTGTTCAATAACGGAGGAAAACAATGTGTAGCATGCTTTCTGGTCACGCGCCTCTAACAAACAGTACACTTCACTGGAGCCTCATTCTGAACATGGCTACTTCTTCATTTCTCAAAGGAAAAACCTCAACCAATTTCTAAAGACTGTTGACATCCAGTGGAAGCGATAGGAACTGCAGGAAGGTCCCTTAGAAAATCTGGATTCCCAATGAAAACTATTGAAAAGAGTGACCTCAAAAAATATTATTCTTAATGGTTTGTCCTCGGGGTTTTGCCTGCCAAATAAGTTCTGTTATAGTCACAGACATGATTCAAACAGTTTTAGAAACTTAAGTGTTTTCTATCCAATACCAATAATAATATGCATATATTAGCATCTGGGACTGAGTAGGAGGCAGTTTACTCTGGGCACGCTTTTCAACCAAACGTGAAAATGCTGCCCCCTGTCCTAGAGAAGTTAACTAATCAGGGTTATAATTACAGATCAGTATCTCAGTGCATTCTTAGCCTAAATTACTATACATTTAGTAGTGTAGACCTTCCCATCAACCTGTTACCCCACAATAACAATTTTAGATAAGTCTAAATCAATTACGGGCACAAATGACCAACCCCTCCCTTTCCCGGCACTCAATCTTCTGGCATATCTTCATTTTTCTTCTTCAGATAGCTTCACAGTTCAAAGTGGATGGCCCATGATAATGTCCCAATTTCAGTGTCTCACCTGAGCCCCACCACAACTCCTATTATGTCTGACCATTTGCCAACCAGTTTTCCAGCAATATGAGAAGTTTAAGAACGGATCGCTCTCCATGCTTACTCCACGTGGACCTATTTTGCACTCCTGAGAGAAAAGGCAGTCAATAGCTTCAACTGGATGCTGTACACCAGTTGCTGGCTCAGACTCAGGTCTATCGATAGAAGTGGTGCAGGATGCGGCCGTAGTGAACGCCATTTCTTCAGCCGGTTAGAGGGGGTTTTGAGGTCCACACTATTTGGTCAAATTATCCCTTTTAAGCATCTAGAGTTGTAGTCGGAAGTTTACATACACTTAGGTTGGAGTCAATAAAACTTGTTTTTCAACCACTCCACAAATGTCTTGTTAACAAACTATAGTTTTGGCAAGTCGGTTAGGACATCTACTTTGTACATGACACAAGTCATTTTTCCAACAATTGTTTACAGGCAGATTATTTCACTTATAATTCACTGTATCACAATTCCAGTGGGTCAGAAGTTTATATACACTAAGTTGACTGTGCCTTTAAACAGCTTGGGAAATTCCAGAAAATGATGTCGTGGCTTTAGAAGCTTCTGATAGGCTAATTGACATAATTTGAGTCAATTGGAGGTGTACCTGTGGATGTATTTCAAGGCCTACCTTCAAACTCAGAGCCTCTTTGTTTGACATCATTGGAAAATCTAAAGAAATTAGCCAAGACCTCAGAAAGACAATTCTAGACCTCCACAAGTATGGTTCATCCTTGGGAGCAATTTCCAAATGCCTGAAGGTACCACATTCATCTGTACAAACAGTAGTGCGCAAGTATAAACACCATGGGACCATGCAGCCGTCATACCGCTCAGGAAGGAAGCGCGTTCTGTCGACTAGAGATGAAGGTACTTTGGTGCAAAAAGGTCAAATCAATCCCAGAACAACAGCAAGGACATTGTGAAGATGCTGAAGGAAACAAGTATAAAAGTATCTATATCTACAGTAAAACGAGTATCTATATCAACATAACCTGAAAGGCCACTCAGCAAGGAAGAAGCCACTGCTCCAAACCGCCATGAAAAAGCCAGACTACGGTTTGCAACTGCACATGTGGACAAAGATCGTACTTTTTGGAGAATTGTCCTATGGTCTGATGAAACAAAAATAGAACTGTTTGGCCATAATGACCATCGTTATGTTTGGAGGAAAAAGGGGGAAGCTTGCAAGCTGAAGAATACCATCCCAACCATAAAGCACGGGGAGGCAGCATCATGTTGTGGGGATACTTTGCTGCAGGAGGGACTGGTGCACTTCACAAAATAGATGGCATCATGAGGCAGGAAAATTATGTGGATATATTGAAGCAACATCTCAAGACATCAGTCAGGAAGTTAAAGCTTGGTCGCAAATGGATCTTCCACATGGACAATGACCCCAAGCATACTACCAAAGTTGTGGCAAAATGGCTTAAAAAGCCCTGACCTCAATCCTGTAGAAAATTTGTGGGCAGAACTTAATAAGCGTGTGCGTGGAAGGAGGCCTCCAAACCTGACCCAGTTACACCAGCTCTGTCAGGAGGAATGGGCCAAAATTCACCAAAATTATTGTGGGAAGCTTGTGGAAGGCTACCCGTAATGTTTGACCCAAGTTAAACAATTTAAAGGCAATGCAACCAAATACTAATTGAGTGTATGTAAACTTCTGACCCACTGGGAATGTGATGAAATAAATCAATCAATCTCTCTGTCACGCCCTGGCCATAGAGAGGTTTTTATTCTCTATTTTGGATAGGTCAGGGTGTGACTAGGGTGGGCATTCTAGTTTCCTTATTTCTATGTTGGTGTGGTTGATTCCCAATCAGGGGCAGCTGTCTATCGTTGTCCCTGATTGGGGATCATATTTAAGTTGTCATTTTCCTTGGGTTTTGTGGGGTCTTGTTTTCTGTTTAGTGTCTGTACCTGACAGAACTGTTCGCGTTCGTTTTCGCTTTGTTTGAGTGTTTTTTGATAAATAAAATCATGAACACTTTCCACGCTGCGCTTTGGTCCACTCCTTTCGACGAGAGCCATTACAATTATTCTGACATTTCACATTCTTAAAATAAAGTGGTTATCCTAACTGACCTAAAACAAGGAATTTTTACTCTGATTAATTGTCAGGAATTGTGAAAAACTGTGTTTA